>NC_134490.1:32675431-33030431 GCF_040206685.1 Ascaphus truei
TGTACTAGCCCTTACCACCTCTGTTGGAGGTGGCACCTCCTTGCACCCCATGGCACCTCCTTGCTGCCGCCCTCCTCCTCCTTCCGATTCGCATCGTCAAATTAAGCCACGGACGTCTCGTTGCCATGGTAATGAGACGGCATTTGACGACGCGATGTCACGTTGCCATGGAAACAAGACGCCGCGTGACGCCGCATTGGTGACGTCGGCTGCGTCATTTGAGGCTGCGAATCGGAAGGAGGAGGGCGGCAGAAAGGAGACGCCTGGCATATGTAAGTGACTTCCCATCAAGCCCAATAGGCCCGAGAGTGCAGAAAATGTATATGGGATGGGGGGGGGGGGGTGTGTGGACATTTTTGCCACCCCCAAATGTTGCCGCCTTGGGCCCGGGGCCGAACAGGAAATCTGCCACTGGTTGGGCAGTCTATGAATCCACCAACTTCTCTCTGTGAAGTAGGACTTCCTCACATCTTCCCTTAGCTGCCACCCTCCAGGTTCAGACCTCTTCTCTTTCTCTGAAATATGCTTCTCTCTTGTACGTTGATGAAACACTTTATGCATTTAAAAGTTTCAATTCTATCCCCTCTCCTTCTGTCCTCCGAGCTGTACTTATTAAGGCCCTTTAGATGTTACCGATGGAAGTAGTTGACATTATAATGGTATTAATCCTGCATTCTGCCTTATTATTAGATTAGATGAATGGCCGTGATGCAAATTCTCCCTCTGCAGTTCTGCGCGCTGGCAGTGGGAGGGGATAGGCATGTAACAGGATGCATCCAAAGCTATGAATGGACACGGGCACACGTTTCGTCCTCTGCGGCACCCACCATTGTCAAGGCCTCCTTGGGATCTCTGTAGTGGGTCCTTGTATGCCGCTGACGGCATCACGTGGCGTCGTTCCATCCGGGTCACATCCATCGTCAGAAGAGCGCCTGACGTCACTACGGTGTGTTCTCGCAGCTGATGCCCACGGCTGGCGTCTGGCTATTATTTCTCCCTTGAAGCCTAGCACCTTGTATCACCAGCGTGAGGCCAATTTCCACTCGCCAGGTGCGAGTGGGGGAATGGGTTTGTCGAACATTGTATATATATATATATATATATATATATATATATATATATATATATATATATATATATATATATATATGGTAAAAGAAGAAAAAAGAAGGGTCAAAAAGGTGCACTCAAACAACATATATTGAAAAATTAGAAAAAATTTACTTTATTAGCAATGAGTGATAAAAAAACACACAAGACAGACCCAAACAAATACCACATAATAAATTGCTGTGCGTAAATACAGTTATAGATTATACACCAAATCACATTAAAGTTCAAATATACCATAACAGAACCAGGGGAAAAGAATAATTCCCCCAGTAATGCAAATAAGATCGGCCGATCTAAAAAAGAAATTAAACAAACCAGACCACATGAAAGGTAGTTTTACCTCAAATACCTGCTAGTGAAGCAGCAAAAAGAGAAATGTCTACTTTAAATACTGCATAGAATAACATGAACATTACAGGCATGGTAAATGGGTGTAATAATGAGCATAATGAAACACACAGCATGAATACCTAACTGGCTGAGAAAAGGATCATGAATGATGTAAACAAAGCCACTCAGTTAACTATACAGATGACCCTACAATGTGCTGCAAACGGAATAAATAGACTGATGCCAGTGCTATGCTGTACACAGAAAATGAACAGCAGAGGGAGGGAGTCCAAATGGTGTACTAGTAGTACTGTACTCATAAGTCCCCAAATGGTGAAATCATGCTGAAGAAAAGCAGGGGTCAGGATTAAGCAACCCAGGGACAGAGCGCACTGCCAATGGATAGTGAACAGGGCAGTAGGGGAATCCCACAATACAGACCAGGGTCCCTGGTTCGGGCATCAGCGGTGTCACGAGAAAAATCTTGAGAGTTTGCAATACAGCACACGGGTCAGGAGGAGGCAGGGGTGCTGTCACAGCTCTGCTCGACGGCCGTTTCGCCAAAAAGGCTTCTTCCGGAAGCATTACTGGGGGAATTATTCTTTTCCCTGGTTCTGTTATGGTATATTTGAACTTTAATTTTACCTTATAATTCTTGTGGGTCGGTAGCACCACCAGAGGGCAATTCTTTACCCTGACCACTGGTTATTCTAACAATTAGACCATATTGGGGTGATTTGATTGCGGCACCTATTCTGTGTTTAATATATATATATATATATATATATATATATATATATAGCAAATGGAAATATTACTGTCTGCTCATTTGCATGTCTTAGACAGGTCGGCAACCCTGCCTTTCACGATTATCACCCAGCACACAATGATTCCACTGCAGCAAGGGATTCTAGGAAATTATGTATAAGCTAATGCTCGCTGTTAACACAGCTTTAAAGCACAGCATAGGAATCAGATGCAATCTTTTTTTTTTTGCTATAGGCAATATAGTGGAGGTTCCTTGTTGCCTTTTTCACGCACCATAACGTAAATCGTGATGGTAAACCCTACAGTCTTGAAAATTGCAAAGCCAGCAGTACAACCAACTTCACACTGATGATACCCATTAAGGTTGAAACATGTCTGTGAATGGTTTCTTTGGCTTTGCATCTGATTTCCATGCTGTGCTTTAAAGCTGTGTTAACAGCGAGCATTAGCTTATATGAGCTCCATGTAACAATGGTTTTTCAGACAAAAGGTGACACATTGTGTGCTCATTTGCATATCATTTCCCAGAATCCCTTGCTGCAGTGGAAGCACTGTATGCTGGGGGCAATGGTGAAAGGCAAGGTTGCCGACCTGCCTAAGACATGTGAATGTGCTCACAAGTGATCTTTTTATTTATATATATATATATCACCTTGAGAAAGATCCCGCACGTTGGCTATGATGTCTTGATAATACAAAGATTTTTTACTACCTTTTGGAGTGCTGCCTCTTGATATTCGTCTCAAACACGGTATCATATTTTATATATATATATATATATATATATATATATATATATATACACACATATATTAAGGTTATGGTGGGTAAAAAAGTGCTAAAACCCTCCATAGTAAAGCATATAGCAACTGTAAATATTACTGTATATTCATTTGCATGTCTTAGACAGGTCTGCAACCCTGTCTTTCACCATTATCGCCCATGTTTTTTTATTTTTATTTTTTATTTATTTATTTATTTTATTTTATTTTTGTGTGGCGAGTAGATTTTTTGGTGATTTGTCAACCCCTGTATATATATATATATATATATATATATATATATATATATATATATATATATATATATATATATATATATATATATATATATAAATATATATATATATATATATATATATAAATATATATGTAGCAGGCTTCCTCCTAGCACCCTTACCACCGCGGTAGCCATTACAGGATCGCGCGTGCGCAGTAAAGATAGCGCATGCGGTCCCAATGCTACAGAGGTCCTGAGTGGACTACAATTCCCAGCAGCCTCTGGGGATTGCCCTTTCACCCACATCACGTGCAGCCAGCCAGCAAATAGGGTTTTGCAGCTTCTCCTGTGGAGGAAGGATACAATGTTGCGGGGACCAAGTTGTCAGTTGGAGCTGGGAGCAGGAAGGGGAAGGCAGGGTGTAGGGAGCAAGTGGCTCCTGCACCAGGTAAGGTTCCCCAGATCTCAGGCAGGCCCCAATCCCCACGAGGGTAGGGGGTAAGTAATAAGGGACGGCCCCTAGGTTAGGGACCCTGCCCTTAGCAGTGTGTGAAGTGTGTAGTCTTGTTAGTGTCACGGCTGTCAGTGCTGTGTGCGCTGACAAGTAGGCACAGTGTGGGTGTGCAGCACGTTTGCTGCAGGTACCGGTTGAGTGCAGTGTGGTTGCTGCAGGTACCGGTTGAGTGCAGTGCGGTTGCTGCAGGTACTGTGTGAGTGCAGTGTGTTTGCTGCAGGTTTAGGGAAAAGTTAGTGAGAGGGGATCCGGGAGGTGAAGGGAGAGGTAGAGTGGGTGCAGGGGGTCAGTGACCCACCTGCATAGGACAGGATACCCGTAGGCCCCTAGGAGTGTTCCCTGAAGTCACCGAAGGTTGCTGTGCTGCAGGGACGCCCATAGTGGTAGCGAGCATCACCCTTACTGTGTAGACAGCTAGGGACAAAGGGACGAGCGTGCGGAGCAGGCTTGCTGGCGACCAGACGGCTGGACATTGAGACCCAGGAGGCAGACCGCTGATTCATCTGACCCTTTGCGAAGAGGTACCGGTCACCGCCGTGGCCGGAAGGTACTATAACAACAAGTGCACCAACACCGGTCAACAGGCGCTGATCCCGCCTTAGGCTAAACTCTTTAGGAACACTGAGCGAGTGGTTAAAGAACTGAGCCTATACCTATAGTACTATACATGGACACGGTGTGTGGGGCACGCGGTGAGGGGATGGAGACGTTACTCCTGATGAGAGTGGCCGAGCCACTAAGGTTATATGAGCGTTAGAGTATAAGTGTGTATAGATATATGTTATGTTCAGTAAAGCCCTTTGCTATTTCACATCCAGTGTATGTGTTCATTTGTATGTGTCCTGCGAGGAACAACTCCCGCTCTGCTGGGAGCCATCGCAGGTGGAGGCGCTGCACCATATAGTAGTATTAAGAGTAATTCACCCCAGGTTCCCCGTGGCGGAAGCTCAGCCCTCCTGGTTGCCAAACAGGTACAGCACCACACTGATAAGTAGTCAGATACACCTACCCACCTCAATCTCACTTAGGGTGGGGGTAAGAGGGCTACATATATATATATATATATATATACACACAATACACACAAATTGTTGTATAATAAATATACTCAAGTTGTTAAATACATATGTTTATTTGTAAGAGCTACCACATCTGCAAACAAGCCTACACGTCCTTCTGGACCATATGCTATACTTAGTTATATAGTTACACTAGCTGAGAGACCCGGCGTTGCCCGGGATGTAATGTTCCCGTTCCTCTCTCTCCTCCCCCCTCTCTCTGTTTGTCCCCCATTCACATCAATCCAGTCCCCCCCCTCCCTCCCTCCTTTACAGCTTCATGTAGCGTGTGTGCGTCAGTCACTGTGTGTTTGCTCGCGCGTGAGTGAGTCTGAGGCAGAAACACAAACACACACAGACTGACTGACGCACACACAGTCAGTGTGTGCCTCAGTCAGTGTGTGCGTGCGTGCGTCAGTCAGGGTTTGTGTGCGCGTCAGTCAGTGTGTGCGTGCGTGCGTGCGGCAGTCAGTCAGTGTGTGCGCGCGGGGCGTCAAAGGCAGGGGGGGGCGTCAAAGGCAGGGGGGGGCGTCAAAGGGAGGGGGGGGGGCGTCAAAGGAGGGGGGGGCGTCAAAGGGAGGGGGGGGCGTCAAAGGGAGGGGGGGGCGTCAAAGGGAGGGGGGGGGGCGTCAAAGGGAGGGGGGGGGCGTCAAAGGGAGGGGGGGGCGTCAAAGGGAGGGGGGGGGGCGTCAAAGGGAGGGGGGGGGCGTCAAAGGGAGGGGGGGGGCGTCAAAGGGAGGGGGGGGGCGTCAAAGGGAGGGGGGGGGGGGCGTCAAAGGGAGGGGGGGGGGGCGTCAAAGGGAGGGGGGGGGCGTCAAAGGGAGGGGGGGGCGCCTCAAAGGCATGGATTCCTCCCCCTGCATTTCCTGCAGTGGACAGGAGGGGGGGGGCAGTGGACAGGAGGGGGGGGGCAGTGGACAGGAGGGGGGGGGCAGTGGACAGGAGGGGGGGGGCAGTGGACAGGAGGGGGGGGGCAGTGGACAGGAGGGGGGGGGCAGTGGACAGGAGGGGGGGGGCAGTGGACAGGAGGGAGGGGGCAGTGGACAGGAGGGGGGGGGGCAGTGGACAGGAGGGGGGGGGGCAGTGGACAGGAGGGGGGGGGCAGTGGACAGGAGGGGGGGGGCAGTGGACAGGAGGGGGGGGGGCAGTGGACAGGAGGGGGGGGCAGTGGACAGGAGGGGGGGGGCAGTGGACAGGAGGGGGGGGGCAGTGGACAGGAGGGGGGGGCAGTGGACAGGAGGGGGGGGCAGTGGACAGGAGGGGGGGGGGCAGTGGACAGGAGGGGGGGCAGTGGACAGGAGGGGGGGGGCAGTGGACAGGAGGGGGGGGGCAGTGGACAGGAGGGGGGGGGCAGTGGACAGGAGGGGGGGGCAGTGGACAGGAGGGGGGGGGCAGTGGACAGGAGGGGGGGGGCAGTGGACAGGAGGGGGGGGGCAGTGGACAGGAGGGGGGGGCAGTGGACAGGAGGGGGGGGGCAGTGGACAGGAGGGGGGGGCAGTGGACAGGAGGGGGGGGCAGTGGACAGGAGGGGGGGGGGGGGCAGTGGACAGGAGGGGGGACGCAGTGGACAGGAGGGGGGACGCAGTGGACAGGAGGGGGGGGCAGTGGACAGGAGGGGGGGCAGTGGACAGGAGGGGGGGCAGTGGATAGGATGCCGCTGGGGAGGGGGAAGAGGTGATGCCGCTGGGGAGGGGGAAGAGGTGATGCCGCTGGGGAGGGGGAAGAGGTGATGCCGCTGGGGAGGGGGAGAGGTGATGCCGCTGGGGAGGGGGGAGAGGTGATGCCGCTGGGGAGGGGGAAGAGGTGATGCCGCTGGGGAGGGGGAAGAGGTGATGCCGCTGGGGAGGGGGAAGAGGTGATGCCGCTGGGGAGGGGGGAGAGGTGATGCCGCTGGGGAGGGGGATAAGAGGTGATGCCGCTGGGGAGGGGGAAGAGGTGATGCCGCTGGGGAGCGGGGAGAGGTGATTTGGAGCGGGGAGAGGTGATTTGGAGCGGGGAAAGGTGATTTGGAGCGGGGAGAGGTGATTTGGAGCGGTGAGGGGGGAGAGGTGATGCCGCTGGGAGGGGGGGAGGTGATTTGGGGAGGGGGGAGAGGTGATTTGGGGAGGGGGGAGAGGTGATTTGGAGCGGGGAGAGAGGTGTGTGTGTGTGTGTGTGTGTGTGTGTGTGTTTTATTTATTTTTTTGGACCTTTGGCCCGTCACTCCGCCTCAGGCCAATGAGAGGTGTGGGGGGGCGGCCAAGGGGGTGGTGTGAGTGTGTGAGGCCAATGAGAGGTGTGCGGGGGCGGGCGGCCCAAGGGACCAATGAGATTGCCGCTAGGGACACCGGACATCCAGGCAGGCAAACATACAGTGCTTTCACTAATATAGTATAAGATACAGTTACATAGTAGATGAAGTTGAAAAACGACAAATGTCCATCAAGTTCAACATATGCTAAATTTAGACGACTACTTGAGCCTGTACATGGGTTACGCCAGGGGGGGGGGGGGGGGGGGCAACTCCAGTCCTCAAGGACAGGTCAGGTTTTAAGGATATCCCTGCTTCAGTACAGGTGGCTCACTGATTGAGTCACCTGTGCTGAAGCAGGGACTGATTGAGCCACCTGTGCTGAAGCAGGGATATCCTGGAAAACCTGACTGTTGGTGGCCTTTGAGGACTGGAGTAGCCCATCCCTGGGTTACACACTGGATTAGCAAAACATCTAAAGGCTATGACTACTTTATTGTTGCTCAGAAGTACACAGAGCCCTCGCGTCGGTCATATTCCTGGATCTCCTTCTTGATGTGGGTGAGCTTCTCCTTTAAATAGGTGCAACGTACCCGCTTCTCGATAAATGCAGGGTCCTGAAGGAGACACACAGACGAGGCAGCCAATCAGAATGCAACGTTCTGCAGCTGCACCCGCCCCCCTCCCAGTTAAACAACTTCCCGCTCCCCCACCCCCCCCTTTCCCAGGGCTTTGAGATGAACGAATCAGAGAGCTCTATTATGAGCTTTCAGTCAAAAATAAATCTGATTGGCTCAGGCTGTTTTCATGGACATAGTGGACCCACCTCCCCAGTCAGCTGACAAAACCACTGTTGGAAATGTGACCACAGTTCATGGCGGGAGCTCACATTCTAATCTCAAAAATACACACAGTGGGAACTATTCCTGGTGCCAAAGGGGCCAGAAAAAGATTATTTTTATCTTATTTTATGTTTTTTCTTTTGAAGATTTTCAATTTTAATTTAAAAAGTTTATTTCTTTTATTTTAAGATTAAAAAAAAAATGTATTTCTGCTCTGGTTTGCAAACCCTTTTGTTAATGTGTTTCTGTCCCTTCCAGCACTGCAGGGGTTAAATAGGCTACCTTTATATTTGACTTTTAGATAAAGAGCAATTCTTCCAACTCATTTTTGACCCCTCGTGTTTACAGGCTGGGAAATGGGATCCCCCTCCTGAGTCAAATGCAACTACTTTGAGCGCTGAGGACTCCCCGGTGTCTGAGATATACTTACCAGTGAAGTATCTGGGTTTAAATCTCCTTTAGGGAAACAAAATGGCTGCCAAATATTGGGCCAATAGGAAGCTGCAACATCATTGGTTGTGGCTTCCTATTGGATGGCCATTTAAATTCCCTTTTAAAATCAGGAAGTAATACTGATAATTTCCCCTGTAAGTATCTTGGAAACTAAGGGGTTCCCGGAGCTGAAAATAATGGTTCTGTAGGATCCCACTGGTTCCCAGACTGTGAAAACAAATGGAGGTTTGTTAGGGTGGATTCCTCCTTTAATTGGGTCAGTGTCACCTCCCTGTGATCCAGTAATAGGATCTCTCACCTATGGGATTCAATTTCTCTCTACCATGAGACGCCATCATATCACACAAGAGGTTAGTTCCACAAGGTTTGAACCCACCCAGTCTAAGGCTACTGCCCCAGTACTCACTGTTGCATGTGCGCTGGGGGGGGGGGAGGTGGCGGCGCGTGCCCGTGAAAAAGCCGCAATCTCACCACTCTGCAACGGGACGTGCGTCGAGGGGGCGTGGCCATGACGTAACATCCTCTTCTGCGCTCTGATTGGCTGCTATTTCCTTTGCTATGATTGGCCTGGGAACTCTGCCCTATGATTGGTTGTCACGGACCCACGTGACGCTGCCGCTAGTTCTAAAGACAATTTTCTTGTCTTCAGAAAATCTGGTCGTGCAACGTGGCTGCAAATTGTGCGCCGAGGCAGCTAGTGGGCCCGGCCTCATTGAGGGGCGGTTCTTGTTCCTGCAGTGCACGCCGCAGCATGTACTGGGGACCTAGCCTAACACTAAAAGTAAGTGCTACTTACATTCTTTTTCTGGTCGTATTTGTAGGCGATGCTTTGGATCCTGCCCGGTGCCTGCAGCAGGGATAGAAACCACAGCACTGGAATGAAAGGCGTAATGAGCGATGCTTTGCAGGGGTTTAGCCATACAGGACTGTCAGCAGGGAAGGGGTTAATGGTTAATTGCCTCCAGTACCCAAATTAGATTGTAAGCTCTATGGGGCAGGGACTCGTTGTGCCTGCAAAAGTGCTGTGTACACTATCAGTGCTATATAAGAAATAATAACACCAATGTGTATTATTTAAGTAATAATCCCTGAAGAACAGGGCATTACTGGCCAATAATGCCCTGGCTGGAAGAGTTGAAGGCCCGAGGCGAAGCCGAGGGACTTTAACCCAGCCAGGGCATTATTGGCCAGTAATGCCCTGTTCTGAGGGGATTATTACTATTATAGGCTAAATGTGGGCTTATTTAATAAATAATAGACACTTTTGTATAGTTAAATATATTTTTTTATTCAAATAAAATGGTAAATACATGAAACCACCTCTATATACTCTTACACTGCAGCTATCTATATCCACACACTGCCGCCTCCTCTGTACACACACACACACACACACACACACATACACCCACCCACACACAGCAGCTCACACACAAATTGCTGCTACACACACACACACACTCACACACACACAAAACAGCACACCACACACAACACAGTACATCTACATACACACACACACTGGAGCTCTAGACAAACAACACAGCACCTCCTCTACACTCACTACACAGCACCTCTACACACACAGCAGCAGCTCTACACACACAGCAGCAGCTCTACACACACAGTAGCTCTACACACACACAAACTCTGCTGCTACACACACATGCTACACCCATAAACACTGCTACTGACACACACACAGTAGCTCTATACACACACACACACACACACATCAGTTCTACACTTACACAAACTGCTGCTACACATACAACAGCACAACACACACACTGCAGCCACAATAAAAAATGCAGCCACTTACTAAACTTTGCAGACTCACCCCCAGCTCTAAACACAACACAGACCCTCTACACCCTCCCCCCCCCACCACACACACACAACACTGCACCTCTATACACAACACACTTACTTCTTTGCAGCCTCTCTCTCCCCCCCAATTCAACTGAATCTGCTCAGATTCAGGGATTGGCCACAGATATACAGACCCACTCAGCATAGAGCTAGCGTCCCCCCCCCCCCGACCCCCAGTTGCCACTCTGCCAGACTCACCCTTTGACTCTGTGGCCCATGGGTCAGTTTGCTCATCACAGTGTCCAGCTCTTTAAACTTCAGGAGCGCTTTCCTCACCCCACTGTACAGCTCCTTATACTCTGCGTACTGGTCATTGAACACAGCCTTGTAACTCTCCCGTTCCTCTGGGCTCCGAATCTCTGGGTACTTCCTGTGGAACAGAATGCATATTAAACCAGAGCTGCATCATCAACCGGCGCCCGGAGTGGGACCAATTAGAACGCTCCATTCTGCCAAGACCTTAATTGGATCTGCCAATCATGTCACTCAGAAAGAGAGCTTTCAGAAATGGAGAACTTTGACTGGTTCAGGCTGTTGCCATGGATACTCTGTCTCTTACCACTCTGCCTTTGGAATGTAACATTCTGACACAGTTCCTGCAGCTGAGAGCAATCTCGACCTTTGATTTAATTATATACACAGATACTAATAACAGAGTAGGATCTAAAAAGATACTGCAGTTGAGATTATAGGGTGTCTCACTAATAGGATTCCCTTCTCCATCCTCACAGTTTTCATCACATCCCCCTTTCTCTCCATTATTTCCTATATTCCCTCTCTCTCATGTTGGTGTCCTAAACTCCTTCTCCTGATCTTCGGGAACTTGCGATGGAAAGTGGTGTGTGAGATGCTTACAGGACATAATCTGGCACCACATGAGGTTTTGGATGGTGCCCCGTGGGGATAGTGTGGTTCAGAATTCCAGTATCACTGCCTTTCTCTGAGAAGTGGATGGTCTTGGTGACTCTCCCCTTGAGGTTCCTTGAAGCCTGCACCTCGTCCTGGAACACTATCCGCTTGGTTCTGTCCATCAGCTGCAAGAGAATAGGAGTTACAAAGGGAAGACTTTACAGATGGGTGAGACTGCCCTCCAATGAGTGTGACGGTCTTCCAATCAGGGAGCCTGCCTTTTAATGAGTGAGTCTGACCTTTGGTGAGAGACTGCTTTCCAATGAGTGAGAATGCTCTCCAATGAGTGACACAGTCTTCCAATAAGTGAAACTACCTTCCAATGAGTGAGACAGTCTTGGGAATAGAGAGAAATAGAGGGATGGGGAAAAAGCAGAGAAAAGATAGAGGGTTGTATGAAGAGAGATGGGAAAACAGAGATGGATTGATGAGGAGGAAGAGAATTATGTATAAAATGCAGGAAACTGATAGAGACAACTAGAAAGAGTAGAAGAGGAATATAGTAGAGCAATGGAAAGGATGGAGTAACATAGAGAAAAGAGGGAGAGAAGAGAAAGAGGGGGGGATAGAGAAGAAGGGAGGGAGGGGGAGAGAGAGAGATAGCATTAATTAGAGAAACAAAATGAAATGCATGATGCTGCCTGGTCCCTCCCAGATAATTGATGGAGCCTTCCCTCACCTGGACCTTTCTGGCCTGCCTTAACCGCTCCTCATGCCTCCACATTTTGAGACATGTCAAGGAGCTGACAATGTACAGAATCATGTTGAAGAAGAGGAAAGCAATGGCAGCCACTTGCCCCCCCTCTACCCTGCAGAAGGCCACCATCAGTGGGTTGACAGCAAACACAGAGTAACAGAGGCCACCCCGGTTTATGTCGTTGACGTAGGCGATCCCAGCTGCCATGTACAGGAGGAACATGATGATGTTCATGGCAAACTCTGTGAGAGGCCACCAGTGGGAGTCTAGGAGTATGGTCCGATAGTACGTGGTGAGTCCCAACCCAAGCAGGATCAATGTGACCAGTCCCACCAAACTGGCTACAACCAACACAAAGGGAGTCATCGGGCCATAGTAGTTGTAGCCACCAGGCAACGTTCTTTGGAGTTCGGTACCAAAGAGGTTGTACCACTGGTAGTCCTTCTGGATATAGGCACAAGTACAGGCAAAGACCATCCCACCCAAAAGCAGCTCAACACCAGCCAAGATCCTGAGCAAACCAGGCCAGGACTTCATGTATGAGTATTTTAGGTTGTACGCCTCTACCTTTTCTCCATAGTTTGTGGATGCCCGGCTCTTCCTCTCTAAGGAGTCTGCAGGTGTCTTGACTTCAATCTGCTGATGGGTCTGAAAGCTGTTTGATGAACCAGTCTCTTTGCAAGTATCGCTCTTATGCTCGAGGCTGGACTCTCTGCTGATATCAAGGAGCGGGGTAATGGGTGGGGAGCAGTGCATGCTTTCCAAATTCCTCAATGTAAATGGTTCCCCCTTGGCCCTGCTACTCCTGAAGAAGCTTAACCAGGAGTTGGGAACGAAATTTCTGATGGGTTTTATGCTGTTACATGCCAGTGCCTCCAAACCACGTTGATCTCCTGAGGTCCCGACCACCCTGTGTGCCTCCTTATCGTAATAATCAAATGAGAAGCTAGGGGCATCCCCCCACTTGGGGGTCTCATCCCAAAGCCTCGGCCCTCCTTTGTCTGAAGCATCAGAAGTCTCCGTTGGCCAAACAATTGGTCTCCTGTTCTTTTCCTGTTTGAATAGTGAGGAGAAGGAAGACATTGCAGTCATTTCAACGTCTCGTCATAAATGCTGCTGAAAATACCTCTGTACATTCCAGTCCTGATACCATGTCCCATAGGAGGTGCTGCTCCAGTTTATGAATCACATGCCACAACCAACTTTTCTTCACAGTAAGGAGAGAGGGGAGGCCTGCAATGGAAGGGGAGAGATGTGTAAGAGGACAGGTACCTGGGTGCCTCGTTGCCTCTATGGTCTCTGTTGGTTTTTATTTTGTCACACAAAGCTGGGAGAGACAGGCAGAGCACAACAGCCTTCAGTCCCTAGGACACTGTAACAAGCAAATACAGGAAGTACTTTTCTCTGATAAGAGTATGTGTTACAGATAGGGAGAACAAGAAAAGAAGAGGGGGAGACAAAGAGGGAGGGGAGGAAAGGGAGAGAAAGTGAGAGGGAGAAAGAGTGTAGGAGAATGGAGAGGGAGAGAGACTGTGAGAATTAGAAGGTTTAGGGGAAGGTTTAGGGGAGAGAGAGAGAGGAAGGAAGAGAGGGAGGAGAGAGGGAGGGAGAGAGAGAGGGGGGAGAGACTGTGAGAATTAGAAGATTTAGGGGAGAAAGACTGAGAATTAGAAGGTTTAGGGGGGAGAGAGAGAGATGACGAGGGAGGGATTCACAGCCAAAAGGATAACCGGGACAGTATGTACTGTAGGTAAAAACTTTACTCTGTATCTTGAGGCTAATCTCTTTGGCCCATCTGTAAGGATTCTCTTTAGGGTAGGAGCCTTCAGAACTAGAAATAATATATATAAGCACAGGGAGACAAAGCGATGTGCCATACAGACATGGAACGGGGATTTACCACTTCTAAGGCTAGTACGATTAGCACCAGGCACCTCTCCCCTGTGCTGTCTTTCTTTCTGCTCTCCTGGATGGTTATCTGCGTGTAATGTGTGATGTCCAGTTACCCATTAACTTCAGAACTGGGCACAGTGCGGGGAGTGATCTTAAAGCTGCAGTCCCTTCCAGGACAAAAATGAGCCATGTGTAAGGTTCAAACTGATAAAATATTTTTAACCCCTTTGCTGCCACAAGCTGAATTTATCAAGTGAAATGCGTAGGGTGAGCGTGCAGACCATTTAGAGACCCCCAAGGTGTGTGGTGAACTACTCTGAGGATCCTGGGCCAAGTTGTTTGGTTTTCCCCTTCCTGGATCTGGACATCTTACCCTGTGGACGGCCACCACAGGTGTATCATGAGGAAGGAGTGTTGTGGTCCTCAACCACAGTCTGACCCAGGGTGGTCCCAATGCCTGTACTTACAGCACTTTTGTAAGTGTATTACCTTTATTTTTGCATAAATGTAAAGCAATTTATACTATCTGTGTGTCCTCTCTGTTCTTCACATATGGTATACAACAGAAGACAGGGGTGCTCAATGCTACATCCAATTGACAAAACATATATGGTAATAAGTATAAAGTTTAAATAATTCAATAATAATAATATTTACTTGGTTATTTAGTTAAACCCTTTGGCCAAAGCGTCATAAGCCTGCATACCACGTCACGGTATAACCAAATGAATGCAGGTCCTACACTACACTGTGAACCCCTCCTTTTACCTCTGTATGAGGGGAAAGAACCATAGGAGATCCTGTTCTTGCACATATGGTAACCCATCCATCCCTTCCACCCTGTTCCTGAGGGACGACCTCTGAGAATATTTGAAGAAAACCTCTGTGAGTTGGTTACTCTAAACAACCGCCCCGCCTATTATAATCATCTCAATTGTGAGTAAGATAACTACGAACTTTCATCCTAATATTAATTTGGTTCAAACGAAATTGCACTATATGTTCTTTTTCTTGTTTTTCACATAATTCTGGAAGTATTTGCGCTCTTGATCCTCCACTTCAGTCCACCAGTTTATATGTCTAACACGAAGTTTGTCCTTGTTGGCGAACCCTATACACGGATGCTGAATAAAGCTCTTTTTGTATTATAAACGTACCTGGTGCCCATCCTTATTCTATTTGCATATCCACGCCCAGCCTGCACCGACCCAGCTCCCTGAAAATATATATCTAAATATCCAACCCAAAGTAAACTCCTTCAGAGCAAATATATATATATACATATATAGATATATATTTGCCTTCTCTTCCCACTTTTAAGTGAACTGGTGTCTGGGTTAATTTCATCAAGAAAGGACAGGCACAACTTGAGTAGCCTAGAGATCTCACCTTCTAATAATAATAATAATAATAATAATGTATTATTATAACTTTGGCTTTTTCTGACTGTTGTGAAACAAAATAATTGTATTTAATTGCAGTTGTTCTCTAACTGACTGTAAAGTATTGCAATGCCCCCTTAAGTGGAGGCCTGTATTTACTTTAAAAAAAAATGATGATGATGATGATGATCAGTGAGATTAAAACAATTAGCACTTTTAGTACAATTTGCATAAACCTCTGACAGGAAAGAAAATTCTGTAGTAATTCCTGTGTCCAGCAGAGGGCAGCATCCCCTTGTGCTGCTGGTGCAGTGAGAATGAAGTGGTTGTGCTCTTTCCCACCACCAGGTAGTAACAAAAGAATGGGAGAGTAGGTGGCATGAAACCTTCTATTGGAGGAACGAGTAGTTAAAATGTTACAGCTTTCATCAGGCATAGGACCCTGAGAGGTTTGAAAGTTTGTAACATATAATATATATATATATAGCCCTCTTCCCCTTAATAAAGAGTCTACCGGTGCTGCCGTTACCTATTGGCTCGGGAAGAGGAGTGAGTATGTGTTTAGCAGGGAGTTCTCAGAGTAGTATCTCTAGAGCATAATCGGATCGGCCGCACCACAGGCCCGAATAAACTCTCAATCCAATATGCATCGACGAGGTAGGGAGTACACAGAGTGACGGAAAACTGATCCCCGAGGATAGAGTGTATTCCCACCTTAGGTCCACCTGAGATAGGGCATGATTGAAGCTATGCAAGAATGTATATAGTTCAACTCGATGTAAACTCCATTAGAGCCGGACAAGGAGGGTTGGTATATATATATATAGTGTCAATATACTCATCAAATATCATCAGTTATTAATTCAAATATCAGATAACATGTTCTTAATTACAACAAAGAATCTATGCAATAGGTGCTCCCAATATCTTAACCTATGAATAAAGCATGAAATATTTATACCAGTAGTGATATTTATACCAGTAGTGATATTTATACCAGTAGTGATATTTATACCAGTAGTGATATTTATAACAGTAGTGATATTTATACCAGTAGTGATATTTATAACAGTAGTGATATTTATAACAGTAGTGATATTTATTCCAGTAGTGATATTTATAACAGTAGTGATATTTATACCAGTAGTGATATTTATAACAGTAGTGATATTTATAACAGTATTGATATTTATACCAGTAGTGATATTTATAACAGTAGTGATATTTATACCAGTAGTGATATTTATAACAGTAGTGATATTTATTCCAGTAGTGATATTTATAACAGTAGTGATATTTATACCAGTAGTGATATTTATACCAGTAGTGATATTTATACCAGTAGTGATATTTATACCAGTAGTGATATTTATACCAGTAGTGATATTTATAACAGTAGTGATATTTATACCAGTAGTGATATTTATACCAGTAGTGATATTTATAACAGTAGTGATATTTATACCAGTAGTGATATTTATACCAGTAGTGATATTTATAACAGTAGTGATATTTATAACAGTAGTGATATTTATACCAGTAGTGATATTTATACCAGTAGTGATATTTATACCAGTAGTGATATTTATAACAGTAGTGATATTTATTCCAGTAGTGATATTTATTCCAGTAGTGATATTTATAACAGTAGTGATATTTATACCAGTAGTGATATTTATAACAGTAGTGATATTTATTCCAGTAGTGATATTTATACCAGTAGTGATATTTATACCAGTAGTGATATTTATAACAGTAGTGATATTTATTCCAGTAGTGATATTTATAACAGTAGTGATATTTATAACAGTAGTGATATTTATTCCAGTAGTGATATTTATAACAGTAGTGATATTTATACCAGTAGTGATATTTATACCAGTAGTGCATTGATTGCAGGTTGTGAAAAAAAAATATTAGAAAGTGCAACAATAAAGTGCTGCCGTAGTGTTGCCAGTGCAAAAGGTGGTGCTCAAATGTATATAAATATATGCAAACACATATGCTGCCAGGATTTCCATGTGTGGATAGTCTCAAATCTTCTGACGCTACGGCCCGTCACAGTGAGATACTCTTCCAGGAGCGTCTCCGTCGGAGCTGTAACCGATGCTGGGGTAGACGCTGAGGCCGCCGGCAAAACTACTCTCACACCACTCCCAAGATGCCTTGCGTCAAAAATGACGGATACCAGGAGAGGACAAGACATCGTCGCTTTTGACGCAAGGCATCTTGGGAGTGGTGTGCACGAGTAGCTGATGCCCTCAGCGTCGATTACAGCTCCAATGGAAACTCTCCTGAAAGAGTGAGACACGGTTGTCAATTGATATGCTTGTTTACGTTTGTATCATGTGAGTGCAATCCTTACCATACGTTTTATCAAATGAAGCAATACAATACAGGCATACCTCGCTTTAAGGACACTCACTTTAAGTACACTCGCGAGTAAGTACATATCGCCCAATAGGCAAACGGCAGCTCACGCATGCGCCTGTCAGCACGTCCTGAACAGCAATACCAGCTCCCTACCTGTACCAAAGCTGTGCGCAAGCGAGGAGACTATAGAGCCTGTTACAAATGCGTTATTTACATCCATTATGTACGTATATGACGATTGCCGTACTGTACATGCATCGATAAGTGGGAAAAAGGTAGTGCTTCACTTTAAGTACATTTTCGCTTTACATACATGCTCTGGTCCCATTGCGTATGTTAATTCGGGGTATGCCTGTATTACACTCTTGGCATCTTCCTTGCACTTGTCTTTTTATATATATATGTGTGTGCACATGCGAAAATGTATGTATCTATATATACATACATACATACATACATACATACATACATACATACATACATATACAGGGGCGAGAAAGTTTGTGACCCACTTAAGATTTTCCCATATTTCCCATATTTCAAACCTGAAATGTTATTAGATCTTAATAGGTAAAGATAACCTGATCAAACAAATGACACAGAAACATGATACATTTTCAACATTTATTTATCCACAAATGATTAAACATTCAACATCCATGTGTGAAAAAGTATGTGAACCTTTAGATTCAGTACCTGGTGGCGCCCACTTGAACAGCAATGAGTTTAATGAAATGTTTCCTGTAACTGCTGCTCAGTCTGTCACATCGGTTTTGAGGAATTTTGGTCCATTTCTCGTTACAGAACGGCTTCAAGTCCGTGACATTTGAGGACTTCCTTGCATGGACAGCTCGCTGCAGGTCCTGCCACAACATTTCAATGGGGTTCAGTTCCGGACCTTGACTAGGCCATTCTAATATGCGAAATGTCTTCTTCTGCAGCCATTCTTTTGTAGATCTGCTTGTATGTTTAGGATCATTGCTGCATGACCCACTTTCACTTCAGCTCACGGACGGATGACCTGATATTCTCCTCTAGAATCTTCTGATACAATGCAGAATTCATGGTTGTGTGTCAATGATGGTAAGCCATCCAGGTCCTGAGGCAGCAAAGCAGCCCCAAACCATCACACTCCCACCGCCATCCTTGACGGTTGGGAAGAGGTTCTTTTGTTCTAACACAGTGTTTGGTTTTCACCAAACCTAACATTTATCATGGATGCCAAAAAGTTCTACTTTTGACTCATCTGTCCAGAGAACATTGTTCTAGAAGTCTTGTGAATCATCTATGTGCTCTTTGGCGAACTTCAGATGGCAGCAATGTTTTAGAGAGCTGTGGTTTCCTCCTGGTCATCCTTTGATCAACACCATGACTCAACTACAGTATCAGGAAAAGACTGAACAAGAATGAACACTCAACTTAGTCAAGGTGAGAGTGTAACGGGTGCTCACCACAAACAGGGCAGGACCACGAGGCTGAGGTGGGGGTGTTGGTAACCACCGACCTGCAACCGAGCAACCAAGTCCGGAGTGCAGAGTGAAGGTTGTGTAGCCGGATCAGGGTAGGAGATGTTGGGATGGTGGTGGTACTTGCGTGGCCTAGGATAGGAGAGATCGGATAGTCGTAGTGCGGAGCCGGGGTCCAGGAGTAGAGAAGGTAGAAGTCCAAATACGAGCCGAAGTCAGGGATCAGAGAAGGCGGAGGTCCAGATGCAAGCCAAAGTCAAACAGGAGCAAGGAAGGCAAGGCAAGGGTTACCAAGGCAAATAGCAAGGCAGCAGGGTGCTTGGGGCAAGCACTTTGTCACATAAACATAAGTTTATGCTCAGCCAATTTGCAGCAGGGTTGGCTGAGCATTTAAGGAACAGGTATCCAATAGCTTGTTAGTACAAGGCTGCAGGGTGATGAATGAGAACCACCCCCTCAGACATATTCAGTCCACTGATAGGCAGGGGCGGAGAGAAGAGCAGGTATAATAATTACAGAGAGCCAGACTTCTCCGCGTAGCTTGTGTGTGATGCACATCACCCATGACGTCACGGGGGTAGAGCCTGAGCGCGGTGCGTGCGGTGTCCCCCGGCTTGGTAGTGCGGCGTGCGTCATGTTCTCGTCGCGGGGCGTGCCACGGAGGCGGAGCCTGGACACGGTGTGTGCGGTGTCCCCCAACCCTGGCAGTGCGACGTGCGTCACCCGTCTCGTCACAGGACGTGTCACGGGGCGGGGCCGAAGATTCTTAGATGTTACTCTGGGGTTCTTTGTGCCTTCATGGATGATTTGCTGGTTTGCTTTTGGAGAGATTTTGGTAGGGCTACCGATCCTGAGTGATTGTGGTCTTCAACTTTATCCATTTGTCTGACAGTGGATTGATTGATGAAGCCCCAAATTCTTATAATTGGTTTTGTAATCCTTTCTAGATGAGCATCAATAACGGCTTTTCTGAGGTCCTCAGAGATTTCTTTTGATCGTGGCATGATGTGTTTCCACACACCTGTATGGTGAAGACCAAACTCACAAAGTTTCTGATCTTTATATAGGGTGGGGCCTCCCAAACTCACACCTGAAGATCTGCCTAATTATTTAAACACCTGATTCTAATGATCCCCTTTCATTTAGCTGATAAAACCAGGGTTTCGCTTACTTATTCACATTCCCTGACTCTTAATTACTCGTTATTTGTCTAATTCATACATCCTTTTGTTTCAAAAGACATGGAATTGGTTAATATAATCACACACACATGCACACACACGTTCGAAAATGGCCGCACACACTCTGGAAAAATATCCTTTGAGGGCTAGCTGCCATGCCAGGTAAACTGGTAGATGCAGACAGGGGTGTAAGTATATGAAATATACACTAAATACTGGCATTAACAAAAATAATAAAGAGGGTTTATTTATTCCTTAGAGCAGGGGTGCGCAAACTGCTGTTGCTGCACTCCCCTGCATCCACTCCCCCGGTGCTCGCGCCTCCCCCCCTTACCTGCCTGTCGGCGTCAGTGGGGTCATGTGGCCTGACATCATGTGGCCATGGCAACGAGCATCAACGCGGGGTCACACGACGTCACATGACCTGCGGCGTCATTTGACCTCGCGTTGCTATGTCACCGCGTTATCCGAAGCCGGCTCAACCTCGGTAAGTTCAGTTGCAGAGGCCTCACGCGATCCCCCGACGTTTAATTTAAATGCCTTGGGGAAGAGCGCGGAGCCTCTGCAACCGCCGCGCCTCCCCAAGAAAATCCTGCGGCCCCCCCACAGGGACTCCGTGATTTTGGCAATCAGGCCACGGATTGCAGGATTCCTGGGCATTTGTTCCATCTTGCAGTGCCGGCGTAGTGCGAGAACGTGGACGGGCTGTCGGGACAGCTACACCACTCCCTCCCTTAAATACCAACACATCAGTGAGTTTACCTGCATTTTCCTCCCGGATCAGCATGCATACAGTATTAGCTGATGGGGATCTGCAATCCAATACGACACTGGACTTCACGTTATTGGTGGGAATGATGAGAACCAATTGAGCCCACACTTGTTCACATTAACCCTTTCCGGAGTCACCGGATTGTTACATCATATACCTCACTTACCTAAGTTCCTGGAGTTTGTGGTCTGCACCTGAACATTTGTCTGCCGCGTCTCATACCACGTAGCAGCTGAACTATCACTGAATTATCACTGTGTGCCTCAGCAAACATCCACTCTCGTCACTGGCATACAGCTTATGATTGGCTATATTTGTTTCTTATACATTGTATACATTGTACTTTACCATTGTTTTTTTTTATCTTGGTAATACAGTATATCTACTGTATACATCAGCGAATTTGCTTGCCCTGTTTTAATAAAATAGTTTTACATGTGATACCTCTACATATATTTGCTCCCTATTTTTTCTTTTGTACAAATAAATATTGATTAGGTTAATCCACACTTTATTTTGTAGTTTATGCGATTTCTCTCAAATACTTATTTGAATTCATTTTCACACTCAATATCTGTACACTTTTATTATTCATTCACTATGAGCGAGAGGAAAAAAAGGTGTGTGCACAGGTGTTGTGCATGCTAAAGGGTATTCCATGCGCTGCACAATATGTTGGCACTACACAAATAAACGATAATAATTTGTGCACCTGAGTCAGTGTGTTCTCTGGTGTATGAATGTTTACGAGTGTGTGAATGAATGTTTACGAGTGTGTGAATGAATGTTTACGAGTGTGTGAATGAATGTTTACGAGTGTGTGAATGAATGTTTACGAGTGTGTGAATGAATGTTTACGAGTGTGTGAATGAATGTTTACGAGTGTGTGAATGAATGTTTACGAGTGTGTGAATGAATGTTTACGAGTGTGTGAATGAATATCCAGCCCCATCCCCAGGCATCAGAGAATAATTCACAGGAGTCGTGCTCTCCAACAAGATTTATTTCATTTTCTATATCTGCGTCACTCAGCCATTTTTTATTTTATTTTTTTATAGAAAAACCGGCTATACGATTCTAAGTGTAATTTTTCCTGCTTTAAAAAAAACCTAGACATGAAATATTACTAATGAGGGCCGGTCACCTAACGATGCCAGCCCTCGCTAAGAGGCAGGGGTCTTAACCCTTTTAGTGCTAGAGGGGTTGGAACCGCACTGCAAAGCACTGAAGGGGTTAATGTTCTGCAGTAAGTACCCCTGTGTTGGAGTGAAGTTGGAAGCAGACTAGATTCTGGGGGTGATTTAGTGTCCCGTGTAATATTCTTCTAATAGTAAATACACACTTGCCCATCTACAGTGGTGGAATATTTCATTAGCAACACACTCCCCTCTCTAAACTTGGCAATGTATTCACCCCTGACATTAGTGGGATCTCCCTTTAATAACACACTCCCCCCTCTGACATTAGTGGTATCTCCCTCTAACACTCCCCCCACTGACATTAGTGGTATCTCCCTCTAACACTCCCCCCTGTGACATTAGTGGCACCTCCCATTAACAACACACTCACCCTTCTAACAGTGGTATCTTCCATTAACACACCAGACATTAATGATACTTTCCTTTAAAAACATACCTCTTTGCCTAGCAATATTCTTGGTATTTTTTTTATTAAAAAATATCACCCCTCTCACATTAATGAAATCTCCCATTAACACACACAGCATTCGTGTTACAGTAACTTCCTTAGCAACGTATCTATTTTGCCATTAATATTCTTGGTATCTCCCATTACCAACATCCTCACCACTCTCACACTAATAGTATATTCCATTACCCAAACAGTCGCTCCTGGGCATTCCCCATTCCCGAAATACATTCTCACATTTTTGGTATCTTCCATGAACTAAAATAATGGTCAATCCAAATTCCCTGGTCCTATTGGCATCTCCCCATTCACACACCAACAAGTCCCCCTATCCCAAACACTTGGTATCTACCTATCTTCTCTTTCCCACCCCCTCCCTCCCCCAACACTATATATTGTGTTCCACAGTTTTAAGTCAAAATGGCCCGAGATTAGACTGAACCATTGGAGAAGCCAAACATGTCCTGGGAAGACTACAGCCGTCCTAAGGGGGCATCACAGAGCCCTACACTGCCCTATGGGTGCAATAGGGTATCCCTGGGCTGGGTGGGTGCCAGGTCAAGGATGGGACCAGGTTCCAAATTATGCAGGTCGAGCTAGGCCAAGCTTTTAACCCCTTCACTGCCAGAGGGGCCAGCAACGCCTCCTGGCAGCATAGGGGTTAAATCATGGTGGGAGAATTAAAATCCCAAACTGGCATTGGGTCCAACTCCATATTAAACTTCAAGCTTAAACTTCATTCTAAAATCATGGCTTTATACTGTAGTAATTATAAAATGATTGTGGCTGGATACTGAGTGGGGTGTAGGGGGGGGGGGGGGAGATGCTTCTTATCGGCCATCTGCTTTGGGTGACGGCCCCTCCGGCAAATCAAGATCACGTGCCCGCTCCTCAGAGCGATCACGCGTCTGTTTTGACACAAAGTCTACAAATATGGCCGCCGGGAGTCCTGGACTACAAACATTGGTCGCCAATCACCAATACAGAGCTTTTCTATTGGCTGCCAGAGCGAGTATTAATGCTGCAGCCAGTTTGTGCCCAGATATTCTGCATTGTGCCAGAGTCACTGGAACGAGGGGTTTCCCAGATGTCGAGAGACTCCACCTGGTCAGGTTAGGAAAGCCCCACAGTGCATTGTTATTGGACACTAGGATACTTATGATTATGTTTCTTTTTCGTGGTGATGAACGAGGTTTTGAAGGTATCACGGACACCGCATACCTGCAGAGGCGCATGGAGACGGCTACGTAGCGGTTTTCCTCTTTTGGTGAACTTTCTCTGCCTCATGGGAATATGACGTGGAGCCCGTAAAAACTTGTGCTGAAGTTGGGGTGGAAATGTAACGACTGGGAAAGATTTGTCCGCTTTACAAAATGTGCCTCTTTTGCGACTTTTAAGAATCGCGTGGCCACGAAAATCAGGGATTTTTTGGTGGGAAAATAGAAAAAAATTATTTTTTTGTCAAACTTTAATATCATTGTAGGGGATTATGGGAGCAACATTGACTAAGCAGTCTTCTGTAATAAGACAATCTCCGGTGCTGGAAGACACCTTACAACCCAAGTTAAGTCAATAGGCTGTAAGGTGTCTCCAGGCCAGGAAAGTCTTATTGCAGAAGACTGCTTAGAAAAACATGGGCCTTTGAGTCCTACTGTGCGAGTGCTACTTTACGAACGTTCCCCAGTTCACAACGGTAAGATATATCTCTGCTGATAGGTCCCGTACAGGTCTGCAGGAAGACTGAGCCAGTTCAGGTTTTTAAATCCCCCGTACGCAAACTGGCAATTTCAGAGCCGGGCGCCAACATCAAGTGGCACCCACCCTGGCACTGCCAGTGCCCCTCTGCATAAAGGATAGCTACCCACTGGGCAATAACACTGGTTATCACACCACTCTGTCAACAAAAGATTAAAAAAATACAGAGAGTTCTGCTCTCAATCTAGGTATGTATATAGATATATCAATATAGATATATAAATATCAATATATATATATATATATATATATATATGTAAACACACACACGCACAAAGCCAGTTTAAGAACCTTATCTATTGCTGCGTTTTGATTCCTTGACCCCTTCCCCGATGCCAAAGGGGGATGTGCAAACCCCTCTTGCAGCGAAGGAATTAATCACGCTCCCACCCCCTGTGCATGTGAAATTCGCCGGCCCGCGGGATTCCGCCTGCGTAACTACACGCGTGTGCTTGTGCGTGTTTACACACACACACGTTTCTCGATAGAACTTCACTCCAGCATTTTCAAAAACCCGCAGGGGTCAAAATATACAAGGCTTTTAAGAAAAAAGCTAACACGATCAACCACACAGTGGCTAGTGGTAATTAGTTAGTGAGCTGGTTAAGTCTTCACGACACCGGCCCCGGTCTGCGTCTCTCTCTCGCCTCCTCGCTGTCAACCGCTGTCTGAGGAGGTGTGGGGGGCTGTGGAGGGGGAGGTACGGCGGCGAGGCGGCGTCCAGGAATTGTCCGAACTGTTGGAAAGGGGGAAGGGGCGGTGGGAACGCAGGAGGTAGAGCTCTCCTTGCTCCCGAATCAGAGCCTGAGCAATGAGCCCCGGGAGAGCCTGCAGGGAGGCGTTTAAGGAGTCAATCTTGGTCTCCAGAGTTATAATGCGCTTCTCCAGGTCATCGTTATGCTCCTGTAGCTCGGACACGAGGTCGTACATAACATTCTGCGTCTGGGGAGTGGCGAGGAGAGGGGTTAATAATCTTATACGCATATCTATTTTAGAATATACTGTAATAATAAGTACGTCATGTGCAAATAATTATTTTCATTATAACACGCATATCTAATAATGCTCAGGGAATTATTTTACTAACCAGAATACTTATAACGATAATAAATACAGCATTTTTAAAATAATTCTTTTGATTAAAACACTAGCAGATAATAATAATACGTAATATTCAAATAATTATGTTGCTTAGAACACTAATAATAACTAATAATATGTAATATTCAAATAATTATTTTGATTGGCACACCAACAACAAATAATGTTTAAACAGCTATTTTAATAACGTTGCTGCTAATATCTAATAATGATAACAAATACATGCTATACAAATAATTCAAATAATATGAGCAATAATAATAAATACTACTACCAACAAAATTATAAAATACTACTTACAGGGGATAAAAGGGCAGGTGGGTTTATAAATAAAGAAATACATACATATATACTGCTAATACTGATTCATTATATGAAGTTAAAATAATATGGGACACATGTACACTATTCGTCTCCCCGCCCATCTTTGGGGCCCTGACACAGACTCACTTTTGATAGATCCACCAGGGTGTTAGCCTGATCATTGAGCTTTCTCTGCTCCATCTTCACACTGCGTAACCTGCAGGGGACAGGGGACCGGACAATGAGGCTGACTTAGCAGAACCATTTCCCTGTGAGCCAATCACATGACACATGCAAAGCAACCGCCATCTTTCCTGCGCCCAGCCGGTAAATAACATTAACACCCCACCCCCAGCACCCACCACCCCCCCCAGCGCTGAACGCATTAACAGCTGCAAGGATGTCCAGCACGGGCAGAGTTAATAATCTGCCAGCTGTGTATATGCATTCAGTCATGCAAGGTTATTTGTTGGAAATGAACGAGCGCTGGTACGGAGCGAGGATCTTTTCTTGCAAGAGAGACCTGCAGAGCAATGCACCTTTTGTAACAGACAGCAGCCACTGAATGTACAGAAAGCATCCTTGCATGCGTCAATATGCATCTTCCTGTAAGGTGGGGCTTGTATGAGCCAGTTAAAGCCCACCTCATCCCTTCCCTGAAAATAAACATGCTGCGCTATATAGTGATGGGGAGTAAATCTGGACTTCTATTACCGTGAGATTGCTGCTAGAGAGGACTGTGACACATTGTGGTGGCAGCAAAAGGGTTAAGCAGGCTCGGACAGTCCTGGGTTTATATGTAATGTAGAGTGACCTTCTGACTGCAGATTATCAAGGACAGGCTCACACAGTCCTGGATTTATATGTAATGTAGTGACCTTCTGACTGCAGATTATCAAGGACAGGCTCACACAGTCCTGGATTTATATGTAATGTAGGATGGCCTCATCACTGCAGATTATCAGGGACAGGTTCACACAGTCCTGGGTTTATATATAATGTAGGATGGCCTCATCACTGGAGATTATCAGGGACAGGTTCACACAGTCCTGTGTTTATATGTAATGTAGAGTGACCTCCTGAATGCAGATTATTAGGGACAGGCTCACACAGTCCTGGGTTTATATATAATGTAGAATGGCCTCATCACTGGAGATTATCAGGGACAGGCTCACATAGTCCTGGGTTTATATGTAATGTAGGGTGAAATCCTGACTGCAGATTATCAGGGAGAGCTCGGACAATCAGGATTTTATAGCTACTCGGTATCACTTTATGAAGCAGCATGTTCATTATAAAGGGAGCATAGGGACAGGAAATTCTGCTTGGAAAATACAACAATGTTTAAGAGTGTTAAAAAAAAAACAAAAAAAAAAACCCCCCACAGATTTTCTCATTCATCAGTGAATGAAAAATCGTTTCCAAAACCGCAGCGGAGTCAGAGAGATGAGGGGAGAGATCTTAAGGTTGGTTAACATCCCCATGCAGGCAAGCACTCAGACCCAGGCACCTGGAGGATGAGGGGAGCTGTGGAACTTACTTCTGAGCTCTGGTAGGGGGGGATTTAGCAGAACAAAGACAAAACACAACAGTATTTTTTTTTGTTTGTTTGTTAACACAGGGGAACACAAAAGACACAATATAACACAAACAGAGATGTGCGAACCTGCCGAGATTCGCTTTGCCGCAGTCTTGATCAAATTTTCCAAAGACCCACCAAAATTTTGATCAAACCTTTGGCACCAAAAGTTTATAACGGCCTGAATTGTCCAAAAATCGCTATTTAATTTAAAAAAAAATTTTTTTTTTAAGTGGCAGCATTTTTTTTCACGTAAAAAATAAATTAATTAAAAAAATGACGTTGAATTTCTAATGCGCAATTAATCGCAAAGGACCGGACACGTGCTGCCCGCTGACTTTTTTTTTAGAGCGTTGAGCAAACTTGTCGCGAACTTTTGGATCGAAGTAAACTTCTCGCACATCTCTACACACAACTCGTATACGGTACTAGGGAGGGGTGGGGGGATACATTTTGCCTCACTACCGCAGCTGGGACCGACATTCCCAGTACTGCGCCATCTGCGCTCTGAGCCCCTGCCCAAATATTCAGAACATTTTCTTTTAAACGCCTTCATCTTACTATCTTATGCCTTCCGCTGCTGGGGGTGCTAGCAATGCTTGGCGCTACAATGGAAGCAAAGGGGTCCAAATTGATCAAGACATGCACATTTTGGGCCCGTTGTGCAAAGTGAAAACATTTCACGACTTCCTTAATTGGCAGGAACATTCGTTAAGCGTAATGGGATAATGAGGCTTCTCATCTTTAATTACTCCAATGCTACTGGACTGGAAGATCGTTCTCCTGCTGTTTTACCATCCTGCATGGTGGTTTAATCCCTGCATTATATTATTCCCTGTAGGTGCTTTCTATGAAGGACTGCATTATGAGAATAAAACAATGAGGTTCTATATGCAGTATAATGCATTAAAAGTCCTCTGATCCAGACCTCCTCCTCCTCTCTCCCTACACGTGTCTCTCTCATGATCCCGTTCTTTTATACTTTCTCTAGATCTTTTATCCTCTCCATCTCTCTACTCGGTTTGGTTATTCTGCATTTCACCTGCATTGCTGCTGCCATGGTAACCGCCAGCAACGTGAGCTAAACAAATTCAAGACGATAGTCCTAGAGGTGTGAGTGTGAAGGACACAGTGCTGAGCAATGAACGGTATCAGCTCAGCATCAGATTACCTATGAATCAAATAAATTCTGACTATATACACAGGCAGACTGAGAGTTATTCTGCATCTATACACAGGCAGACTGAGCGTTATTCTATATTTATACACAGGCAGACTGAGCGTTATTCTGTATCTATACACAGGCAGACTGAGCATTATTCTGCATCTATACACAGGCAGACTGAGCATTATTCTGCATCTATACACAGGCAGACTGAGCGTTATTCTGTATCTATACACAGGCAGACTGAGCGTTATTCTGTATCTATACACAGGCAGACTGAGCGTTATTCTGTATCTATACACAGGCAGACTGAGCGTTATTCTGTATCTATACACAGGCAGACTGAGCATTATTCTGCATCTATACACAGGCAGACTGAGCGTTATTCTGTATCTATACACAGGCAGACTGAGCGTTATTCTGTATCTATACACAGGCAGACTGAGCGTTATTCTGTATCTATACACAGGCAGACTGAGCGTTATTCTATATTTATACACAGGCAGACTGAGCGTTATTCTGTATCTATACACAGGCAGACTGAGCGTTATTCTGTATCTATACACAGGCAGACTGAGCGTTATTCTGTATCTATACACAGGCAGACTGAGCGTTATTCTGTATCTATACACAGGCAGACTGAGCGTTATTCTGTATCTATACACAGGCAGACTGAGCGTTATTCTGTATCTATACACAGGCAGACTGAGCGTTATTCTGTATCTATACACAGGCAGACTGAGCGTTATTCTGTATCTATACACAGGCAGACTGAGCGTTATTCTGTATCTATACACAGGCATATTGAGCGTTATTCTGTATCTATACACAGGCAGACTGAGCGTTATTCTGTATCTATACACAGGCAGACTGAGCGTTATTCTGTATCTATACACAGGCATATTGAGCGTTATTCTGTATATATACACAGGCAGACTGAGCGTTATTCTGTATCTATACACAGGCAGACTGAGCGTTATTCTGTATCTATACACAGGCAGACTGAGCGTTATTCTGTATCTATACACAGGCAGACTGAGCGTTATTCTGTATCTATACACAGGCAGACTGAGCATTATTCTGTATCTATACACAGGCAGACTGAGCGTTATTCTGTATCTATACACAGGCAGAAAGAGCGTTATTCTGTATCTATACACAGGCAGACTGAGCGTTATTCTGTATCTATACACAGGCAGGCTGAGCGTTATTCTGTATCTATACACAGGCAGACTGAGCGTTATTCTGTATCTATACACAGGCAGACTGAGCGTTATTCTGTATCTATACACAGGCAGGCTGAGCGTTATTCTGTATCTATACACAGGCAGACTGAGCGTTATTCTGTATCTATACACAGGCAGGCTGAGCGTTATTCTGTATCTATACACAGGCAGGCTGAGCGTTATTCTGCATCTATACACAGGCAGACTGAGCGTTATTCTGCATCTATACACAGGCAGACTGAGCGTTATTCTGTATCTATACACAGGCAGACTGAGCGTTATTCTGTATCTATACACAGGCAGACTGAGCGTTATTCTGCATCTATACACAGGCAGACTGAGCGTTATTCTGTATCTATACACAGGCAGACTGAGCGTTATTCTGCGTCTATACACAGGCAAACTGAGCGTTATTCTGCATCTATACACAGGCAGACTGAGCGTTATTCTGTATCTATACACAGGCAGACTGAGCGTTATTCTGTATCTATACACAGGCAGACTGAGCGTTATTCTGTATCTATACACAGGCAGACTGAGCGTTATTCTGTATCTATACACAGGCAGACTGAGCGTTATTCTGTATCTATACACAGGCAGACTGAGCGTTATTCTGTATCTATACACAGGCAGACTGAGCGTTATTCTGTATCTATACACAAGCAGACTGAGCGTTATTCTGTATCTATACACAGGCAGACTGAGCGTTATTCTGTATCTATACACAGGCAGACGCTCAAGTCCTACCTGTCCAACCGCTTCTTCAATGTTTCCTTCTCTGGTGTCTCCTCCTCTTCACTCCCTCATTCTGTTTGGGTCCCACCAGGATCTGTCCTTAGCCCACTGCTCTTCTCACTCTGCACCTCTTCTCTTGGTGAACTAATACAATCTTTTGGCTTTCAGTATCATCTCTATGCCGATGATACCCAAATTGACCTCTTCTTCCCTGGCCCCTCTCCCTCTCTCCTGTTCTGTGTCTTCAACTGTCTCTCTGTAATCTCCTCCTGGATGTCTCACTGCTACCTGAAGCTAAACATGTCCAAAACAGAATTAATATTCTTTCCCCTTTCCACTGCCACTGCTACACCAGCACTCTCCCTCACTGTCTCCTCAACAATCTCCTCAACACCTCAAGCCCGCTGTGTAGGGGTCATCTTTGACACTGATCTCTCTTTCATTCCTCACATTCACTCCCTCGTGAAGTCCTGCCGTCTCCAACTATGAAATATCTCCAACATACTCCCTTTTCTCACTCAGGATGCAACTAAAATCCTAATGCAGTTACTCACCGTGTTCCGCATCGATTACTGCAACCTTCCCTTACATGGCATTCCCCTTGTCCACTTCTCTCAACTCCAATCCATCCAAAATGCTGCTGGTGGAATTATCTACCTCACTCACTGCCCCACTTCGTATATCCCTACACTTGCTTCCCATATCCTGTAGAATTAAATTTAAAAACGTAGTAATGACTTACAAAAGGTCTCAATGACATCGCCACCCCTTACATATCAGCCCTGATCCCAAATACATACCTACATGCCCCCTACGTTCTACCATGCCTTTCCTCTCACCTTATTATCTTCTCTCACTACCGCCTGCAAAACTTCTCCTGTGCTGCCCCCTCTCTCTGGAATTCCCTCCCACGCACCATCAGACCCTGCCCCAGCTTTCAAATGTTTAAAAACTACCTGAAAACTCACATTTTCAATGAAGCCTACTCACCATACCTCTAACATCCAAGTCCCCTCCCCCTCCAACCCCATTGGAACTATCTGTGTGGCTTGACCAATCTCCACCCTATGTAACATCCCCCCACAAAAACAAAACGAAACAAAAAAACCTTAAAGGCCTCAGGTGTCAGACTGGGCCGCACTCTATGAAAGAAGTGTTGTGTGTGGCGCACAGCGGCAAGAAGCAGAACTCTAACCTGAGCCACCCCTTTATCCTACAATAATCTGCCACCTTATCTTCCTGTGTCAACATTGTCCCTCATTCCCTATAGACTGTAAGCGCTCCCGAGCAGCACCCTCATTACCTCTTTGTATCTGTTTGTGTGGATGTTTGTCCTCACCTGTATGTAACTCTTCATGTTTTTGTAATGTACATAACTCTTTACCCCACTGTACTGCGCTGTGGAATATGTTGGTGCTCCACACAAATACATAGGCAGACAGAGTGCTATTCTGCATCTATACACAGGCAGACGGAGTGTTATTCTGTATCTATACACAGGGAGACTGAGCATTATTCTGTATCTATACACAGGAAGACTGAGCGTTATTCTGTATCTATACACAGGCAGACTGAGCGTTATTCTGTATCTATACACAGGAAGACTGAGCGTTATTCTGTATCTATACACAGGCAGACTGAGCGTTATTCTGTATATATACACAGGCAGACTGAGCGTTATTCTGTATATATACACAGGCAGACTGAGCGTTATTCTGTATCTATACACAGGCAGACTGAGAGTTATTCTGTATCTATACACAGGCAGACTGAGCGTTATTCTGTATCTATACACAGGCAGACTGAGCGTTATTCTGTATATATACACAGGCAGACTGAGCGTTATTCTGTATATATACACAGGCAGACTGAGCGTTATTCTGTATCTATACACAGGCAGACTGAGAGTTATTCTGTATCTATACACAGGCAGACTGAGCTTTATTCTGTATCTATACACAGGCAGACTGAGCGTTATTCTGTATATATACACAGGCAGACTGAGCGTTATTCTGTATATATACACAGGCAGACTGAGCGTTATTCTGTATCTATACACAGGCAGACTGAGAGTTATTCTGTATCTATACACAGGCAGACTGAGCGTTATTCTGTATATATACACAGGCAGACTGAGCATTATTCTGTATCTATACACAGGCAGACTGAGCATTATTCTGTATCTATACACAGGCAGACTGAGCGTTATTCTGCATCTATACACAGGCAGACTGAGCGTTATTCTGTATATATACACAGGCAGACTGAGCGTTATTCTGTATCTATACACAGGCAGACTGAGCGTTATTCTGCGTCTATACACAGGCAAACTGAGCGTTATTCTGTATCTATACACAGGCAGACTGAGCGTTATTCTGCATCTATACACAGGCAGACTGAGCGTTATTCTGTATCTATACACAGGCAGACTGAGCGTTATTCTGTATATATACACAGGCAGACTGTGCGTTATTCTGTATCTATACACAGGCAGACTGAGCGTTATTCTGTATCTATACACAGGCAGACTGAGAGTTATTCTGTATCTATACACAGGCAGACTGAGCGTTATTCTGTATATATACACAGGCAGACTGTGCGTTATTCTGTATCTATACACAGGCAGACTGAGCGTTATTCTGTATCTATACACAGGCAGACTGAGAGTTATTCTGTATCTATACACAGGCAGACTGAGCGTTATTCTGTATATATACACAGGCAGACTGAGCGTTATTCTGTATCTATACACAGGCAGACTGAGCGTTATTCTGTATCTATAAACAGGCAGACTGAGCGTTATTCTGTATATATACACAGGTAGACTGAGAGTTATTCTGTATCTATACACAGGCAGACTGAGCGTTATTCTGTATCTATACACAGGCAGACTGAGCGTTATTCTGTATATATACACAGGCAGACTGAGCGTTATTCTGTATATATACACAGGCAGACTGAGCGTTATTCTGTATCTATACACAGGCAGACTGAGAGTTATTCTGTATCTATACACAGGCAGACTGAGCGTTATTCTGTATATATACACAGGCAGACTGAGCGTTATTCTGCATCTATACACAGGCAGACTGAGCGTTATTCTGTATATATACACAGGCAGACTGAGCGTTATTCTGTATCTATACACAGGCAGACTGAGCGTTATTCTGCGTCTATACACAGGCAAACTGAGCGTTATTCTGTTTCTATACACAGGCAGGCTGAGCGTTATTCTGCATCTATACACAGGCATATTGAGCGTTATTCTGTTTCTATACACAGGCAGACTGAGCGTTATTCTGCATCTATACACAGGCAGACTGAGCGTTATTCTGTATCTATACACAGGCAGACTGAGAGTTATTCTGTATCTATACACAGGCAGACTGAGCGTTATTCTGTATATATACACAGGCAGACTGAGCGTTATTCTGTATCTATACACAGGCAGACTGAGCATTATTCTGTATCTATACACAGGCAGACTGAGCGTTATTCTGCATCTATACACAGGCAGACTGAGCGTTATTCTGTATATATACACAGGCAGACTGAGCGTTATTCTGCATCTATACACAGGCAGACTGAGCGTTATTCTGCGTCTATACACAGGCAAACTGAGCGTTATTCTGTATCTATACACAGGCAGACTGAGCGTTATTCTGCATCTATACACAGGCAGACTGAGCGTTATTCTGTATCTATACACAGGCAGACTGAGCGTTATTCTGTATATATACACAGGCAGACTGTGCGTTATTCTGTATCTATACACAGGCAGACTGAGCGTTATTCTGTATCTATACACAGGCAGACTGAGAGTTATTCTGTATCTATACACAGGCAGACTGAGCGTTATTCTGTATATATACACAGGCAGACTGAGCGTTATTCTGTATCTATACACAGGCAGACTGAGCGTTATTCTGTATCTATACACAGGCAGACTGAGCGTTATTCTGCATCTATACACAGGCAGACTGAGCGTTATTCTGTATATATACACAGGCAGACTGAGCGTTATTCTGTATCTATACACAGGCAGACTGAGCGTTATTCTGTATATATACACAGGCAGACTGAGCGTTATTCTGTATATATACACAGGCAGACTGAGCGTTATTCTGTATATATACACAGGCAGACTGAGCGTTATTCTGTATCTATACACAGGCAAACTGAGCGTTATTCTGCATCTATACACAGGCAGACTGAGCGTTATTCTGCATCTATACACAGGCAGACTGAGCGTTATTCTGTATATATACACAGGCAGACTGAGCGTTATTCTGCATCTATACACAGGCAGACTGAGCATTATTCTGTATCTATACACAGGCAGACTGAGCGTTATTCTGCATCTATACACAGGCAGACTGAGCGTTATTCTGTATATATACACAGGGAGACTGAGCGTTATTCTGTATCTATACACAGGCAGACTGAGAGTTATTCTGTATCTATACACAGGCAGACTGAGCGTTATTCTGTATCTATACACAGGCAGACTGAGCATTATTCTGTATCTATACACAGGCAGACTGAGCGTTATTCTGCATCTATACACAGGCAGACTGAGCGTTATTCTGTATATATACACAGGCAGACTGAGCGTTATTCTGTATCTATACACAGGCAGACTGAGCGTTATTCTGCGTCTATACACAGGCAAACTGAGCGTTATTCTGTTTCTATACACAGGCAGACAGAGCGTTATTCATAGTCACAGAACATGCAGATAATGGTACAAGCTCTCTCTCCCCTTCTCTCTCTCCTTCACCCTATGGTCCTATCTCCCTGTCCCTCCCTCCTACTCCTTCACACTTACAGGTGGATTGCTTGCAGGAACTTGCGCTGGTGTTTCCGTACTTTGGCATGGTCGATTTTCCTCACAAGCTTGGTGTGTTTATAAATGAGCCACGTTTCCCTGAGCACATTGGCAGCTGCATTTTTCACCTGGAGAGAGAGGGAGACAGAGAGGGAGAGAGAAGGAGAGAGAGAGAGGGAGAGAGAAGGAGATAGAGAGAGAGAGAGGGAGGGAGAGAGAGGGAGAGAAGGAGAGAGAGAGAAGGAGAGAGAGAGAAGGAGAGAGAGGGAGAGATAGGGAGAGAGAGAGAAGGAGAGAGAGAGAAGGAGAGAGAGCGAAAGAGAGAGAGGGAGCGAAAGAGAGAGAGGGAGCGAGAGAGAGAAGGAGAGGGAGGGAGAGAGAGAGAGGGAGCGAGAGAGAGGAGAGGGAGCGAGAGAGAGGAGAGGGAGCGAGAGAGAGGAGAGGGAGTGAGAGAGAGAAGGAGAGAGAGCGAGAGAGAGGAGAGAAGGAGAGAGCGAGAGAGAAGGAGAGAGCGAGAGAGAAGGAGAGAGCGAGAGAGAAGGAGAGAAGGAGAGAGCGAGAGAGAAGGAGAGAGCGAGAGAGAAGGAGAGAGCGAGAGAGAAGGAGAGAGAGCGAGAGAGAAGGAGAGAGAGCGAGAGAGAAGGAGAGATAGCGAGAGAAAGAGAGAGAGCGAGAGAAGGAGAGAGAGCGAGAGAGAAGGAGAGAGAGCGAGAGAAGGAGAGAGAGCGAGAGAGAAGGAGAGAGCGAGAGAAGGCGAGAGAGGAGAGAGCGAGAAGGAGAGAGGAGAGAGAGAGGACAGAGAGAGAAAAATGTGTGTGAGAGAGAGAGAGATAAGATAGAGAGGAGAGAGAGAAAAAGAGGCGAGAGAGAGATAGAGGTGAGGGAGGAGAGAGAGAAAGTGGGGAGAGACAGAGAGAGAAAGAGGTGAGAGAGAAAGAGAGAGAGAGAAAGAGGGTAGAGACAGAGAGAGGAGACAGAGAGAGAGAGAGAGAGAGAAAGAGGTGAGAGAGAAAGAGGGTAGAGACAGAGAGAGGAGACAGAGAGAGAGAGAAAGAGGTGAGAGAAATAGAGAAAGAAGAAAGAGCGAGAAGGAGAGAGTGCAAAAGAGTAGGTAGAGAGAGGGAGTGGAAAGAAGGAGAGAATGAGAAGAGAGGGAGACAAAAATAAGAAAGAGAGTGAAAGAGGAGAGAGAGAGAAGATGGGTTAGATGCAATGTCTGTCTTTTCTCATATCTCAGTCCACGTGTCATACTCTATCCACAAGCACTCTCGTTTCTCTCTCCCCTCCACCCCTTTTTCACTCGCTCTGTCTCATTCTCTCATCACCCCTCTTTCTACATACCCATGCCTGCCCTCTGTCTGTGTGACTCCTTTTTATTCTCCTTTCTTTCATGTCTGTCTCTTCCCTCCCTGTCTCTCTTCTACCTCTTTCCCTCCTTTCTCTCGCCTTTGTCCCCCACTATCTCCCTGCTCCCTCCCCCCCACCCCCGTTTTCCTGGCCGTTGTGTACCCGCTTTGAAAGCTGCGTGTCCATCATAAAGTTGTGAACGTGTTTCTCAGCTTTGGTGAGTTCCAACTTTCTTGCAACGACGGCGACTACGAGGGCCGTGCAGCCTGCGCCCTGCGGAAGGAAAGGACGGATTCACTGTGGTGCACTGGACAGACCAGGGAGAGAGAGGGGGTAAGAGACAGAGACAGGGAGAGAAAGGGAGGAAGAGGAGAGAGGGAGGAAGAGGAGAGAGGGAGAGGAGAGAGGTAGGGGTAGGAGAGAGGTAGGAAGAGGAGAGAGGTGGGAAGAGGAAAGAGGGAGGGAGAGGAGAGAGGTAGGGAGAGGAGAGAGGTAGGGAGAGGAGAGAGGTAGGGAGAGGAGAGAGGTGGGAAGAGGAAAGAGGTAGGGAGAGGAGAGAGGTAGGGAGAGGAGAGAGGTAGGGAGAGGAGAGAGGTAGGGAGAGGAGAGAGGTGGGAAGAGGAGAGAGGTGGGAAGAGGAGAGAGGGAGGGAGAGGAGAGAGGTAGGAAGAGGAGAGAGGTGGGAAGAGGAAAGAGGGAGGGAGAGGAGAGAGGTAGGGAGAGGAGAGAGGTAGGGAGAGGAGAGAGGTGGGAAGAAGAGAGAGTGGGGAGAGGAGAGAGGTAAGGAGAGGAGAGAGGTAGGGAGAGGAGAGAGGTAGGGAGAGGAGAGAGGTAGGGAGAGGAGAGAGGTGGGAAGAGGAGAGAGGTGGGAAGAGGAGAGAGAGAGGGAGGGAGAGGAGAGAGGTAGGAAGAGGAGAGAGGTGGGAAGAGGGGAGAGGCAGGGAGAGGAGAGAGGTAGGGGGAGCAAAAAGAGAGCGATAAAGACAGAAAGAGAGAAAGTGTCGGAAAGAGGGAGTGTGATAAAAGGCAGCGGTAGACAGACAAAGAGTGAGTGTGAAAAAGGTTGGGAGAGGTAGGCTGAATTAGACAGAGGAAGAGAAAAAGAAATAGATAGTAGAAGAGAAAGATGGAGAGAGACAGAAAAAGGAAGTATGGTAAAAGAGAAATACAAACAAAAACAATTACGTATACCCTCCTCACTGACCTATTAAACCCCTCCCTATACCCCCCAACTGCCTCATTTACACCACTCCCTATTACCCCCAACACCCTGCTGCCCTTCTAACTGCTTTATTATACCCCTCCCTATACCCCCAACTGCCACATTACACTCCTCCCTATACCCCCAACACCCTGCTGCCCTCCTCACTGCCCTATTAAACCCCTCCCTATACCCCCAACACCCTGCTGCTCTCCTCACTGCCCTGTTATACCCCTCCCTATACATCCCAACACCCTACTGCCATCCTCACTGCCCTGTTATACCCCTCCCTATACAACCCAACACCCTGCTGCCCTCCTCACTGCCCTCTTATACCCCTCCCTATACACCCCAGCACCCAGCTGCCCTCTTCACTGCTGTGTTATACCCCTCCCTATACACCCAAACATCCTGCTGCCCTTCTCACTGCCCTATTAAATCCCTCCCTATACCCCCCAACACCCTGCTGCCCTCCTTACTGCCATATTATACCCCTCCCTATACACCTCAACACCCTGCTACCCTCCTCACTACCGTGTTATACCCCTCCCTATACACCCCTACACCCTGCTGCCCTCCTCACTGCCATGTTATACCCCACCCTATACACCCCAACAGCCTGCTGCCATCCTCACTGCCCTGTTATACCCCTCCCTATACACCCCAACACCCAGCTGCCATCCTCACTGCCTTGTTATACCCGTCCCTATACACCCCAACACCCTGCTGCCATCCTCACTGCCTTTGTTTATACTTCCCTATACCCCCCGACACTCTGCTGCCTCCCTCCCCCAGTGCCAGCCTTACCATGATGCCAGTCAGCAGACAGACTCCCTTCCCACAGTAGGTATTGGGCACCATATCTCCATAACCAATGGACAGAAAAGTTATGGAAATGAGCCACATGGCACCCAGGAAGTTACTGGTCACTTCCTGTTTGTCGTGGTACCTGCCAGGGGTGAGAACAAGAGAGAAAGAGAGGGGGTGAGGCTGATGGTGGGGGGAAGAACGGGGCTGGCGGCAATTTGACCCTTGAGCCCTCCAGGCACGAGACATCTTCGAATCATTTCTCATTCTGGGATATTTAATTTAACCCCTTTAGTGCCAGAGGATGCTTATGGCACTAAATTAGTTAAAAGCCCAACCCCAATTATACAGGATTTTTAAATTATATTCTATTAAACCAATGATTACATTTTAACGGGGCAGTCCCGTCTAGGACCAAAGTGCACAAATGGGGTTTAAAGGATTAGTGTAGGTCATGTGTGGCCAACTCCAGTACTCCAGGGCCACCGACAGGTCAAGTTTTAAGGATATCCCTGCTTCAGCACAGGTGGCTGAAGCAGGGACTGAACCTGTGTAAGCACAGGTGGCTCGATCAGTCCCTTCTTTAGCACAGGTGGCTCATTGAGCCACCTGTGCTGAAGCCGGGATATCCTTAAAACCTGACGTGTTGGTGGCCCTTGAGGACTGGAGTTGGCCGTCCGTGGTGTAGGTGATTAAGATCCTTACATCAGCCAAACAGCTGAAAGGTAAGGGCAGTTCATTATTAATGAAGCATGAATTTCACATTGATCTGTTATTTAAATACATGTTCAAAAATATATAACTGCTGCTATATGTATGTATATCTTTATTTATATAGCGCCCACAGTGTACTCAGGGCTTTACAAAAGAGACAATACAGTACAGGGAATTATAATACAAAAAGTGTAACAAAGTCAGACAATAGGAAAGGAAATCCCTGCCCCGGAGAGCTTACAATCTAAGTGGTATGTTGGGAGATTTACAGAGACAGCAGGTGATGGAATAAGTGTCGTAGATGGCAGTCGTTGGTGGGAGTGACTGTGGGTGTGGGACAGTAGCCATAAGTCCGGGCTCTTGGAAGCGCTTCATTTAAGAGGTGAGCTTTTAGTTTTTTTCTTAAAGGTGGGGAGAGAGGGTGTTTGGCGCATACCGAGTGTGAGGGAGTTCCACAGGTAAGGGGCAGTGAGGGGAAAGGGTTTAAGGAGAGAGAGAGCAGTAGAGCTGAAAGGGGTGGAGAGAAGACAGTTATGGATAGAGCACAGGAGACGAGCAGGGGCGTAACGAGAGATGAAAGCTGATATGCAGGGAGCACATGAGTGGAGAGCCTTAAATGTAAGGAAGAGAACTTTGTAGCTGATCTGAAATTTGATGGGAAGCCAGGAGATTTAAGAAGGGGATGAGCAGAGACTGTTTTAGGAGAAAGTGAAATTATTCTAGCAGCCAACTTTTTGATAGATTACAAAGGAGAAAGTTATGAGGCACGGAGGCCTGTTAGCAGCATGTTACAATAATCCAGACGGGAGAGGATATGGGCATGCATTAGAGTTTTAGCAGAAGATTCACAGAGAAAAGGGCGGATCTTGGAAATATTATGGAGGCAGAAGCAACACATTTTAGTCATACTGCAAATGTAGAAGGAAAGGCAAGAGACAAATGTCACTCCTAGGCAACGTACTTTGATGACAGGATAGATGGTAGTACCATTTACTGTGATGGAGAAAGGGGATATTATGCCAGATTTAGGGGGAAATATGAGGATCTCAGTTTTAGACATATTAAATTTAAGGTAGCGCAGTGCCAACCATGGGCATATAGCCCAAGAAGCCATCCGAGATTTGGGACTACAGGGATTGAGGGATAGGGGTGAATAGATATATCTGCGTATCATCTGCATAGAGATGATACCGAAGGCCAAAAGACTTGATGAGATCACTAAGTCATAGTGTGTAGACAGAGAAAAGAAGAAGTCCCAGAACAGAGCCCTGAGGTACATCAGCAGGGGACGAAGACATGTTAGCGACAGAGACTGTGTGATGGGAGAGGTAAGATGAGAACGAGGACAGAGCTTTGTTGCGGATTCCAAGAGAGTTTAGAATATGGAGAAGAGAGTGATCGACCGTATCACAAGCAGCAGAGAGATGGAGTAAGATTAGTAGGGAAAAGTGACCTTTGAATTTTGCATCATGTAGAGATCATTGGCTACTTTCGTAAGCACAGTCTCTGCTGAGTGAGCTGTACGAAAGATAGATGGTAAAGGGTCCAGGTGGGCAATGGGTAATGGGAAATGGGAAAGCTGATCATATGGGAGAACACAAAATGTTACATGATGTAGTGGTTACAAAAAAAAAGTGTATATATATATATATATATCTATATATATATATATATCTATGTAACTATATATAGCTGTGTAATACGGCACGCATAAGCTTATAGGGGTCCATGTTAAAATAAAGCAAAAGGTGACACTGTGTGCATGTAATTTCCCAGAATCCCTGGCTGCAGTGGAAGCTATGCATGTATGGCTACGCTTATAGTGCCGGTGACGTGACGGCGGCGGTGATGTCAGGCTGCGGTCGCTGGAAAAATTAAATGGAGATGACTTGCAATGATCGCGACCTATCCATTGCGCCGCGCTTACTATAAGCGCATGCGACGGCGGCAATGCATTTGTTTTGACGCGACGTCGCGTCGCCGGCACTAAGCGCAGCCTAAAAGATGATGGTGAAAAGTAGAGTTGCAGACCTGCCTGAGACATGTGAACGTGCGCACACGGGGGGTTTGTATTTGCGGTACACTGTGCGGTAGAGGGTTTTTCTCAGTGCGCACACTGGGGATTTGTATTTGCGGTACACTGTGCGGTAGAGGGTTTTTCTCAGTGCGCACACGGGGGATTTGTATTTGCGGTACACTCTGCGGTAGAGGGTTTTTCTCAGTGCGCACACGGGGGGTTTGTATTTGCGGTACACTGTGCGGTAGAGGGTTTTTCTCAGTGCGCACACGGGGGGTTTGTATTTGCGGTACACTGTGCGGTAGAGGGTTTTTCTCAGTGCGCACACGGGGGGTTTGTATTTGCGGTACACTGTGCGGTAGAGGGTTTTTCTCAGTGCGCACACGGGGGGTTTGTATTTGCGGTACACTGTGCGGTAGAGGGTTTTTCTCAGTGCGCACACGGGGGATTTGTATTTGCGGTACACTGTGCGGTAGAGGGTTTTTCTCAGTGCGCACACGGGGGGTTTGTATTTGCGGTACACTGTGCGGTAGAGGGATTTTCTCAGTGCGCACACGGGGGGTTTGTATTTGCGGTACACTGTGCGGTAGAGGGTTTTTCTCAGTGCGCACACGGGGGGTTTGTATTTGCGGTACACTGTGCGGTAGAGGGTTTTTCTCAGTGCGCACACGGGGGGTTTGTATTTGCGGTACACTGTGCGGTAGAGGGTTTTTCTCAGTGCGCACACGGGGGATTTGTATTTGCGGTACACTGTGCGGTAGAGGGTTTTTCTCAGTGCGCACACGGGGGGTTTGTATTTGCGGTACACTGTGCGGTAGAGGGATTTTCTCAGTGCGCACACGGGGGGGTTTGTATTTGCGGTACACTGTGCGGTAGAGGGTTTTTCTCAGTGCGCACACGGGGGATTTGTATTTGCGGTACACTGTGCGGTAGAGGGTTTTTCTCAGGTTTTCCCCCACCATAACTTATTTAGTGTGTGCTTGAAACCGCTTCCAGCTTCACATTGGAAAGCCAGCAACCAGCCTCACACCAATGAGAACCAAAAGGTTGAAACAGCTGTCTGTGAGGAGGGCGAGTGGCTCTGCACGGCTTTAACCCAGGATGTGCTGAAAAGCTGTGTGATGCGGCAGGCATAAGCTCACAGGGGTCCAGGTTAAAATGGATAAGGCTGCATCCATGCTGCCTGCGCGCGTGTGGCGTCACGCTCGCTTGTTGCTGGAGCGTTTACATGGCCTGTTGGATTGCGTGACGGGGGGTGGAGGGGAGTGGCGAGGGCGCGCCCTCATTGGCTGAAACGCGCACGTGACCCGGCCAGCGCGCGGCAAAATCAAATTGATTTGATTCTTTGCGCGCCCCATCGCCGCGATCATTGCCTTTAAGGCATTTGGATCAAGCCGCGCGCGCGGTTACTCACACGGTCGTACCAACCATGGACACGGTCTTAGGCTGCGCTTATAGTGCACGGTGACAGCGAAGCGACGTCACGCCAAAACAAATACATTGGATCCGTCGCATGCGCATATAGTAAGCGCGATGGAGCTGCAATTTTTTTTACGCCATTGCAATTTGATTTTGGGAGAGACAGTCGCCACGTGACTGTCTCTACACCAATGACAGAGCGCCTACTGCACTCTGCCCGCCCCCTTCGTGACTTCACTGGCCTTGTCGCCATCGACGTCCCTAAAAACCTAAGTGCAACTTTCGCCAGTGGCGACGGTGACGGGTGACGTCATCGGTCGCGTCGCCGGCACTATAAACGCGGTCTAAGAAGCAAAGAGTGACAGTGTGTGCTCATTTGCATGTCATTACCCAGAATCCCTGGCTGCAGTGGAAGAATTTCATGGTAAGAGATCATTGGGAAAAGCCGGGTTGCAGACCTGTCTGACGTGACTGTGCTTACAAGAGGTATTTGTATTTACTCTCTGGGTTCTTTAAAGATGGCTACCATTGAAATGTTCTAGAAACATGTTTATATTCTAGCACTGGTCTCTGTGGCTTTGCTGCCTTATTGCTGGGTCTGTCATTATTTACATTCAATTTGTCACAGTTAAGGGGCCTGGATTTGCAAAGTTCATTAAATTATTTTACAAAGGGGCAATCCCAGATAGCTGGCCAGGGAACAACCTTTTTGTATAGAATTTAGCAGCCCAATTGTCTCCCTTAAACAAATCTAACCGTACTAATAACAATGTTTGCCTGCTTTCTCTTTTTCAGAAATTAATGTTGCATTTCTAAGGGGTCTCTGAATGGGGCAGTGTTTATCACTCAAGTGTTTTCTTTACCTCTAGCCCACTCTGTCCTCATCAGAGAGAGATAAAGATAACAGATGGAGAGAGGGAGGGGGCTAAGACCGAATCATTTAACCCCTCAATTACTCAGGTGTGACCCCTTAAACATGTCTCTGCCATTAGTCCACTTTGGTCCTAGGAGAGACTGACCCCTTAAACATGTCTCTGCCATTAGTCCACTTTGGTCCTAGGAGAGACTGACCCCTTAAACATGTCTCTGCCATTAGTCCACTTTGGTCCTAGGAGAGACTGACCCCTTAAACATGTCACTGCCATTAGTCCACTTTGGTCCTAGGAGAGACTGACCCCTTAAACATGTCTCTGCCATTAGTCCACTTTGGTCCTAGGAGAGACTGACCCCTTAAACATGTCTCTGCCTTTAGTACACTTTGGTCCTAGGAGAGACTGACCCCTTAAACATGTCTCTGCCTTTAGTACACTTTGGTCCTAGGAGAGACTGACCCCTTAAACATGTCTCTGCCTTTAGTACACTTTGGTCCTAGGAGAGACTGACCCCTTAAACATGTCTCTGCCTTTAGTACACTTTGGTCCTAGGAGGGACTGACACCTTTAACCATCAACAAACCCCTTCTGGCACCGGGGGGGTTAAGTGGCCCGTTTCCATCTTATTGTTGAATAAGTGGGACTGAGCCTTTAAATGTGGACATGCTGTCAGCATGCTGTCTCAGAGCTTTGCCCGCTCCCAGTAAGCAGCACAATGCATCACAGGCCCCTTCATCAGTGAAGGGGTTAACGTGTGACCGGGGAGAGGAATGGAAACTCGCTGCGCTCCTACATGCTTGCCGGAGGCGTGTCGCATATAAGGGACATGCTAAGGCACACAGATGGCGAGGTGTGACACATGCTGTAACCATACGGGAACTTTCTCCCTTGGAAAAGTTCCCTTATCCCAGCTTCCAAAAGCTTATGCGATTTCTACTTAACCCTCCTACTGCTCCATATAACCGCTCCTTATAACTCCTCCTATTGCTCCATATAACCGCTCCCTATAACTCCTCCTTTTTCTCCATATAACTCCTCCTATTGCTCCATATAACTGCTTCCTACAACTCCTATTGCCCCATATAACCGCTCCTTATAACTCCTCCTATTGCTCCATATAACCCCTCCCTATAACTCCTCCTATTGCCCCATATAACCACACCCTAACTCCCCATTTAACTCCTTATAACCTCTCCCTATAACTCCCCATATTACTGCTCCCTATAACTCCTATCGCCCCATATAACTGCTGACTATAACTTCCCCTATTACTCCATATAATATAACCACTCCCTATAACTCCTCCTATTGCTCCCTATAACTCCTCCTATTGCTCCATATAACCGCTCCCTATAACTCCTCCTATTGCTCCATATAACAGCTCCCTATAACTCCTCCTATTGCCCCATATAACTCCTCCTATAACCACCTCAGAGGCTGACACATATAGGGAGCAAAGCGGTTACAAATCACAGGATAAACAGCGGATAAAAAAGGCCTTTCTGTTCCAGCTCTGCCCCCAAACTATCTTCATACACAGAACCTCTAGGACAACCGGGACTGGACTCCAGACAAATAAACCCTGTCCCAGTATAATAAAGAGGCAGGGCTGCCGTTTTCCCCTTAACCCCTTTGGTGTCAGTGAACTGCGTTGCAGGACCTTCTAGCAGCAAAAGGGTTAACCTGCTTCACTGCAGAAAGGGCACGGAGGAAATGCATGCTGGGTAACGGAGAATTCCAGCCTCTCAACCATCCGCCATGAATAAAGATGGAGGTCGAACCTAGCGCTGCCATGATTTCCAAGCGAGGCGATGGGGTTAAGGGCTGAGAAGTTGCTGCAGCTGTTTACATCCTTCCCCACCCACCTTTGGTGGGTCACAATAAAGATGGCTGCCTCCCAGATAATAACCGTATCCCTAACATAAGCATCTCTATTTTAGAGCCTGACCCAGGAAATAATAGTAAATCTGTTCCAGGGCTGTGTGGAGTAACAGGGCAATTCCAAAATATCCCCAATAACGCCCCCCAAAGATTTTGAAATTGAAATACTGTCTGCAAAACTAGAGGATTTCACAAGTAAATGGGATTTTTTTTTTAAATGTGTGGGATAGTTTCCACACCACTTCAGTGCCTTAGAGATGCAATGTATTGGTAAAGACATTTGATAGGATGCAAAGCATGATGTACAGGCCCTACAAACAGAAAGGGTTTTATAGGAAGAGCAAATTCACTGCATTGCAGTAAGAACTTCCCTATACTATGAAGCATTCTGCTAATGAAAGGGACCTGCAGGAACATCTCGTCACCCTCCCCCCCCTCCCCCGTCTCCTCCTTCCCCCCCCCCCCCCCCCCCCCCCCCATACAAAGGATACCCTGCTACTCTGGGATTTCCCCTGTTACATACCGCATCCTATTCTCTACAGACGTGTATAAAGTGAATTAGTTAATTTCATTAGGGGGCTGTATAATAAGGCCGCAGTTCGACTCAGCAGTTACCCTGGATTTGCACAGACATGCAATCCCTCACTGACTGTGACTCCTGCTGATTTGAGGTCAGTCTCACCGATTTTTCGCAGAATCAGATTTCGGTAGATAAAAATCAGCACTTTTCACATTTTTGGTGCACAATTCCGGTTTTAGTTCTAGATGCTGATTGCTGTTTGCAATAAAGTATAAAAGCGCTTTGTCTGCTTTCGCTGCCCGAGGGGCGAAAAACGCTTTTGATTTTAGAGGCGATGTATTCGCTTAGTAGAGGAATAGTATCCGTCACTAAGTTGTAACTTCTGAGTCAAAGAGCAGTAAAGGTAGCTGTTATTTTGTCTGAGCCAGTCCCTGGTAATCTGCAGTCAGGCGATCACCCTACTTTATATTTAAACTCAGGACTGTCTGAGCCTGTCCCTGGTAATCTGCAGTCAGGAGATCACCTTACTTTATATATAAACTCAGGACTGTTTCAGCCTGTCCCCAAAATTCTGCAGTCAGGAGGTTACCCTACATTAGATATAAACTCAGGACTGTCTGATCCTGTCCCTGATAATCTGGAATCAGTTTACATGCTTAAAAAAAAAAAAAAAAAAGAAGAAGAAGACGAGGTTCCCAAACAACTGCAGCAAATCCTAAATCCCTTGAGGGGTTCAGAGCAGGCGTGCATAGGAAAAGCCTGGTGTTCAGTTGCTGTTAAACTCACAGTTTCTCCCTAGGAGCGGCGTTAGACATTAGAGAAGAGGGGAGACAACAGCAGGTTAAGGAGCATGTAACAGAGGGAGGGTGGGAGGTAGCGGGGAGGGAGAGGGGGGCGCTGAAAAGGGACAAGGGATAAGCATAGAGACGCACCAACCACAACAGCTGTTCACTATGCGGCCCTACTGCAGTGCATTCTGGGAGCTGGAACCCTGCTCTTGCCTCAGCCCCTTCCCTGCCAGGCGGTCCTGTCATGCAAGACCTCTTCACTGCCAGCATTGCAAAGTGGCCCTCTATATCATACATACAGTATGTAAAGAGTTAGTTTTGAAAAAGAGAAAAGTAGTGGCACTGATTACCATGAAAAGTCTACCCCTGCTGTTCGCCCCCTGCCTGAGCTGGCCCTTGTGTGGCTGGAAAGGTAGATGCGCTAATGGCATCTCTGGAACAAAAATAGTGAATGAAAGCAGCAATCCCACCCACTGAGGAGTCCTCCAGAGCTGAGCAATGCTATTTATAGCTCCGGGACACCCCTGTTCCTGAGATACTTTGCCGTTTAGTTGCCAGTGTTACTTCTTGGACATTTAACTAGACATCCAATAGGAAGCCGCCACATCATCCCCCCTATGGCTTTCTATTGGCTCATGGAACCGGAGGGATTTGATTTCTCCTAAAGGGGTGCCCCCTCCCACCCAGCAACTAAACCAGTAAGTGTCTAGGAAACCAGGGGGTCAGTTCAGCTCTGGAAGTCCGGCCTGGTTTACGAAAAGGAGGTAGAAAACGCTGCTACTTGAGATGGATTATGCAGCTTTGAGATGTTTGGGCCATGCGATGCTGTCCCCTCCAGCACTGAAGGGGTTAAAGAGGTCCAGGTGGGGTATTTACAATGTGCAGTTGTATAGTAACAGGCAGGATGTTGCTGCTTTAACAGTGTAACAATATTTAGCTGAGATGTATCAGCGCTCAGTTACTTCTACATGGGTGTAAAGATATTGGCCCATAAGATGTCTCCCAACGCTGGAAGACTCCTTACTGTCCGTTCAAGTCAATAGGCCCATTGAATAGCTCATAGCACTATTTGGTAAATATGGACCTTTGTCTTTAATAAGAGAGATATGGGTCTTTTCATAGCAGGGTTATATAAAAAATGACAACAGGAACTGGTAGGAGATTTTAATACGTGAGGGGTGATAGTGGTGACTGGGCCAATAAGTGATATGTATTTACAATGTGGACACAGAGGTTACAAGCTCAGGTCAAACTTTTGGCCAATCTAGTCGGTGCCTTTAACTAAAGGGTAACAGTGACAATCACCCGGAAGGTGACCTCCAACTAAAGAGTGACAGAGATAAAAGGGGATCTAAGCCCTGTCCGGTCAGTCCCTTTCACTAAAGGGTGACAAAGAAAAGAAGAGACCTTTGGACGATCTGGTCTGTCCTCCAAATAAAGGGTTACAAGGGACAACCGCTATGGATGATCCCTCCACGGGATGACTTAGTGACACAGAGACAGGAGACCAATCAAGTCCAAGCTTCCAAATAAAGGGTGACAAGGGACAGAAGGGACCACTGAACCATGAAGGCTGTCCTTTCCATCACAGAGTGACACAAAGATACAAGGGGCATTTTGGTCACCATCTCTAACTGTCTGCAAAAGATTCTGGCAGTAATCATTGCAAGGGTCACCCAACTCCACCGGTGAAGCCTCAGGGATCCTGTGTCTACAAGGAGGCAACTTTACTGCCTTTGAAGTGGGTGAACACAATTTAAATTCCATTGCCAGCACATTGGTTAAGATCAGAGGTTCTCAACTCCAGTCCTCAAGATCCCTCAGCAGGTCAGGTTTTAACGACATCCCAGCTTCAGCACAAGTGGCTCAATCAGTGTGGCGCAGTCATATCCTGATAACCCAACCTGTTCTGGAGGACGAGAGCTGAGAATCCCTGGCTTGTCATTTCATCTAACTAGGTCTGCAAAATTAGATTGCAAGATTAAAGGCCGGCTACACCCTCAGCATTTAAAATACATGTCTAGATCTTTTTTTAAATATTGGTTACTTTTCTAAAAAAAAATAAATATATATATATATATATTATATATATATATATATATATATATATATATATATATATATATATTATATATATAATATATATATATATTAAACATAATGATGATCCGAACAGGAAGCTTCTATGTTGCCACTAGAATGGTCATTTATGGTACAGGAAGTTCAAGGGTCACTTACGTAATTTTAATTTCATGTACCCTTCAACTGTCCATAGATTTCAGGAAGATGCAACGTAACTAAATGATCTGGCAGCAGAGATACTTCTTACACTAGTATATCACTGCTAAACTCAGAAAACTTTATATGAAAATGCCACTCTTTTTTTTTAACATCCCCTCCTACTGTCACCAAATGGCCCGTATCCCAGGCAAAGCCATACATGACTTCACAGGAGGAGACAGCAAAGAGACGCAGCACTCTGGACATGGCAGCGCACAAGAAACCATGAATTCCATTACTTGGGATGATTTCGCTTGACTATATCATTGATATGTAGCCTTTTCTCGATATATATATTATACACAAAGATTAAAGGTTTTCTGGATTGGGGTGTAGCCAGACTTTAATGGGACAGGAGCTTGTGCTTCCAAAATCCCACGTGCATCCTGTAAATCAAAGACTTTTAGTAGAAACCCAGAAATGAGGAGCCCGAGGGGAAAGCTACCTACCTCTCGCACACTCGGACGGTCCACGCCGCGATGATCCAGGAGGAGATACTGAAGACCAGCAGCACAGTGCCCGGACAGATGGTCATTAGTGTCTTCATGACGAAGCGGGTGTTGAAGTTGATCTTGTTGAGAGCCCCAATGCTCCGGGAGGAGGCGTCTGTAAAGAGCTTGCTGTGCAGGAGCATTACCCGCCCTATTAGGTAGAGCCTCAAGAACATGGGGATGGACAGGATGATATCTATGTCAGCGTTGGCCACCGAGGTGGTGTAGAAGAAGGCCAGGCGAGCCGTCCAGGTGAAGGAGTATTGTCCAGGAATGGGGTGGATGGCACAAATGGTCAGCTCCAGGGTGATAAAAAATATTCGTTCATATGTCATGGCTATTCTCCAATCATCTGCTCCGTTGTCCACCATGAACAGCTGAGGAGAGGCAGAGAGCAGGTGAGACAGGTGGTCAGAGAGGACAGAGGGGAAAGGGGGTGAGACGGGATGGAGGGGAGGTGAAGCAGAGAGGTGGTGAGACAGGGACAAAGAGGAGGCCAGACAGGGGAAGTGAGATTGGACATTGAGGAGATAAGACAGAGGATGGGTGGGCAGAGGAGAACATATATGCCATACTATCCTTTATTTCTATATTTTATTTTAGAATGTGCCACTTTTTATAACAATTTTTGAGTACAGACATGGGAGAGAGGGGAAGACAAATGGGATGGAGGAGGTGAGATGAGACAGAGAGACGGAAAGACAGGACAGAGAGGAGGACTCATAAGGACAGAGAGGGGGATACAGGGACAGGGGGAAAGCAAGACGGGACAGAGAGGACACAGAGGGAAAGAGAGGAGGACACGGACAAAAAGGAAGTAAGACAGGGGACAGAGAGAGGACACAGAGGGAAAGAGAGGACACAGGGACAGAAAGGAAGTAAGACAGGGGACAGAGAGAACACACAAGGACAGAGAGGAGGACACACAGGGACAGAGAGAGGATACACAGGGACAGAGAGGAGGTAAGATGGGGGACAGAGAGGAGGACACACAGGGACAGGGGGGAGACAAGACAGGGGACTGAGAGAGGACACACAGGGACAGAGAGGAGGTAAGATGGGGGACAGAGAGGAGGACACACAGGGACAGAGAGGAGGTAAGATAGGGGACAGAGAGAGGACACACAGGGACAGAGATGAGGTAAGATAGGGGACAGAGAGAGGACACACAGGGACAGAGATGAGGTAAGATGGGATACAGAGAGAGGACACACAGGGACATAGAGGAGGTAAGATAGGGGACAGAGAGGACACACAGGGACAGAGAGGAGGTAAGATAGGGGACAGAGAGAGGACACACAGGGACAGAGATGAGGTAAGATGGGATACAGAGAGAGGACACACAGGGACATAGAGGAGGTAAGATAGGGGACAGAGAGGAGGACACACAGGGACAGAGATGAGGTAAGATGGGATACAGAGAGGACACACAGGGACATAGAGGAGGTAAAATAGGGGACAGAGAGACGACACCGGGACAGAGATGAGGTAAGATGGGGGACAGAGAGGACACACAGGGACAGAGAGGAGGTAAGATAGGGGACAGAGAGAGGACACACAGGGACAGAGAGGAGGTAAGATAGGGGACAGAGAGAGGACACACTAGATCAGACAAGTAGATGAACATTACTACATTGTACATTTTACTCCAACAATTTAGAGACAAAATGACAAGAGCCCTCCACAGGCTCCTCTCCCCCCCTCCCATTCCTGCCTTTCTCTCTGTGTTATTTCCCTTTGTTATTTGTTCTTTCCGTGCAGTCTCTTCTTTTATTACAATGGTAACATAATGAGAGATGTTGCACACCGCGCCTTCCTCGTCTGCACAATGAACAATGTTTTTCTTGTTGCTATAATTTTTTATGCCATGTTATATTTTACTAAATAAATAAAAATACAAAAACACCAACAAGTATGGCAGCCCTGACCGTGAGCTGAAGCTGGGAGTATCCACCTTTCGAGGTGCCTCTTTGCACCCACATATAAAAGGTGCTTCACAAGTCACCGTTCTTCAGGTGGTTATACGAGGAGTTGTTGGGTGTACATATACATGAGAATGTATCAAACGTTGTGACCTTTTGCTGTATTTGTCTTTCTGTGAGAAAATGTAATCTCAAAAGTTGGGTTAATAGCAAACCCTGAACAATCAAATAGAATAAACTATATTTCCTGAAACATCCCATTTTTCATGTGAACCTCAAGAGGGATGTAATCTGTCCCATCAATGGTGACACACTCACATACTCATAGAGCGAACCTGTGGTCCATACAGTCTGTCTCTCTCACTTCAATGTGACATGGACAATAGGCACCTATAGAGTCAGTCTTTCCCAATGCAGGGTGACACAATGACACAGACAGAAGGCACTAACTATGGCCCATGGGGTCCATCCCTCCCACTGCTGGGTGACGCAGGCTCATGGAGCCTGCCTCTCACACCGCAAAGTGACACGGTGAAACAGACAGAAGTGACCTATGACAAATACAGTCTGTCGATTCCAATGTAGGGTGACACAGACACAAATAGCCTGTGGCCCATGCAGAGGAGATCTGTGGCCCATAGTTTAGGTCTTTGACAGTCTATATAATTACTCCATACAGGACACCGGTACACATATATATATAATTACTCCAGCAACAAGTTACTTCTCAATTAAAGAAATCTCCATCCGTCCACAGCGAGATGTGCACAACACATCAAGCTCAGGATATGCTCAGTCCCTATTGTATTTCACAGGACGTTCAGTGTACAGGGATAAGGAGATGCGAGTTCCCTCCTCTAGGGTTAGAGGGTGATGGTAACCTAACCAAGGGGTGCTCAGCTCCAGCCGTCAAACAGGTCAGGTTTTCAGGATATCCCAGCTTCAACGCAGGTAGCTCAATCACAGGCTCAGTGAAAGACTGAGCCTCTGATTGAGCCACCTGTGCTGAAGCAGGGACTGATTTAGCCACTGGTGCTGAAGCAGGGACTGATTGAGCCTCCTGTGCTGGAGCAGAAATATCCTGAAAACCTGACCTGATGGGGGGGGGGGGGGGGGGGTGGAGGGGGGGCGAGGGGCATGAAGACTGGAGTTGAGCACCCCTGCCCTAACCAATACACAGAAAGCTGCCCTTTGCTCCTATTTACAGTCTGGACGTGACCCTGACAGGTCGGCGGCAGCTGGGGACGCGAGCGTAGGAGCGAGGGTTAGAGATCAAGTGACAAGTTACAGCGGGGTGACGGATAAGGTTCCCGAGTTTCCTGTCCCCTCTTAGGATGTGTCACCTTTCCGTGTGTGAGAAACCCATGCCACCTATCTTATCCCTTTTCTGCTGAAACTAAATGCTGCATTTAACCCCACAGTTCCCAGAGAGACCGGGAATGCATTGCTGTGCATATCAATATATTGCTCTTCATGCCATTATATTGCTCTGCAATGTGATGCTGGACTCTGGAAGCCAACTCATTTTTTGACAGCCACTCCATGCGCACACACAAACACGCGTGTATAAATGCACGTGAGCGAGCATTCACACGCCCACAAAAACACACGAATAAGCAACTGCAGAGGCATATAACCGTGGTGTTACCTGGATCTCTCTGGCGTGATACATAACGATGAGTCCGAGCAGAATAGCAGTTGAGAGGCTGATAAGGCATTTCAGTGCAAATGAGTATGAGGATTCCTGCAAAAGAACCAGGGAGGGCAAAGTGAGACCAAACTCGACCTCCCCATACCCTGTGTGCATACAGTGTAACCTCTCCACTGCCTCCAGCATGGGCTGGTCCCAATGCAGGACATCCAGATTATAACAAACTCCCCTTTTACTCATTCAGGGGTCTACGGTATGTACCAAAGTCTCCATGGGCAAAACAACCCAGCACCGGTGTGTTATCAAGGAATAGAACATTACATGATGTTTTCTTTGCCAACACGGGTGCAGTTTCATGCAGTTTGGCAGCTGAGAATATTGATTGGTAATGTATCCCTAATGTCTCAAGGCATACAAAGGTTTGCTAGGAAGCACGGTGGTTATTGGAAGATTTCCTTTCTGTGGCTGCATGAAAAGCTCGTTAACCTGAGGTTTTACGTTAAACAGAAATGATTACCCAGGAAGGATAACATAACATCAGCCCTAGAAAAGACACAGAATGTGATACATAACAGAATACTATTTGGGTCATGTAGCTCTAACTCCTCCTATTGCTACATATACCCGCTCCCTATAACTCCTCCTATTGCCCCATATAACCGCTCCCTATAACTCCTCCTATTGCCCCATATAACCGCTCCCTATAACTCCTCCTATTGCTACATATACCCGCTCCCTATAACTCCTATTGCCCCATATAACCGCTCCCTATAACTCCTCCTATTGCCCCATATAACCGCTCCCTATAACTCCTCCTATTGCCCCATATAATCTCTCCCTACAACTCCTCCTATTGCCCCATATAACCGCTCCCTATAACTCCTCCTATTGCCCCATATAACCGCTCCCTATAACTCTTCCTATTGCCCCATATACCCGCTCCCTATAACGCCTCCTATTACCCCATATAACCGCTCCATATAACTCCTCCTATTGCTCCCTATAACTCCTATTGCCCCATATAGCTGCTCCCTATATCTCCTCCTATTACCCCATATAACCGCTCCCTATAACCACCTCAGAGGCTGACCCCCATAGGGAGAAAAGCGGGTGCAAATCCCTATAATACAGTGATGCTGAGACACACAGGATAAAAATACCTCACTCTATGCTCCAATCCTGCCCCAGAACTCCCTTCATACACAGACCAGGCAAACAAGGGCCAGTATGCTCCTACGGTCACCGCACAAACCTCGACTGTATGCACATCTGTGTGCGGTCAATGTCAGGATCCAGAGGGCCCAGACTGATAGGGGACTGACTACCCTTCACCCTCCTAATTAACCCCTTTGCTGCCAGAGTGGACCAATGCCTTGCTGGCAGCACAGGGGTTAACAGCAAACAGAGAGGCAGCTGCCCAATGGATTTTGAATGGAGAAAAATAGGCCCAGGAGGAATGCACAGGGATGGAGGTTGGAGCAAAAAACAGGACTGGCTCACCTGTCCCTTTTGCCGTGGGGGCATTTGGCCATCCTACAAGACAAGGGAGGGACATTTTTCAGCACAGAGGTTTGTAGAGGACGCTCCTGCTGCATTAAAAAGAGGACACACACTGGCCACTGAGTGACAACTCCTTTTGGAACAGGAATGAGGGGGACTTCCAGTAGGGGGAGAATGCTAAAATACCATACATGTTGTCAGTTTGTTCCTGATCATTAGGGCTGCTTGGTGGATAGGGGATAGAGATGTTCAATGTGGGTTCATAAGGGAAGTGTTAAAATATATATATTATCATTAGATTATTGTACAATGGAGCAAAATAAACCAATGGCAGGTTTGTGGGGTTACATCTGGGTAATAAATACCTTTATTACAAAAATCAGACATCTACAAGTATTTATACATTATATATTATAAGTCAGTTTGTAAACACAGACTTGCGAGGGGGGTTGATTTCTTCTGGCTGCTCCCTTTAGTCTGATATCACCATGTGCTGAACAGGAGTTTGCACGGGAAAAGCCCCCCTCTCTCCTCCCTACTTATTTGTGTTGGCCCTCACAGGGGCAGGGTGGCCTCTACAGGTTGCGTAAACACTTGATTGACAAACCCCCGCCATTCAGAGGCCCCCAATTGGAAGAAAAAAAAATACTTTCTTATTTTAAAAGAAGGCAAAACAGCATAATCTCCGCTTTAAGTCTGGTTACATTTGTTTAAGGAAGATAATTACACTGTGAAAACATTTTCCAAATGTTTTTTTATTCCGTGCAAACTAACAGGAACTGCACCTTTAAAAACCTAAACTTTGGTCCAGTCTGGAACATTGGAATTAAATCTGTGAGATATGTATCAAGTGGCCCACGTCACCATTCCTCCAAACATGGATGCCAAGTGTGTCATTGTGACTCTGCGTCACCTTGCGTCAATGCGTCCGTATATCAATGTCCCACTACTCTTCCATTCACAGACCCACTCTACCACTACTTTCTTTTATTTACAGGCCTGTAAGGTTCCCTCAAATCTATCTAATTATTCCCCAAATCACAGGCAGGACACCTTCACCATAATTCCCGAGGTAGGAGGAAAACTTAGCACAACTTGGCACTTTAACCAATCTATCGACATCGCCTTCATCTCTCTATCTGAGTCCTGTGACTAACTTTGCCTTCAACTGACACTTCCAACTTCACACCCCAGCTGTCTTCCATAGGACTCCGCTCTGGCAGCTCCTCCGAAAGTTCCACGGTCAGCAGCTCAGCTCTTGCAAAGTCTAGAGCAGTGTTTTTCAACCAGGGGAACCCTTGGGTTCCCCCGGGCATGCCTAAAGGTTTCCCTGCAATTTTCTTGTCATTGGAAAACGGTATCAAATACAGAAGAATTTACAATGCATCTGATCACACTGTTGCAATTAGAGAGGGCTGGGGTTCCTCAGAATTTCACTTAGGGTTCCTTAACCAAGGAAAAGGTTGGAAACCCCTGATCTATAGCATTACATTTTCCCCTCTTAAACATGCATGTCCTCATGCATACTCGTTATTTGTTTACCAATTACGGCATCTTAACTATATTGCAACTCACTGAACTTATGCAAGTATAAATATAACGTAATTATTAACGTATTATTTGCAGGGCAATATCAACAAACATGTGACAATTTATTGCTACAGTTATAACAATATACTTTAAATAAATGTTTTTGCGTTTTTTTTTTTTTTAAATCAGCTATGTCAATAGGACAGATAGGCCTGTGCAGGGTCTCAGTTGATAGTGAGGTGCACAGCGCCATCCTCAGTGCGGGCAATGTGTTTGCGGGTGGCTCTCTCTGCTGCACTTTCGGTTCCTCTTGTATACTGTTCTCTCTGGCACCTGTTTTGTCGGGAGCTGTCTGCAAAATTGTTATATTGTACAGTATATCACGGTTGTGTAATTTATTATTTGCTTTCGCCCTTTCTCCCACATGGACCTCTGTCTGGATTGGTCACACTGTGTACCTCCGCACACTTTTGTGCAATGTGTGCATTAAATTGTTGCACTGTCCTGAAAATCTTTATTGTGTTCTCTTTCTTCTCCTTCGTGGTGGCTGCAGTTTCCATGTGTGGTTTGCGCTCTAGAACCGCTGGCTGCTGCGCTGTCTGTCAGCTGTGAATATGGTATTATCTTCTGCCTTATCGTCACTGAAAATTGGCGCAGTATCTCCATTTAACATCAAATATGATTTTATCAATTGATCCCCAATACCTGCAGTCAGATTACAATACTGCTCATGGGGATTTTGATATGTAATAGTTGTAACTGAAGGCAGTGATGTTTCTTCATGTTGGACACACAATGTTTCACTGGGTACTGGTTCCGAGTCTGATAGAGCCTTTTATTGTTGACCGTCTCTTCCCCCTAGAATCTCCAGTCCCATACATACAGCATGACATGTGGAATCAGGTATAGTAGACATAGCTGGACCATTTATAGTAGACATACTGTAGCTGAGGCAGGTATAGGAGACATAGCTGGAGCAGGTATATTAGACATAGCTGGATCAGGTATAGGAGACATAGCTGGAGCAGGTATAGGAGACATAGCTGGAGCAGGTATATTAGACATAGCTGGATCAGGTATAGGAGACATAGCTGGAGCAGGTATAGGAGACATAGCTGGAGCAGGTATATTAGACATAGCTGGATCAGGTATAGGAGACATAGCTGGAGCAGGTATAGGAGACATAGCTGGATCAGGTATAGGAGACATAGCTGGAGCAGGTATAGGAGACATAGCTGGAGCAGGTATATTAGACATAGCTGGATCAGGTATAGGAGACATAGCTGGAGCAGGTATAGGAGACATAGCTGGAGCAGGTATAGGAGACATAGCTGGAGCAGGTATAGGAGACATAGCTGGAGCAGGTATAAGAGATATAGCTGGAGCAGGTATAGGAGACATAGCTGGAGCAGGTATATTAGACATAGCTGGATCAGGTATAGGAGACATAGCTGGAGCAGGTATAGGAGACATAGCTGGAGCAGGTATATTAGACATAGCTGGATCAGGTATAGGAGACATAGCTGGAGCAGGTATAGGAGACATAGCTGGAGCAGGTATAGGAGACATAGCTGGAGCAGGTATAGGAGACATAGCTGGAGCAGGTATATTAGACATAGCTGGATCAGGTATAGGAGACATAGCTGGAGCAGGTATAGGAGACATAGCTGGAGCAGGTATAGGAGACATAGCTGGAGCAGGTATAAGAGATATAGCTGGAGCAGGTATAGGAGACATAGCTGGAGCAGGTATAGGAGATATAGCTGGAGCAGGTATAGGAGACATAGCTGGAGCAGGTATAGGAGACATAGCTGGAGCAGGTATAGGAGACATAGCTGGAGCAGGTATAGGAGACATAGCTGGATCAGGTATAGTAGACATAGCTGGATCAGGTATAGGAGACATAGCTGGAGCAGGTATAGGAGACATAGCTGGAGCAGGTATAAGAGATAAAGCTGGAGCAGGTATAGGAGACAGCTGGAGCAGGTATAGTAGACATAGCTGGAGCAGGTATAGTAGACATAGCTGGATCAGGTATAGTAGACATAGCTGGATCAGGTATAGGAGACATAGCTGGAGCAGGTATAAGAGATATAGCTGGAGCAGGTATAGGAGATATAGCTGGAGCAGGTATAAGAGATGTAGCTGGAGCAGGTATAGGAGACATAGCTGGAGCAGGTATAAGAGATATAGCTGGAGCAGGTATAGGAGATATAGCTGGAGCAGGTATAAGAGATGTAGCTGCAGCAGGTATAGGAGATATAGCTGGAGCAGGTATAAGAGATATAGCTGGAGCAGGTATAGGAGATATAGCTGGAGCAGGTATAAGAGATATAGCTGGAGCAGGTATAGGAGACAGCTGGAGCAGGTATAGTAGACATAGCTGGAGCAGGTATAGTAGACATAGCTGGATCAGGTATAGTAGACATAGCTGGATCAGGTATAGGAGACATAGCTGGAGCAGGTATAGGAGACATAGCTGGAGCAGGTATAAGAGATATAGCTGGAGCAGGTATAGGAGATATAGCTGGATCAGGTATAGGAGACATAGCTGGAGCAGGTATAAGAGATATAGCTGGAGCAGGTATAGGAGACATAGCTGGAGAAGGTATAGGAGATATAGCTGGAGCAGGTATAGGAGATATAGCTGGAGCAGGTATAGGAGATATAGCTGGAGCAGGTATAAGAGATATAGCTGGAGCAGGTATAGTAGACACAGCTGGAGCAGGTTTAGTAAATGTAAGTAGGCCTACCTGTTGCTTATCACTTCTGGTGCCAAATGCGCTCCTGAGTATTTCAAACACTTTTTCAGCTGTATCTAAATCTTCATGAGGCCAGCAACTTATCTCTCGAATGGCAACTTCATCCAACTGTCTAATTATCATATCCGCTTGTTGTGTATCTGTCACTTGATACTGCCCGAACAAGTCCCTCATTTTTTTCCCAAAGTCACAGACACCGAGATAGATCTGTCTCCTTACCGGTGAACTTTGGCAACCAAGGTGCTCCAAAGGCATACGGCATAATGTTGGGGTTACAGTTGTACAATACATACATACATATTATATTTGCAAATGTCATGGCGCGAATCAGTCATATCCGGCTTTGGACTTCTTACAGTATATCCTGTTCGTGATGCCAAAAGTATAAAGGTTCCCCATCACGGTTTCACAAATCTATTGAATTCTCCAGATAACAAGCAGGACACCTTCACCATAAATTCCAAGGAGAGGCAGGAGGAAAACCTAGCACAACTTGGCACTTTAAACAATTTATTTACATCTCTTTACATTCATGTCAATGTATCCATCTCTATCTATCTGAGTCCTTTGTATAACTCCCCCTTCAACTGACACTTCCAACTTCAAATCCCAACTGTCCTCCCTAGGACCCCGCTCTGGCGGTTCCCCCGAAGGTTGCACTTGCAAAGTCTAGGGCATGACAGACCCACAGTACCACTAAATTAACCCCTTCCCCCCCGCCCCCACACACACACACAGAGCACCACTACTTTTTTCAGGCCACATAAAACTACTGCCGTTTTAATCTCTCTATTCGCATCCAGTAAATCCTGCAGGTTTAGGATGTAAGAAAGACCAACAGGCCCCAGACACGCAGCGCTGACACAAGTTGACGTAAATGAGAAGTGGAGAAACATCTTGATACATATCTCCCCCTCTAAAGTGATTCTTCCCTATAAGGGAATGTGTTCGGTGTCCCCCATCCCCTGACCCCAGGCTGGTACCTTGGTGTAGACTCCCCAGGACAGCTCCGTCTCCGTCACCATGACGACGATCCCAAACATGCCAAAAATGAGCGCGTAGTCGCTGAGCCGCTTCCTCTTCTCAAACAGGGCCCTGCGGTGGCCCAGCCTGTAACTCACGTTCTGGTTCTTCTTCTGCGACCGCGGGGCCTCCTCACCCTCCTCTCCGTGCAGGCTGCGGTGTGACGTCTTCGAGGGGTCGTTCTTGGAGACCACCACTTCCAGTCCCGGGCTGTGCAAGGTCTGCAGGGGCTGAGTCTCGGGGTCCAGCTCGTGCAGGTTCCTGCGGGACGAGCCCAGGCTACTGAGGGGTCTTGGGATCCCCCCGTTGTACCTGCAGCTGTTCATGGCTATGTCCAAAAAAGGGTTGGACTAGCTGAAGGACGTTCCCGGCCCAGCATGGCTGACTGACTGCAAGACAACGTTCCCCTGCAGGATAGAGAAGAATCAACTGTGTTATAAATAATATGGGTGTTTGTATTTACATGTATATGCGGTCACAGTGTATACAGGGTGTTCCTGTATGAGGTGGTCACAGTGTATACAGGGTGTTCCTGTATGAGGTGGTCACAGTGCATACAGGGTGTTCCTGTATGAGGTGGTCTCAGTGTATACAGGCGGTTCCTGTATGAGGTGGTCACAGTGTATACAGGGTGTTCCTGTATGAGGCGGTCACAGTGTATACAGGGTGTTCCTGTATGAGGTGGTCACAGTGTATACAGGGTGTTCCTGTATGAGGCGGTCACAGTGAATACAGGGTGTTCCTGTATGAGGTGGTCACAGTGTATACAGGGTGTTCCTGTATGAGGTGGTCACAGTGTATACAGGGTGTTCCTGTATGAGGCGGTCACAGTGAATACAGGGTGTTCCTGTATGAGGTGGTCACAGTGTATACAGGGTGTTCCTGTATGAGGTGGTCAGTGTATACAGGGTGTTCCTGTATGAGGTGGTCTCAGTGTATACAGGCGGTTCCTGTATGAGGTGGTCACAGTGTATACAGGGTGTTCCTGTATGAGGTGGTCACAGTGTATACAGGGTGTTCCTGTATGAGGTGGTCACAGTGTATACAGGGTGTTCCTGTATGAGGTGGTCTCAGTGTATACAGGGTGTTCCTGTATGAGGTGGTCTCAGTGTATACAGGCGGTTCCTGTATGAGGTGGTCACAGTGTATACAGGGTGTTCCTGTATGAGGTGGTCACAGTGTATACAGGGTGTTCTTGTATGAGGTGGTTACAGTGTATACAGGGTGTTCCTGTATGAGGTGGTCTCAGTGTATACAGGCGGTTCCTGTATGAGGTGGTCACAGTGTATACAGGGTGTTCCTGTATGAGATGGTCACAGTTAATACAGGGTGTTCCTGTATGAGGTGGTCACAGTGTATACAGGGTGTTCCTGTATGTGATTTGGCTCTGTTAATACAGGGTGTTCCTGTATGAGGTGGTCACAGTGTATACAGACAGTGTGTTTCACTTTTCAGTCATTCAGGCACAGGATGACTGCAGCATCTTTGCAGGCATTCAACCTTATCAGACAGCAGCAGAGCCAGCTGTAATTCATTCCTCATCTCACGGCCTGTGTACTGTCACTATCCCTCCCTGTGTCTATCAGTACCCTCTCACTCTGCCCCCTGTCTCTCTATTAGTACCCTCTCACTCTGCCCCGTCTCTATCAGTACCCTCTCAATCTGCCCCCTGTCTCTCTATCAGTACCCTCTCACCCTGCCCCCTGTCTCTCTATCAGTACCCTCTCACTCTGCCCCTTGTCTCTCTATCAGTACCCTCACTCTGCCCCCTGTCTCTCTATCAGTACCCTCTCACTCTACCCCGTCTATTAGTACCCTCTCACTCTGCCCCTGTCTCTCTATCAGTACCCTCTCACTGTGCCCTCTCTCTATCAGTACCCTCTCACTCTGCCCTCTGTCTCTCTATCAGTACCCTCTCACTCTGCCCCGTCTCTCTATCAGTACCCTCTCACTCTGCCCCGGCTCTATCAGTACCCTCTCACTCTGCCCTCTGTCACTCTATCAGTACCCTCTCACTCTGCCCCCGTCTCTCTATCAGTACCCTCTCACTCTGCCCCGGCTCTATCAGTACCCTCTCACTCTGCCCTCTGTCTCTCTATCAGTACCCTCTCACTCTGCCCCCGTCTCTCTATCAGTACCCTCTCACTCTGCCCCGGCTCTATCAGTACCCTCTCACTCTGCCCTCTGTCTCTCTATCAGTACCCTCTCACTCTGCCCCGTCTCTCTATCAGTACCCTCTCAATCTGCCCCGGCTCTATCAGTACCCTCTCACTCTGCCCCAGTCTCTCTATCAGTACCATCTAATTCTGCCCCATCTCTCTATCAGTACCCTCTCACTCTGCCCTGTCTCTCTATCAGTACCCTCTCACTCTGCCCCCTGTCTCTCTATCAGTACCCTCTCACTCTGCCCTGTCTCTCTATCAGTACCCTCTCACTCTGCCCCCTCTGTCTCTCTATCAGTACCCTCTCACCCTGCCCCCCGTCTCTCTATCAGTACCCTCTCACTCTGCCCTGTCTCTCTATCAGTACCTTCACACTCTGCCCCCTGTCTCTCTATCAGTACCCTCTCACTCTGCCTCCTGTCTCTCTATCAATACCCTCACACTCTGCCCTGTCTCTCTATCAGTACCCTCTCACTCTGCCCCCATCTCTCTATCAGTATCCTCTCTCTCTGCCCCCTGTCTCTCTATCAGTACCCTCTTATTCTTCCCCGTCTCTATCAGTACCCTCTCACTGTGCCCCCATCTCTCTATCAGTACCCTCTCACTCTGCCCCCGTCTCTCTATCAGTACCCTCTCAGTCTGCCCCGGTCTCTCTATCGGCACCCTCTCACTCTTCCCCCGTCTCTCTATCAGTACCCTCTCACTCTGCCCCATCTCTCTATCAGTACCCTCTCACTCTGCCCCATCTCTCTATCAGTACCCTCTCACTCTGCCCCCATCTCTCTATCAGTACCCTCTCACTCTGCCCTGTCTCTCTATCAGTACCCTCTCACTCTGCCCCCATCTCTCTATCAGTACCCTCTCACTCTGCCCCCATCTCTCTATCAGTACCCTCTCACTCTGCCCCAGTCTCTCTATCAGTACCCTCTCACTCTGCCCCGTCTCTCTATCAGTACCCTCTCACTCTGCCCCTGTCTTTCTATCAGTACCCTCTCACTCTGCCCCATCTCTCTATCAGTACCCTCACACTCTGCCCCGTCTCTCTATCAGTACCCTCTCACTCTGCCCCGTCTCTCTATCAGTACCCTCTCACTCTGCCCCGTCTCTCTATCAGTACCCTCTCACTCTGCCCCGTCTCTCTATCAGTACCCTCTCACTCTGCCCCGTCTCTCTATCAGTACCCTCTCACTCTGCCCCGTCTCTCTATCAGTACCCTCTCACTCTGCCCTGTCTCTCTATCAGTACCCTCTCACTCTGCCCCCTCTGTCTCTCTATCAGTACCCTCTCACCCTGCCCCCTGTCTCTCTATCAGTACCCTCTCACTCTGCCCGTCTCTATATCAGTACCCTCTCTCTGCCCTGTCTCTCTATCAGTACCCTCTCACTCTGCCCCTTGTCTCTCTATCAGTACCCTCTCACTCTGCCCCCTGTCTCTCTATCAGTACCCTCTCACCCTGCCCCCTGTCTCTCTATCAGTACCCTCTCACTCTGCCCCAGTCTCTATATCAGTACCCTCTCTCTCTGCCCTGTCTCTCTATCAGTACCCTCTCACTCTGCCCCTGTCTCTCTATCAGTACCCTCTCACCCTGCCCCCTGTCTCTCTATCAGTACCCTCTCACTCTGCCCCATCTCTCTATCAGTACCCTCTCACTCTGCCCCCTGTCTCTCTATCAGTACCCTCTCACTCTACCCCATCTCTCTATCAGTACCCTCTCACTCTGCCCCATCTCTCTATCAGTACCCTCTCACTCTGCCCCTTGTCTCTCTATCAGTACCCTCTCACTCTGCCCCATCTCTCTATCAGTACCCTCTCACTCTGCCCCATCTCTCTATCAGTACCCTCTCACTCTGCCCCTGTCTCTCCATCAGTACCCTCTCACTCTGCCCGTCTCTCTATCAGTACCCTCTCACTCTGCCCCTGTCTCTCCATCAGTACCCTCTCACTGTGCCCCGTCTCTCTATCAGTACCCTCTCACTCTGCCCCATCTCTCTATCAGTACCCTCTCACTCTGCCCCGTCTCTCGATCAGTACCCTCTCACTCTTCCCCCGTCTCTCTATCAGTACCCTCTCACTCTGCCCCGTCTCTCTATCAGTACCTCTCACCCTGCCCCTGTCTCTCTATCAGTACCCTCTCACCCTGCCCCCTGTCTCTCTATCAGTACCCTCTCACTCTGCCCCATCTCTCTATCAGTACCCTCTCACTCTGCCCCCTGTCTCTCTATCAGTACCCTCTCACTCTACCCCATCTCTCTATCAGTACCCTCTCACTCTGCCCCTGTCTCTCTATCAGTAAGCTCTCACTCTGCCCCTGTCTCTCTATCAGTACCCTCTCACTCTGCCCCGTCTCTCTATCAGTACTCTCTCACTCTGCCCCCTCTGTCTCTCTATCAGTACCTCACTCTGCCCGTCTCTCTATCATCACCCTCTCACTCTGCCCCTGTCTATCAGTACCCTCTCACTCTGCCCCCTCTGTCTCTCTATCAGTACCCTCTCACTCTGCCCCCTGTCTCTCTATCAGTACCCTCTCACTCTGTCCCACCTCTCTCTATCAGTATCCTCCGCAATTTGTTCTTCCCTCAGTCTATCTGTACCCTCTCACTTTGTCAGGACCCTCTCCTATCTCGCTACTCGTACCCTCTGACTTTCCCCAGTATCTCTATCTGAAACCTCACTTTGCTCCCCCCCCCCATCTGTCTCTCTAAGAAAACAGCTTCACAGTATATTGAATAAGGGCTCTATCTCTCTGTAATCTTCTCTCTCTCTCCCTGTAACCTTTTCGCGCTCTCTCTCTCACTCACACTCACTCACTGCCTCCGTTCGTAACATTTTGTCTTTATCTCAGAATTTCCATCTCCAACTTCTCTCTGGTCTCTCACGGCTTCTCTCTGAACGGTTACATGCACTCTCCCCTTTCACTCCAAGTCCCTCGCCTCCCTCCCCCTCCCATCTTCCCTTCTCTGTGTACACTCTTCTACCAACCTCTCCCTGATCCATCAGTCTGTCACTCACACACAGGGCTCTATGTATCAAGGGCAAAATTGAAAGTTATTTCTTTGCAATTCCCTCTGAAATATACCTGCGCCTATGTATGAATCGTAGTTGATCATTTACGGTTATGTCTGCGTCGGTCAATGACGAGATAAGGGATTTATGCAGCGGGAGGGGTTTAGGGCAGAGTTGCGTTTCCACCTTGGCGCAGGCCTATGTATGAAGAAATGTGCGGCTTGCGTTAGTATTCTTGAGTTTTCCGTTACCTTAAAGGTGGCATAAGTCGTGTTTTTAATCGCAGAATAGTATTACAGCAAGCTCCAAATTCTACAAGATATATTGGTGTCAGATGGAAATAAATGCTCATTTCAGCATACATAGACCCCACAGTGTGAGTCCGTCATCTCACGCCCCTCTCTGACCTCCTCTCTCGTGCCCCCCCCCCCCCCCCCGACCACCTTCGGTCGTTCCTGCACCATGTATATGCACCATTCTGAGTGACACAGGTAAAGGCAGCGACGTCTCATTGCAGACATGCAGTGAGTGACTGTGCGTGGTGCAGGATGGCTGGGCCTGGGAGCCCGCACAGACTGTGACCCCACACAAACGTCCATTTCAACATAACATATACTGTACTGCCTCTTATTATAAAGGGACAGAGGGAGACAGAGGCAGACTGATGGATACACACAGAGGAGGCAGTGCAGGCGATCACAGGGGGCACAAGGATTCACAGAGCAGGAAGCATAGAAGGCACAGGGAGTGGCACACAGAACGGAGCACGGGGAGTCACAGAATGGAGGACACAGGGAGTCACACAGAGCAGGGAATAACAGGGCAGAGAGCACAGGGAGTCACAGGAGGGAGCACATGAAGTCACAAAGCAAGGGGCACAGGGAGTCACAGAATGGAGGGCACAGAGAGTCACAGAACAGGATGCCTAGAAGGCACAGGGAGTGGCACACAGAACGGAGGACGTGGAGTCACAGAATGGAGGACACAGGGAGTCACACAGGGCAGGGAGCCACAGGGAGTCACAAAGCAAGGGGCACATGGAATCGTAGGAAATCACAAAGCAGGGGGCACAGGACAGGGAGTCACAGAGCAGGGCGCATAGGAGAGGGAGTCATTGAGCAGGGGGCACAGGACAGGGAGTCATTGAGCAGGGTGCATAGGACAGGGAGTCATTGAGCAGGGTGCACAGGACAGGGAGTCATTGAGCAGGGGGCATAGGACAGGGAGTCATTGAGCAGGGGGCATAGGACAGGGAGTCATTGAGCAGGGGGCACAGGACAGGGAGTCACAGAGCAGGGGGCATAGGACAGGGAGTCATTGAGCAGGGTTCACAGGACAGGGAGTCACAGAGCAGGGGGCATAGGACAGGGAGTCACAGAGCAGGGCGCATAGGACAGGGAGTTATTGAGCAGGGGGCACAGGACAGGGAGTCACAGAGCAGGGCGCATAGGAGAGGGAGTCATTGAGCAGGGGGCACAGGACAGGGAGTCATTGAGCAGGGGGCATAGGGAGTCACAGAGCAGAGGAATTCCATTGCATGCGGAGTAAAGGTTCCTGCAGTATATTTCCTCCCTGCGACCCTCTCCCCAGAGGGATATAACTGAGTACAGCAGACTTGTGATACTCACATACACAGCCCTCTGATAAGAGCCACAGCTGCATCTATATTCCTGAAAATGACCTAACTGCACGGAATGTGGTAATTCGGATACAGGATGTATTTACACACACCTCCAGAGCCTCTTAGCCTCATTCTAGGGCACTGAACCTCCAAGTGGGAAAAACTTTTACATTGCAAACCTCTCAGACAGCAAAGGGGTTAACGCCTTTAGATTTGTGCACCAAATCGATGTTGTTGCTAATCCCCACCTCTTCCCCTCCCCAGGCAGATCAAATATTTTATAAAAACACATTTTACCCACTTCACTATTTCTAACTGCTGAGCCCTAATTTCAGCACCTGGGAGCTATTTATTCACTCTATTCATGAGCTAACACCAACATAAAGTACACACACACATACATACATACACAGATACACACACACACACACACACACATACATACACAGATACACACAGATACACACGCTGACATACTGACACACACACACACACACACACACACAAGCAGGCACATTAACACACACTGAAACATACACACACATAATGACAGACACTTACGCAGACACACAGATACACTGACAGTAAATTCATATAGACACACTGATACACACACACAGACACGCTGATACACACAGGCTATGTACACACTGATATGCACATTAACACATTGATACATAGACACACTGACGCGTAGAGATGACTCGCACATTAATGCACTGATACACATACAGCACACATTGATACACACAAATATAGCACACACATTGTTATACTGACGCACTAATACACACACGCACACACACACACACACACACACACACACACACACATACACCGCACTACATTCTAAAACACATATACACAGATTTGCACACTCACATGTGCACAGATATACATATATTTGCACACATACACTGATATACACAGATTTGCACACTCACACATATACACACAGACCCTCACATGCCTATATATGGTTATGTACTGCTGACATTGGTAGCCTGAGCTCCTAAATTTATGTTTTTTCCCTGTGAGTATCTCTCTTTCCTCATGACACTCTTTCCACAGCAGTGGCTCTCTCTCTCCCTCTCTCCACATTGCACTCTTATCCTGCCAGACTCCTCCTTTCACAGTAATCCCATCTCACCTTCCTTATCACACATACATTATTGATACAGCCTGCATCTCTGCCCAGTTTTGTTCTCTTCTGTGTCTTTTCCCCAAATTTCTTCTGCCCGGTTATAGTTTCTCTGTATATAACTAGAGGAGTGGGAATAACCCCATATTTCACTGCTCTGTGTATAGTGTTTACGTAAATCCATATATTACAGCTCTGTGTATTGTGTGTATATACCCCCGTGTATCACAGCAGTGTTAAGTGTTTATATAATCTTATATCTCACATCTCTGTATATAGTGTGTGTATATAACCTTGTATCTCACAGCTGTGTGTATATAAACCCACATCCCACAGCTCTGTGCTGTAACCCCATATATCACAACCGTGTATAGTAGTGACCCATATATCACAAACCAGTGTGTAGTGTGTACATAAACCCATATTTCAGTTCAGTGTATAATGAAACTCTAGTAGTGATGGGGTTAATCATTTGGGAACACTGGGCTGATGTCATCCCCTCCTAGCTCATGAGGGGTTAATATTGTAGGCTGCACCTCTGTAACACAATTCCTTAACCCATGCTCTGCCAGCTGTATTGTATCGGCTAATCCCCTCCAGCACTGCAGAGGTTAATAGAGCACAGTGGCAGACCTGGATGTCAGGGAAATGGGGCCATTTTTAGCTACAGCGCTATGACACTGAAGAGGTTAAAGTCATATCCCTTTAGAACCAAATTCCCTTTTCATTTACCTATTATCTGACCCCACAAGGCTTCTTTCTGACCAACTCGAGCATCTTCAATGACTACCCTTTTCTGTACCTGCCTCCACTACTGGGATGCCACTCCATGCCTCCACCACTCTAAGAAAAGGTCTTTCCATCCCCCCTTCCTCCTCATGGCAGGGCCCCCCATAAGAATGTAGCATTCACATATCCCTCTGCAAAACGCTGCCCCCGGCCCCTGCCAGCACCTGTTATATACCTGCCTTTCCCCGACTAGAGCCCAGTAACGCAATGAAACCAGTAAGGAGACTGGCGCCAAGTGAAGTCATGAACTGGTAAGGCTTTTCTTTATTATTTTCCACTAGCCATGCGGCATTCTCACCGCTATCAAGGCAGGTGTCACAGTCCTCTGTGTTGCCACCTTTCTGCCAGCTCTGCATTAACCCCTCTACTGCCAGAAAGGTCTGCAACACACTGCTCCACACTGCTTTCCAGGCCGCTCTGGATGGAGGGGTTAAGCCAGTGCAAAAGGTTTGTTTCGGTTTAATACGCCACCTTGCCTACTAGGGGTTAATAAAACAATCTGGGTAGCAAAATAACCCCACCACCCCCTCCATTACCCTCTTCTCAGCAACAAAAAGCGGGTTCAAAGCCAGAGAGCGCTGGGTTAAGCATTGCAAGGCACCCGCTCGACGAGCACACATAGGGTTAAAACCAACGCATCTCTGCGGGTACCTGTGTCAAGGTGGGGGGGGGGGGAGAAGAGGTAGAGTAGTGGGAGACGCGGCTAGTGAAGTTTCCGTCCAGCCCTGGCATTGACTGCAGTGCCGCAGCTGGCGTAGCCCTCCCCTGGTCTGCGGTAGCCGGGGAGAGCTTGAAAAACTCCAAATTGGTTTGCTGCAACGCCTCTCTGCAGCCCTGGGCTAGATGCTTGCGTGCCTGGCCGATGATTCCAGTGGCCGGGCAGGCGATGGCTGGTTTAGATTGGAGGGTGAGGAGAGGGGGTCTTCCTGCAGGGAAGTGCCTGCCCAGGCTGTGCTACTTGGGGAGATGTGTGGTGCTGAAGGATAGCTCCCCTCTGCAGATAGAGCAGGAGAGATGCAGAAGCAGCTCACAGATATCCCTTTACCTGTCAGCTGGTCCTGATGAAGGGCTGATGCCAGCTCCCTGTGCTCTGCAGTGGGACAGCCCTGTGCTGGTGGTGCTACTGCAGCAGCATCCCCTCTCTGCTCTGCTGCTGGCTCTACTCCTCTTGGGGGTCTGTTGGATTCCAATGAGCCCCTATGATTGGCTGCCTGCACCACAACTACCCTCATGATGTCTTCTGTGTACTACAAGCCATGCCCACATTTAAAGGGAAAGAGCCTTGTTGTAGCATGAATGGTTATTAACAACACCTCTACTACACACACACATTCTGCACCAATAAAGGAGACTGGTAACTCCTTCCGTACCAGGAAGGGCCTGTCTGCCAGCAAAGCGATTAAAAGTTACCCATCTCAACATAGACAGCGTTTGCAACAAGTCAAAAGAGCTCAGCCATGTAACAACTTCTCGGCCTTATTTGCCAGTAGTTAAAGTTTGCGCTATATACATTACAGAGACCCACACTGTACCTGTGCTGTGTATACATGTCATGGTGTGAGTGTGAGGCTAGCACTGCCGCTGTCCATTCTGTACCTGTGCTGTGTATATACAGTGCTTCCACTGCAGCAAGGGATTCTGGGAATTGACATTCAAATGAGCAATAATGTCTCCTTTTGCTTCCAATCCATTTTTACATGGAACCCTTATACCCAAATGCTCTGCTGTTCACACAGCTTTTATGCACAGCATGGGATTAGATGCAAAGCCAGTCAAACCACTCACAGACATCTGTTTCGACTATGTGGGTCCATCAGTGTGAGGCTGGCTGTACTGGCTTTGCAATTTTCAAGGCTGGGTAGGTTTACCATAGACATTTTAAGTTATGGTGGGGGAAAAAGGCGCAAAAAATCCTCCACCGTCAGCATCTAGCCAATAAAGAATATCACTTGTGAGCAAATTCACATGTCTTAGACAGGTCTGCAAACCTGCCTTGAATCTAAGCTGTATGAACAGCAGAGCATTTGCTTATAGGGGTTCCATGTAAAAATGGATTTCAGGCAAAAGTTGACACGTGTTATTTGCATGTCATTTCCCAGAATTCCTTGCTGCAGTGGAAGCACTGTATGCTAGGTGATAATGGTGAAAGGCAGGGTTGCAGACCTGTCTAAGACATCTGAATGTGCTCACAAGTGATATTATTTATTGAATATATATATACTACGTTATGGTGGGTGAAAAAGGCAACAAAAAACCTCCACTGTTAGCATATAGCCAATAAAGAATATCACTTGTGAGCACATTCACATGCCTTAGACAGGTCTGCAACCCTGCCTTTCAACCATTATCAGTGCTCCCACTGCAGCAAGGGATTCTGGGAAATGGCATGCAAATGAGCACACAATGTGTCACCTTTTGCCTGGAATATCCATACACATGGAGTCCATTTAAGCAAATGCATCGCCGTTCACACAGCTTTTAAGCACAGCATGGGACTAGCAAAGCAAGTCAAAACACTCACAGACACACACACACACACACACACACACACATATATATACATACATATATATAATCAAAAAATAAATAGATGATACCGTTCTGTGGCTAACGAAATGCATTTATTTGTGCGAGCTTTCGAGATACACTGATCTCTTCTTCCGGCGATGTTACAATGAATGAAGCAAGCAAAAGCTATACTATCAACAGTGTCTATTGGAATGTTATCTGTGCTGGTCCTTCCCCCGTGTGGATGTGTTTTATGGCTGGAGGTGTCAAAAGGTTCCTGAGAGCAAGTGATGAAAGAGTGTGTATGTGTATAAGTGTGAATTAACATGATAACCAGCACAGATAACATTCCAATAGACACTGTTTATAGTATAGCTTTTGCTTGCTTCATTCATTGTAACATCGCCGGAAGAAGAGATCAGTGTATCTCGAAAGCTCGCACAAATAAAAGCATTTCTTTAGCCACAGAACGGTATCATCTATTTATTTTTGATTATTGAAGCTCGGCTAACACGGTACTGATACCTCTACATGTATATATATATATATATATATATATATATATATATATATATATATATATATATATATATATAATCACTATCTATCACTGTCTCTAGGTGCTGGAATAGGGCAGCTATGGAACTTTCCAGCATAAAAAGAGTTAATTTCCCCTAGAGAAGCCAGCAGCAAACTAATTGAGCAGGCTGAACTCCTGATTGCTCATGGAGTTTTAAAAGTCAGGAAGAAGAGACAGAGACACAGAGACACAGAGACACAGAAACTGCTGTTCCCTGGAAGGGGGACAGAGAAGGGTTTTCCCCAGCTGTGGAAGCTGGCACAGTACCCTAGGCCCGCTGGATGGTGGTCGCGGAGTCTGCTGGGACTGCCTGGGTGGTTAATCCCACGAAGAAGGAAGGATGCGAGACTGTGCTGAAGCGGGGATGTCTTTCCTTAACATTGGACTTACAGAGGAGAGATTCTCTGAACTCTTGTGGGGCTGAGCTCCCCTAGGAAGGAAGGACGCGAGACCGTGCTCAAGCGGGGATGTCTGCTCCATATACTTGGAATAACAGATAAGAGAGACACTATATTGCTGTGTAAAGAGACTGTATATGTTTAGCTATAAAAGTACTTGTTTTGGGGTGGTAACCAGCTTAGCTGTCCATCCAGTTAGTAAGGGCTGAAGCTGTATGTATAGTAAGTCTCCTAAGAGGAGTAGGCATTTATTTTATGATTTGTTTTAATTTAACGGGACGGTAGGCCTGTTAGTGTATCATTTAACCCTGTAAATAAACCCCATATAGAGAAATATTATGTTTCCTGCCTTAATCTGGGACATAAGATCCTACGCTGTGATGGAGACATCACAATTGGTGGAGAATGTGGGCAGTCCAAAAGGCACTGAGCAGCAGAAACTGATCGGTACAGATCGGGACTTCGTACCATGACTGCTAATATGTATCTTATCTGAGTTTACATCTATATGCTTTTATTCGAATATATATATATATTTTGAGATATACTGCGCAATTGGCTTCTCTTATTATTCCCTGTGTACATCCACTACGAAGGAAAGGAGAAACAAGGGGTTTACGTTTGGGGATTTCCTGTCCTATTGCTCTGTCAGAGAGAGGAGTATCTCTGTACTGCCCTATTGAATAGGAGGAAAGTGTGAGTGAATTACTTTTCACCTATAGATTAACACATCTGGTTGAAATTGTACCATACCATGTTGCTTTTATTATTCTTTTACATAACGATGACGTGAACGCTGGCGCTCCCCTGAACCTTTGAAGAATTCTGGAACCAAACAGACTTAGAGAACAGTCTGATACAAGGGTTTTGAGTAGCTTTTCAATTAGCACCTCACACTGGAAGTTATTGTGTATTTACATTTATATTCACTTATTGATCACAGTTCACGTTTTTATATTGGTTTAGTCACTTTATTATATTATATATATTGTTTATTGTTTAGGATAGTTTAGATAAGTTAGCGCCGTCACAATCGATTGTTTAAAATTATGTGTAATGTGCCTGGCCACACAACACAATGTCCTTTCAGGAATGGGTATCCTGGCGTGGTCCCGCAAAAGGAACCGTACCAGATATGTTTATGGTGTGAAAAGCTGGACCACACCAAGCACTGTCCCTTCAGGCTGGATGAGGATGATGATGATGATGAGGAGGACTACTCTTATGGGGACCCATGAAAAGAGCTGCATGTGAGTCTGCAAGAGGCCAAGGTGAAACAGGCGGATGCTGAGGAGATGAGGCGAGTGCTACAGAAAACAAGGGTCCAGGCTGCTAACCAAGTACAAGTGTTACAGGAACGGCTGATTAGCCAGTGTGTCACCGCAGAGCAGTATGAGGAGCTGAAGGCCATGCTGCATGTCACCAGTGCATCGCTAGAGACGGAGCTCAGATGCCAGGTGACTCTGTATGAGTGGGAGCGGAAAAAGGTCCAGAAACTGGAGCAAGAGATGGAGAAGCAGAGAGGCTGCTCCATCCCCAAAAGTACATACACCCAGAAGAGGTGAGGAAAACAGAAGCAGCAACGATCCTAGTGACAAAAACTGCAGAGCTCCCAAATATGAAGGAGGCACTGATGCAAACCCAGAGCAAGCACCAGGAAGAGTTGAAGGCCCTGAGAGGGCACTTGCAGGATCAAACTGAAAAACCTGCAGATGCAGATTGCTGAGCGCAAGATACAGCTCACCGAGAGGGAGGAGGTGTCCGTCCATCAGGTGGCCAAGGTCCAGGAGGAGCACCGACAGCTGCAGGCCAGAAATTAAAAAAGGGAAACAAGTTTAAGCCTTGCGCTGAATCAGCTGACAGATGTGGAATCGCGACTCAACTCCAAAGAAGCTGAACTAGCAGCTGCACAGAGTGGAAAAAGAAATGCCAAAGGACAGCTCCATGACCTGAGGAAGGGCCTGGAGTCTAGCATGCTGGCCGCAAGATGGCAGAGAAACAAAAGCATGACCTGGACGAGGAGCTTGAGGCTCTAAAGACTGAGCAGGACACTACGTTGGAGTCTACTGCTGCCCAGCAGATGGTTTCTCAGATGAAGTTGGAGAGAAAGGTTACAAACCTAAAACAGACACTTGGGTCACAGAAGCAGTACATAGATAAGATGGCGGTAGAGTTAAAACAAAAGGAAGCTATACGGAACAGTAATGCACAGGTGCCTCCAGTACAGGAAAAGGTATTGGCCTGGCCCAAATGTCTATATCCCACAGAAACTAATGCCCGTGAAGACAAGGGTACAGTGAGAGCTGGGGACACTGCTCAAATGCAAGGCGAGATTACAAACTTTGAATCACCTGAGCAAGTGATGCACTCCTGTAAGCGTGACTGCAATACCGTTGCAGTACTACAGTCTACTTTCCACAAGGCACGGATTGGGAGGACCAAGTTGCGATGGAGTAGCACAGTAAGAATCCAGTTGTACTGCAGTGTCCATGGGACCAAAAGTGGATTCTTTGCCATGAGGGCAGCCGCTGTGAAGAGACAGTCACGAATGGGACGGGTGTCCGTGATAGTAAATGGAGAAAGACCTCACGGATTGTCCAATGATGCTCCCGTCGGAGTAAGTTAAGGAATTAAGAAATAAATGCCCAGGCCTACGAGTCTGCCGACAATAATAGTGAGGCGCCATGGGGTGCACTTGGGGTAAATGAGAATCCCTCTGAAATACTGAAGCTAAATGGTGTGGAACCAAACACAGAACTTGTGTTGGATGACCGGTCTCTAGTCTCAAACGCTGAAGGTACGCTGATGGAGAAAGGTCCTGAAGCCATCACCGCTAATGCAGAGTTACGGTCTTCACAAGAAAAGGCCAAACCGGCACAAGACAAAGAGATAGCAAAGTACCAGTCTGCAGGCCCAGAAGGCCTAGTAATTGCCCCAAAGGAAAAAGTCTGGAAGGGAAGAAAAAAGAAGAGATGGATGTCAGATGTCTCTGACAAAAAGGCTGGTGCACAGGAATAGTGCACGGGCCACTTCACAGTACAATGTTACACTGGGGAGGGGGATATATGATACAACCACTGTCTCTAGGTGCTGGAATAGGGCAGCTATGGGACTTTCCAGCATACAGAGTTAATTTCCCCTAGAGAAGCCAGCAGTAGCTGGAAACTAATATGAGCAGGCTGAACTCCTGGTTGCTCATGGAGTTTTAAAAGTCAGGAAATGACTACATACAGAGAGAGAGTGTTCCCAGAGAAGGGGGACAGAGAAGAGTTCTCCATAGCTGTGGAAGCTGGTAGTCCCCTAGACCTGCTGGATGGTGGTCACAGAGTCTGCTGGGACTGCCTGGGTGGTTAGTCCCAGGAAGAAGGAAGGACACGAGGCCGTGCTGAAGCGGCGGATGTCCTGTCCTTAACATTCGACTTAGAGGAGAGTTTCTCTGAGCTCTTGTGGGGCTAAGCTCCCCTAGGAAGGAAGGATGCCAGACTGTGCTGAAGCTGGGACATCTGCTCCATAACCTTGGAGTAACAGATAAGAGAAACACTATATTGCTGTGTGCAGAGACTGTATATGTTTAGCTATAATAGTACTTGTTTTGCAGTGGTAACCAGCTTAGCTGTCCATCCAGTTAGTAAGGGCTGAAGCAGCATGTATAGTTAGTCTCCTAAGAGGAGTAGGCGTTTATTTTATGATTTATTTTAATTTAACAGGACGGTGGGCCTGTTAGTGTATTATTTAACCCTGTAAATAAACCCCATATAGAGAAATACTAAGTTTCCTGCCTTAATCTGGGACATAAGATCCTATGCTGTGACGGAGACATGACTAGTATATATCTCAGCGCCTTGTTAGCCGAGCTTAATAATCAAAAACGAATAGACGAGACCGTTCTGTGGCTAATGAAATGTTTTTATTTGTGCGAGCTTTCGAGATACACTGATCTCTTCTTCCGGTGGTGTTACCGGAAGAAGAGATCAGTGTTTCTCGAAAGCTCGCACAAATAAAAGCATATCGTTAGCCACAGAACGGTAGCGTCTATTCATTTTTGATAAAGATATATATACAGTTGTGTGAAAAAGAAAGTACACCCTCTTTGAATTCTATGGTTTTACATATCAGGACATAATAACAATCATTTGTTCCTTAGCAGGTCTTAAAATGAGGTAAATACAACCTCAGATGAACAACAACACATGACATATTACACCGTGTCATGATTTATTTAACAAAAATAAAGCCAAAATGGAGAAGCCATGTGTGAAAAACTAAGTATACCTTATGATTCAATAGCTTGTAGAACCACCTTTAGCAGCAATAACTTGAAGTAAACGTTTTCTGTATGACTTTATTAGTCTCACATCGTTGTGGAGGAATTTTGGCCCACTCTTCTTTACAACGTTGCTTCAGCTCATTGAGGTTTGTGGGCATTTGTTTATGCTCAGCTCTCTTAAGGTCCAGCCACAGCACAGTCTTTCTCACTGAAGAATGATGGACTTTAAATTGTTTGGAAATTGCCTTATAACCCTTCCCAGATTGATGGGCAGCACAATTGCTTCTCTAAGATCATTGCTGATGTCTTTCCTCCTTTGCATTGTGTTAACACACACCTGAATGCTCCAGATCACCAAACTGCTAAAACTTCGGCTTTTATACAGGTGGTCACACTTGCTGATGATCAATTAATCAAGGGCATTTGATTAGCAGCACCTGTCTGCTACTTAGCATCTTAATTCCTATGGAAGCAGTAAGGATATACTTAGTTTTTCACACATGGCTTCTCCATTTTGGCTTTATTTTTGTTAAATAAATCATGACACGGTGTAATAAGTCATGTGATGTTGTTCATCTGAGGTTGTATTTACCTTATTTTATGACATGCTAAGGATGATTGTTATTATGTCCTGATATGTAAAACCATAGAATTCAAAGAGGGCGTACTTTCTTTTTCACACAACTGTATACATATAAACATATACACACACACATACACACTTTTTTATGGTTAAACAAGAAACCCCATATAATGATTAAGAAATTATTAGAATTGGGGGATGGACACTGATTGAGAGAGGATAAATTATTTCCCTGCCACATGTCCCTATTTAAAGATTAATTCTTTATTGCAGTTTCTAATATTAATAAAAACATTTTTAAAAAAATGACCCCCTTAGGGCTACAGCGCCTTTTCCCATACAAAAACCTCTGTGTGTATATACACACACACTATTTGAAATATATATTTATTTTAAAAAAATATATATATACCTGAAGGTAGAAAATGGAGGATACAATGTGTTTTATGTGTAATGTGCCTGGCCACACAAAACTATGTCCTTTCAGGAATGGGTATCCCGGCGTGGTCCCGCAAAAGGAACCGTACCAGATATGTTTATGGTGTGAAAAGCTGGACCACACCAAACACTGTCCCTTCAGGAATATATTGATATATACATTCCCCCCCACACTGATATGTCATACCCCATAAAGAAGAACAGATTTGGGTCTCACTGGGTGAGGGGCACCTGGATCTCACACTAAGTTTTTGTGCTGTAACAGAAGAAGGTGAGCAGGTAACAGGAGAGGGGGAGGGCAGGCAGAGTGCACTGTATCAGCTCCACATGCTATCTGCTGGGACGTCTAAATAATTCACAGGTCCCTCACCTCCCATCTGCAGAGCAGGCACAGGAGCAGCTGCTAAAGCTGCAGGTAACAGGCAGGCGCCGGCGGGAGCGTTAAATGGCGCTAATGATGGGGAGGAACATGGCAAGGAGAAGATTGAGATATCTAATTATCAAAAAGTCTCACTATAACTCCTCCTTTTGCTCCCTATAGCTGCTCGATATAACCATTCCCCATAAATCATATAACCCCTCCGTATAACTCCTCCTATTGCCCCATATAACCGCTCCCTATAACTCCTCCGATTGTTCCATATATAACGCCTCCATATAACTCATCCTATTGTACAATACAGATGTAGCCAACATTATTTCAACCCATGGTGCGCTGTAGCGGGGATATACACAATGCACTGCAGGGGAAGCAGCCATTATTTTAAATCAGCCCTGTGTGGGAAGTGAGGGGACGACAAGGATGTAACTTTTCCCATTGCTCCATATAACCGCTCCCTATAACTCCTCCTTGCTCCATATAAAACCACACTCTATAACTCCTGCTCGTACTCCAAATAGCCCCTCCCTATAATGCCTATTGTTCCATATAACTCCTCCTATTGCTCCATATAACCGCTCTCTATAATGCCTATTGTTCCATATAACTCCTCCTATTGCTCCATATAACCGCTCTCTATAATGCCTATTGTTCCTTAAACCTGCTCCTATTGCTCCATATAATCGATCCCTATAACTCCTCCTATTGCTCTATATAACCACTCCCTATAACTCCTCCTATTCCATATAACCGCTCCCTGTAACTCCTCTTATTGTTCCATATAACCACTCCCTATAACTCCTCCTATTCCATATAACCGCTCCCTGTAACTCCTCTTATTGTTCCATATAACTGCTCCCTATAACTCCTTCTTGTAAGGAATCAGGGAGCTCGTCCTCCGCGGTGCACTCTCTCCTTACCTGATGTCTAGCGCAACCCCACTGTCCTTACAGCGCGTGCTCCCGCAGGAGTTTTTCTGATGTCGCGGAGTCTGGCTCCGCCCCCCACTTGCGACGCGCATCGTCGCGCGGCACGCACAAGTGACGCATGTTCACCGCTCCCAAGCTGCGTGTCAACTCTCGTTATTATGCCCACCTGTCTCCTGTCTTTCCTCCTATCAGTGCCTCGCGGAGGCCGCACCTCCACTCCGCCCTCCTCTCTCATTGGTCATGCTCTCCCATATATGCTCAGCTGTGCCACTTGCACTTTGACTGAGCATAGTTCCAGTTAGCGCTGTTCTCCCACTTCCTGGTTCCTTGTCCTGCCTTGCCTTGTCTCAGTTGCCTTGTTTCAGATTGATCTCCTGTGTACCGACCCAGCTTTACTTTGGACTCCGCACTTCTGGCTTACTGACCCGGCTTACCTCTGACCTTCCGCATCTCTCCAATCCTGACCACGGCTTACGGACCTCTATGCTTCTACTGGCTCCAACCCCTGACCACAGCTAAACGGACACTGACCATTCTACCGGCTCCTACCTCAGACCACGGCAAGTTCCTGACCATTCTACGCTCTCCATTCCTGACCCGGCTGCCTGACCATCTGCACTCCAGACGTGTCTCCAAGGCTGTGGGTGGCGTTATACCCATTCCCACCTCAGTACCAGGGTCACGCCTTGTTTGTGGTGAACACAGCGTTACACTCCTATTGCTCCATATAACCACCCCCTATAACTCCTCCTATTGTTCCCTATAACCACTCCCTTAACTCCTCCTATTACTACATATAACTAGGGTGACCAGATTTACAAAAGAAAAAACCGGGACACATTAAAAAAAATATTTATAAAAAAATGACATCTTCAACTGCACTTTATGTCTCCTTTATGTCTCTCTGTCCCTCTCACACACACAGCCTATTCTCTCCCCCCCATCCCTCCATTGTCGTTCCCCTCCCATCCCCGTTCCCCCTCCCATCCCTCCATTTTCATTCCACCCTTCTCATTTTGTCTCTCTCCCCATTCTCTGTGTCTCTCTCTCTCCCCCCCCATTCTGTGTCTCTCTCTATCTCCCCCATTCTGTGTCTCTCTCCCCCATTCCCTATGTGTGTCTCTCAATCCCCCATTCTCTGTGTATCTCTCAATCACCCATTCTCTGTGTGTGTGTCTCTCTTTCTCTCTCTCCCCATTCTCTGTGTCTCTCTCCCCCATTCTCTGTGTCTCTCTCCCCCATTCTCTGTGTCTCTCTCCCCCATTCTCTGTGTCTCTCTCTCCTCCATTCTCTGTGTCTCTCTCTCCCATTCTCTGTGTCTCTCTCTCCCATTCTCTGTGTCTCTCTCTCCCATTCTCTGTGTCTCTCCCATTCTCTGTGTCTCTCTCTCCCATTCTCTGTGTCTCTCTCTCCCCCCATGCTGTGTGTCTCTCTCTCTCCCCATGCTGTGTCTCTCTCTCTCCCCATGCTGTGTCTCCCTTCCCATGCTGTGTGTCTCTCTCCCCATGCTGTATGTGTGTCTCTCTCTTCCCATGCTGTATGTGTCTCTCTCTCTTCCTATGCTGTGTGTCTCTCTCTTCCCATGCTGCGTGTGTCTCTCTCCCCATGCTGCTTGTGTCTCTCTCCCCATGCTGTGTGTGTCTCCCCATGCTGTGTGTGTCTCTCCCCATGCAGTGTGTGTCTCCCCATGTTGTGTGTGTCTCTCCCCATGCTGTGTGTGTCTCTCTCTCTCCCCATGTTGTGTGTGTCTCTCTCCCCGTGCTGTGTGTCTTTCTCTCCCCCCATGCTGTGTCTCTCTCTCCCCATTGTGTGTGTGTGTGTCCCTATTTGTCATTGTGCAACGTGAGAGGGGGGGAAGCCATCTTGAGCCCTGGCAGCAGACCGGAAGTTCTCGCTCCTGGGGCTCCGCTGACTCTAACCCCGCCCCCAACCTCTGCAGCTCAGACCCCGCCCCCACCCTCTGCAGCTAACCCTGCCCCCACCCTCTGCAGCTCAGACCCCGCTCCCACCCTCTGCAGCTCATACCTCGCCCCCACCCTCTGCAGCTAACCCCGCCCCACTCTCTACAGCTAACCCCGCCCCCACCCTCTGCAGTCAGACACGGCCTTCGCTCTGCTCCCTGCATTCTTGCTCTCTGATGCCCCCCACCCCTGCTCTGATGGTCAAAACTGGGACAGTCACAAAAAAAAACGCGACATTTTAAAGAATGTCGGTGCAGCCATGACAGACCTTAAAAAAACGGGACTGTCCCGGCTAAACCGGGACATCTGGTCACCCTACATGTAATCACTCCCTATAAATCCTCCTATTGACCCATATAACCGCCCCTATTGCTCCATTTAACCACTCTATAACGCCTATTGTTCCATATAACCTCTCCCTATAACTCCTCCTATTATTCCATATAACCTTCTCCCTATAACTCCTTCTTTTGCCCCATACAACCTGTCCCTATACCTCCTTATTGTTCCATCTAACTGCTCCCGATAACTCCTCCTATTACTCCATATAACCACTCCCTATTGTTTCATATAACCGCTCCCTATAACTCCTATTGTTTCATATAACGGCTCCCTATAACTTCTCCTATTGTAACCGCTCCCTACGATCACTGCATAAATATTCCTGCGTGGTACCCATAAGAAATTAGATTCCGGCATTTGGACGGTATTAACGTCTTTTGTGTTAATATATTTTGTGGCCAGCAGGGAGCACCCGCTCACCCTCTGCACATTACATGTCACGTTTGCTAGAATCAGTGGTTTCCAACCTTATTTTGATTAAGGAACCCCAAGTGAAATTCTGAAGAACCCCCAACCATCTCTAATAGGAACTCTGAGATCAGATGCATTGTAAATTGTTCTGTATTTGATACAATTTTGAAATGACCAGAAAATTGCAGGGAACCCTTTAGGGATACCCGGGGAACTCAAGGCTTCCTAGGAACCCTGGTTGAAAAACACTGCGCTAGATACTGAATGTAAAGAGTGAGATTTGCTACACAACGTATTTATTTTCTCAACATTTTCTGCATCAGATGTATAAAGATCGTTGATTAAATGTCTCACATCTGACTAAGAGCATTGGCTTGGTAGGTTTACAGAACCTGAGACATAACTTGAAAAAGGAAAATAAATATACTCAAACTTTCCCATGAACTTTAATGGGGAATTTTGGCCGAATGGGCCCTTTAGAAATGAATACATCACATTTTAATACCTTAGAACTCCTATTGCCACATATAAATACTCCCTATAACGCCTCCTATTGCTCATATACCTGCTCCATAAAAACCCTCCCTATAACTCCTCCCTATAACTCCATATAACCATATTCTCCATATAAACTCATATAACTCCTCTTAGTGCTTCATATAACCTCTCCCTATAACTCCCCCTATTACTCCATTTAACTCCTCCTATTACTCCATATAACCGCTCCCTATAACTCGTCCTATTACGCCATATAACCTCTCCCTATAACTCCCCCTATTTCTCCATTTAACTCCTCCTATTACTCCATATAACCGCTCCCTATAACTCGTCCTATTACGCCATATAACCTCTCCCTATAACTCCTCCTTTTACTCCATATAACCTCTCCCTATAACTCCTCCTTTTACTCCATATAACCGCTCATCTATAATTCTTCCTATTGCTCCACATAACTCCTTCTACTGCCCCATATACAGTATTTATACTTTGCAGACCCCTCCATCACTAAAAGGGTTAAGGGGTGACTCTCTAGCCTCATATGATGCCGTGCTTTCAGACCGCAGGGAATGAGCTCCCCTGTAGGTCTGACACGTCACCCTCACCCCCATCATAACATGCTATTTTTAGACTCGATTTTCCTCCCAGACAAAGAGAAAATACCCAGTGAGAGGGGAGAGACAAGAGTTCCACACGTGTGAAAGCTGATGACTGATCCAAAGAACTTGCAATCCAATGCCAATACAGATCTACAGTGTGTTAAAAAAGCGGCTTTCTAACTTACACACACACACATATATATATATATATATACATATATATACACAAACACACACACACATATACGTATACACACACACACACACACACACACACACACACACACACACTGAAATATATAGTTTATATGGCCAGTCATCATTGAGGAGCTCTGACAGCTTGGTTTAGTTATTACATTTTAAGCTCTTTGGACCACTCACAGCTTCTCAATGATGATTGAAAATATATTGTTTATTCCCTAACTAATCAGATGATGTGCATATATACCCATACATACAGAGGGAGTGAGTGCGTGTGTGTATATATATTATATATAAAACCAACAGCAAATTTAACCCGTTAAACACTGCTTCTCCCTCAGAGGATTCTCCGCTCTGCTACGTTCGCTGCAGTCACGAGCTGGGGTTCTCTGCGTCTTTGATTGATTGATTACCGGCCTCTTAATAAGTCCGCTCCAGGCTCTCAACCCAATATGTGCTGGGAGGGAATGCAGAGCCAGCACCTAGCGGGTTAAAGTTGCAGTGAACTGAAAGAGGTTGTGTGTTCTAACCCCTTCACTGCCACTGAGGTTAAAGCACAGGCCTTTGAAATGGAAGGACTCAGGTGACACCCCCACCCCCCCCCCCCTCGGTGTGACCTTGACAAATGTACCTTCCCCCCCCAAGCTTGCTATTGGGAATTAAGGCAGCCAACTGTGACTCCCCCATGTGGTGCAGGGGGACACACAGACCTAGAGAAGGGACCGTCACAGGGAGAAGGAGCAGAGGATAAAGAAGGAGCCCAGGGCGTAGACAGGCAGAGACACGGGGCAGTGACACAGAAAAAAAAGACTGCTTTGCAACGCATTGTAGGCCTCTCTGGCAGTGAAAGGGTTAAAGTGCAGGGGCTGGATTATCTGGTCTACATCAGGACAGACATTAAAAGCCACTGTATTGATCAAAGGGGGGGTGGGGGGGACTCTGCACGCTGTCAATCAACATTAGGCTGCGTCGTGTCACTTTGCACACAGGGACCTTATACAAGGAGACACAACACACTTGTAAAAGCTGGATACAGGAGGGAGAATATGGACCGAAACGTCAGGCTTTTTGTCTGCATTATGTACCGTTAAATCACTTTTTTTCTTCAGTTGCTGTGTTTATATATATATACACACACACACACACACACACACACACACAGACAACCGGGCACGTCATGTAATTGCTCTGCCCCTGGAATATGAGTCCCTGTGGTCATGTACCCAGTATGTTATAAGGGCACTGTGCAAGTTAATAAGGGTAGGCATTTGTGTTTTGGTTCTGGTTATAAAAATAATTAGGGTTTTGGTTTCGGAGAAAAAAAAAATGTATGGGGGAAAAACTCCAAATAAGCAGGATTGTCTTTCTTTCCATTTTTTTAACATTTGGGCAAACTTTTTCAAAATCCAACCATTTGTACTTACATTAGCAACATTTAAATTTGCGGACCCAAAAGTTTGCCCAGTTTATTTAAAAGTAAATAAATGGAACAAAAAAGGAAAACACAAAAATCCGAGGATGAGCCTGCTGTTTTCGATGGGATTCAATTTCTTTCGGTTATCCAAGTAAATGTTGAAAATTGTGAAACCGGCGAACCTGGCCATTGTGTGTGTGTGTGTGTGTGTGTGTGTGTTTGTGTGTGTTTGTGTGTGTGTGTGTGTGTGTGTGTGTGTGTGTGTGTATATATATATATTATATATATATATATATATATATATATATATATATATGAAGTGAATTTTGTCAGTACGATGAAAAAGGGAAATTATTAAATTCTAAAAGATGAAGCTATGTTTGGAGCTGGTTTTTAAACCCCCTCGCCCCTCCTGGCAGTGAAATGGTTATAGGTTCTTTATGAAAGTGGCAGTAGGGGACATTGTGACTGTCACCTTGAGGTTTAAATTCTTCCCTCTTGACCTGTGATCCCATGTTCTATTCCAGTCCCGTAGCGCTCCCCACCTCTCCTGCACACGGCTAATTCCGTCTGCCCCCCTCTCCTCCCCTCGGAGAGGGGAATGCCCTTACGGTGCCAGGGCAGGTTTTGGGAAAGACAAATGATATGTCTGTGGGCTGCCTCTGTGTGTGATATCCGCAAGGAATGTTTTTCAGGAAGAAAGTACAGAACTGCTAACATTTTGCAGCTAAGAGGCAGGACACAATCTTTTGGGTCCAAAACCCCATAACATTTGACTGTGAAGGATTAATTTTAGGTTATGTAACTACTTTGCTGCCTGATGGGCCTGTAACGCATTTCTCTTCTTGTTATTATACAGTACTGCTCTGCTTGTTATTATAGATGTTTTTCTACTGTTGCACGTTATTATACTGCTCTGCGTGTTATTATATTGTTCCTCATTAATATACTGCTCCGCGTGTTATTATGTGTAATTATATCACTCTGCATGTTATTATACTGCTCTGCGTGTTATCTGCCTGTTATTATATAGCAGTGAAGATTATTATATCACTCTGCAATACGGAAGTTGACCCTCTGGCAGCAAAGGGTAGCTTGGAGGGGAAAAAAATGAAGACCTAGATGCGGCTATAAAAAAACAGACAATTTTATGCAACCCCCACCCCAAGACAAAACAAAAAGAAACAAGCAGAGAGAGCGAGTCTCTGCAGTGTTAAGCCTAAACCGAAAGGAAGGATCACTGTAGAAAATGTAAAAAATGTAAGCTGATCAAAAGGTAACTCAACAAAAGGGTGAATGTTATAAATATTACTGTTTGTAACTTTGGATTGTCAAGTTACTCATTGGGAGGCAGTCTCACTCATCACAAGGCAGTCTCACTCACTAGGTGACAACCCCGCTCACTGCGCGACAGTCTCGCTCACCGGGCGACGGCCCCAATCACTGCAACGTACTCACTCATTAGTGGACAGTCTCCATCATTTTTAGCTGTCACTCCTAGAAGTCAGAACAGTCCCATTAACATATCACTTACTGGATTCAGAAACCGCTCAACCTCACACAAACTCTCCACAATAAACAGCAATAAAAACCTGCCCCCACCCCCCTTCGCAAACAAAATCTACCCCCTCCTTCACAGTGCAGAGGGGGGGGGGGGGGAGACAAGCCAGGACTCACCCTCAGTGCGCTGACCTCGGAGTGGGAGACCCAGCAACGTCAGTCGGGGACCCAGCCTGTCTGCAAATAGACTCATACACAGGGCTCAGGGTGCTCTGAACACGCTTCAGTTCGTTCCCGTCTCCCTGCTCCCAATCCCTGAAACACCTCCCCCTCTCGCCCTCACAGTGAAGCCAATACAGCCTTAGCTGCTCCCCCATAATGCAGGGAAACCCCAGGGCTGTCACACAGACGCAACATTACCAGAAAGGCTTCCCTTCTCTCTCTCGCGTTCTCTATTTCACTCACTCCTAATTTCCTAACTTCAGAGGCCATTGAATTTTGCAGAACGCCAATTAACATTAGATACTCATTAAGGATGGGGAGAAAAAAAAAACTCAACAGGAAAGCAGCGTATAACGTAAGGGAATATAGGATTGTGTCCATCAATCATAATGTGTATTCATTATATTTATACGTAGCAAAGGTTATTGCACCCGCTGATGTGTTATGGTCGAAAATTCTGCTATATTCGGTGTTATCGCTACCATTAACTCCTATGGAAACCCTGTGATATTCTGCATTATAACGCGATATGTTGTGCTATCAGCAGAATAAATAAAGTCTGCTCCATCTGTACATTAATGCGGTTGTGTGGTGGTCTAGCACTGGAGAAAGTGTGTGTGTGTGTGTGTGTGTGTGTGTGTGTGTGTGTGTGTGTGTGTGTGTGTGTGTGTGTGTGTGTGTATATATATATATATATATATATATATATATATATATATATATATATATACACACACACACACACATACATATAGTAGAGGTAACTGTACCGTGTTAGCCGAGCTTAATAATCAAAAACGACCATACCGTTCTTACTCAGTATTGTCTATTTGTTTTTGAGATATATATATATATATATATCTCAATGAATGTCCAGGGTACTCAATAATATAAATACACAGAAAACATAAGAAAGATTCTTATCTAGCGACAGGGTGCATGTAGCGAAGTCAGGACCACATCCGGCTCCAAATTAAATAGAACAATACATAGAAAAATCTACAGCGCTCACTGAATTGGTATATAAATGTAGAAAAATGTAATGCATCAGTTTAAGATGAAAACAGAGAAAATCAGAAATGAAAAAAATTGCAGGCCGTTTTGGCACTATGGTGAGGTACTGTAGATCTGGGTTTTGAGCTTACAGGGGTTGTGTGTGAAAAATGTATATGTAGATGCTGAAGTACAAAGGCAGAAAAGAACAGATATAGTACGAATACATTATTCTATTATACACATATTGTATGACTTCCTAAAGCAGAAAATTCACCTGTATTTCCAAGTACAAAGAGCAGGACTGCAATACACAGAATGCTGAAGGAGGTGAGTTAAAGATCCAGGACTCGCTTAAAGTGATGACCTGGAGTTGTGTTCCCAATGAAGAGTTAAATGCGCAATGTGACCGACCGGGCAGATCCTTCACCAGCAACCGGCCCCAATGTGTTGGGGTTCTGGAAAAGAGTGAATTTGCAAGGATACTCTGAGGTCATTTGCTGAAGTTTGCCAAATGCGAGAGAAAAATAAGAATGGCAGCTATTAACCCCTTTGCTGCGCAATGCATTGCTGGCACCACAGGGGCTAAAAGGAAGTTAAAAAATGTAACAAATCAGGCTAAAGCTTCAAGTCACTTTTATTAACAAGCTATTCAAATAGGAAATATATATATCCTAATATATATAGGTATCACCTAATACTGAAGAACTCATTTATTCTGCACTAGCGCAACTGGACTAACACGGCTATTTCCGTTATATATATATATATATATATATATATATATATAGCAATTGGAAATATTACTGTATGTTCATTTGCATATATATATATATATATATATATATATATATATATATATATATAATCACACATACATGTACATACAAGTGTGTGTGTGTGTGTGTGTATTGATGCTTGTGTGCATGTGGGGCATGTGTAGCAAATGGATATATATATATATATATATATATATATATATATATATATATATATATTTATTTTTGCTAAGCTGTAAAGTTATCTGAAGCTGTGATGAGTTAAGTAGAAGTCATACTTAGGTCTGGTTTATATCGCAGCACTCTAGTAGACACCGCAGGAGGTCCTGGGTCTGTGCTGAGCGCAATACAATTCAATGAGAAAAAAAGTTTAAAAAAACAAAACATTAAAAATAAGGGGGTGGGGGGACACATAACAAGAGTGACAATGACATTCAGGGGGGACGTAAGACACACTGTGCCCTCAGAGTGACAATGGCAAACACTACACACCCAGTTACAATGATGGGAGAGGAGAGACACATAATATAGACAGTAACAATGACACGCGAGGACACACAATATACACACAGAATGACATGTGAGGAGAGGACACAATGAGGGGCAAGACGAGGACACACCATATACACACACAGTTAGAATGACATGTGAGGAGAGGACACACAATATACACACAAAGTTAGAATGACATGTGAGGAGAGGACACACAATATACACACACAGTTTGAATGACATGTGAGGAGAGGACACACAATACACACAGTTTGAATGACATGTGAGGAGAGGACACACAATATACACAGTTTGAATGACATGTGAGGAGAGGACACACAATATACACACACCGTTAGAATGACGTGAGGAGAGGACACACAATATACAGTTAGAATGACGTGTGAGGACAGAATACACAATATACACACAGTTAGAATGACATGTGAGGAGAGGACACAATATACACACAGTGACAATGACACGTAAGGTGAGGACACACAATATACACACAGTTCAATGACATTCAAGGAGAGGACACAAAATGCACATAGTGACAATGACACGTGATGGGGACACAGAGGGATAATGACACGCGACAGGGGGACACAACATACTGCACATGAAATGAGCGCAGGTTGTTACAAGCACATTATGTGACTGCCTGAAGGGGAGAATAAAACCATAGGGAGGGGAGGAGGAAATTAAGCAATGCATGGAACCCAGAGAGGGAGGGAGGGAGGGAGGGAAAGGGAGGGAGAAACCTAGGAGAGATGGAGATAGAGGAAAAAAGATGAAGTGAGAGAGGAGCAAAAGAGAGAATGGGGAAAGAGAGAGAAAGAGAGAACGGGAGAAAGAGAGAGAGAAGAGAGAGCGAATAGGATGATGAGAAAGAAATGTGAGCGGGAGAGAGGCCAGGAAGAGAAGGAGATTCAGTGATTGAGATAAGGAAAAGGGAAATGAGTGAGGGGGAGGTACAGGGGGACGATAAGGTAAGGACAGATGGAGACAGAGATGATGAAAGATAAAGAAGACAGAATGACTAAGACCCGTAAAAAAAGAGATCAGGAGGAAGAGAGAAAAAGTGAGAGAGAGAGGGAGAGAGAGAGGAAAATAGTGAGAGGGAGGGAAAGAGGAAGGTAGAGAAAGAGAGTGAGGGGGAGAAAATGAGAGTGTAGCGAGAGAGGGAGAGAATGTGAGGCTGAGAGGGTGAGAATGTGAGGGTGAGAGAGGGAGAGAATGTGAGGGTGAGAGAGGGAGATAATGTGAGGGTGAGAGAGGGAGAGAATGTGAGGGTGAGAGAGGGAGAGAATGTGAGGGGAGAGAGGGAGAGAATGTGAGGGTGAGAGAGTGTGAGGGCGAGGGAGAATGAGAGTGAGAGTGTGAGGGGAGAGAATGTGAGTGAAGGGGGAGAGAATGTGAGGCTGAGAGAGGGTGAGAATGCGAGGGTGAGAGAGGGAGAGAATGCGAGTGTGAGAGAGGGAGAGAATGCGAGGGTGAGAGAGGGAGAGAATGCGAGGGTGAGAGAGGGAGAGAATGTGAGAGGGAGAGAATGTGGGAGTGAGAGAGGGAGAGAATGTGAGGGTGAGAGAGGGAGAGAATGCGAGGCTGAGAGAGGGTGAGAATGCGAGGGTGAGAGAGGGAGAGAATGCGAGGGTGAGAGAGGGAGAGAATGCGAGGGTGAGAGAGGCAGAGAATGCGAGGGTGAGAGAGGGAGAAATGCGAGGGTGAGAGAGGGAGAAAATGCGAGGGTGAGAGAGGGAGAGAATGCGAGGGTGAGAGAGGGAGAGAATGTGAGGCTGAGAGAGGGAGAGAATGTGAGGCTGAGAGAGGGAGAGAATGTGAGGCTGAGAGAGGGTGATAAAAAATGTGAGGGTGAGAGAGTGTGAGGGCGAGGGAGAATGAGAGTGTGAGGGGAGAGAATGTGAGTGTGAGAGATGATGAGAGATACGGAGAAATAAAAGAAAGCGCAAGATTGCAAAAAAAAAAAGATTAAGAAGGGGGGACAGGAGGAGGAAAGGAGAGGGGAGGAGGGGGGGTTGATAAGGAGGGATAATTCAGCCATCCTTTTTTCAGACGTCGTTCAACCCTCTGTGGCAGTGACAGGGTTAATACCTGCCCCGGGTCCCCCCCGCAGACTCAGGGAATCCCCTCTCCCACCTCCTCCCGCCTTTCTTTCCACATCAAAGGCTGCGCTCAGGCTCCCCCGTTGCCATGGCGATTGGCCATATTCCCTCCGCCAGCATGTATGACAAAGCCTTTCGCTTTTTTTTGTCAATAAAGCTTTGTAAAGAATTAACCCCTTCACCCTCTGAGCAGTGAGAGAAAGGGGGGAGTTGTGTGTCATGATGGCACTTTAACCCGCGTCGCTGCTGGAAGAGACCTATACAATGCATCGCACTGCAGAGGGTTAAAGAGGATCAGAGGCGGGGAGACCCAAAGTGGGGACTTCCATAGAGAGAGACAGGGGAAGGGAGAGAGCATGAGAGAGAGAGAGGGGAAGGGAGAAAGCATGAGAGAGAGGGGAAGGGAGAGAAAGAGAGCGTGAAAGAGAGGGAGAGCACGTGAAATGGAGAGCACATAGAGAGAGACAAGGGGAAACAAGAGAGGGGGGGGAAGAGAGACAAGGGGCAGGGGGGGGGAAGAGAGACAAGGGGCGAGGGGGGGGGGGGAGAGAAGGGGAGAGAGACAAGGGGCTGAGGGGAGGACGAGAGTCAAGGGGCGGGCGGGGGGGGGGGTAACGGAAGAAACAAGGGGCGGGGGGGGGGGTGACGAAAGAGACAATGGGCGGGCGGGGGGGACGAGACAGACAAGGGGCGGGGGGACGGGGACGAGGGAGACTAGGGGCGGGCAGGGGGGACGAGAGAGACAAGGGGCGGGGGGACGGGGACGAGGGAGACTAGGGGCGGGCAGGGGGGACGAGAGAGACAAGGGGCGGGCAGGGGGGACGAGAGAGACAAGGGGCAGGCGGGCAGGGGGGGACGAGAGAGACAAGGGGCGGGCAGGGGGGGACGAGAGAGACAAGGGGCGGGCGGGCAGGGGGGGGCGAGAGAGACAAGGGGCGGGCAGCGGGTGGGGGACGGAAAAGAGAGACAAGGGGCGAGAGAGACAAGGTGCGGGGGGGGGGGGAGAAACAAGGGGCGTGGGGGGGAGAGACAAGGGGCGGGGGGGAGAGGCAAGGGGCGGGGGGGTAAAGACAGGGAGGGCAGGAAGAGACAGGGAGGGAGGGAGGGCGGGACGAGACAGGGAGGGAGGGAGGGCGGGACGAGACAGGGAGGGAGGGCGGGACGAGACAGGGAGGGAGGGAGGGCGGGACGAGACAGGGAGGGAGGGAGGGCGGGACGAGACAGGGAGGAAGGGAGGGCGGGACGAGACAGGGAGGGAGGGCGGGACGAGACAGGGAGGGAGGGCGGGACGAGACAGGGAGGGAGGGCGGGACGAGACAGGGAGGGAGGGAGGGCGGGACGAGACAGGGAGGGAGGGAGGGCGGGACGAGACAGGGAAGGAGGGAGGGCGGGACGAGACAGGGAGGGAGGGAGGGCGGGACGAGACAGGGAGGGAGGGAGGGCGGGACGAGACAGGGAGGGAGGGCGGAACGAGACAGGGAGGGAGGGAGGGCGGGACGAGACGAGACAGGGAGGGCGGGACGAGACGAGACAGGGAGGGCGGGACGAGACAGGGAGGGCGGGACGAGACAGGGAGGGAGGGAGGGCGGGACGAGGGAGGGAGGGCGGGACGAGGGAGGGAGGGAGGGCCGGACGAGGGAGGGAGGGCGGGACGAGACTAGGGCGGGAGGGCGGGACGAGACTAGGGCGGGAGGGCGGGACGAGACAGGGAGGGAGGGCGGGACGAGACAGGGAGGGCGGGACGAGACAGGGAGGGCGGGACGAGACAGGGAGGGAGGGCAAGACGAGACAGGGAGGGAGGGCGGGACGAGACAGGGAGGGAGGGCGGGATGAGACAGGGAGGGAGGGCGGGACGAGACAGGCAGGAAGGGAGGGAGGGTGGGACGAGACAGGCAGGAAGGGCGGGACGAGACAGGGAGGGAGGGAGGGCGGGACGAGACAGGGAGGGCGGGACGAGACAGGGAGGGCGGGAGGGCGGGACGAGACAGGGAGGGAGGGAGGGCGGGACGAGACTAGGGCGGGACGAGAGAGGGAGGGAGGGCGGGACGAGAGAGGGAGGGAGGGCGGGATGAGAGAGGGAGGGAGGGCGGGATGAGAGAGGGAGGGAGGGCGGTACGAGACAGGGAGGGAGGGAGGGCGGGACGAGACAGGGAGGGAGGGAGGGCGGGACGAGACAGGGAGGGAGGGAGGGCGGGACGAGACAGGGAGGGAGGGAGGGCGAAACGAGACAGGGAGGGAGGGAGGGCGGGACGAGACAGGGAGGGAGGGAGGGCGGGACGAGACAGGGAGGGAGGGCGGGACGAGACAGGGAGGGAGGGCGGGACGAGACAGGGAGGACGGGACGAGACAGGGAGGGTGGGAGGGCGGGACGAGACAGGGAGGGAGGGCGGGACGAGACAGGGAGGGAGGGAGGTCGGGACGAGACAGGGAGGGAGGGCGGGACGAGACAGGGAGGGAGGGCGGGACGAGACAGGGAGGGAGGGCGGGACGAGACAGGGAGGGAGGGCGGGACGAGACAGGGAGGGAGGGACGAGACAGGGAGGGAGGGAGGGACGAGACAGGGAGGGAGGGAGGGCGGGACGAGACAGGGAGGGAGGGAGGGCGGGACGAGACAGGGAGGGAGGGCGGGACGAGACAGGGAGGGAGGGCGGGACGAGACAGGCAGGGAGGGAGGGCGGGGGGGACGAGACAGGGAGGGAGGGCGGGACGAGACTAGGGCGGGACGAGAGGGAGGGAGGGCGGGACGAGAGAGGGAGGGAGGGCGGGACGAGAGAGGGAGGGAGGGCGGGATGAGAGAGGGAGGGAGGGATGAGAGAGGGAGGGAGGGCGGGACGAGAGAGGGAGGGAGGGAGGGCGGGACGAGAGAGGGAGGGAGGGCGGTACGAGACAGGGAGGGAGGGAGGGCGGCACGAGACAGGGAGGGAGGGAGGGCGGGACGAGACAGGGAGGGAGGGAGGGCGAAACGAGACAGGGAGGGAGGGCGGGACGAGACAGGGAGGGAGGGAGGGCGGGACGAGACAGGGAGGGAGGGCGGGACGAGACAGGGAGGGAGGGCGGGACGAGACAGGGAGGACGGGACGAGACAGGGAGGGTGGGAGGGCGGGACGAGACTGGGAGGGCGGGACGAGACAGGGAGGGAGGGCGGGACGAGACAGGGAGGGAGGGAGGTCGGGACGAGACAGGGAGGGAGGGAGGGCGGGACGAGACAGGGAGGGAGGGCGGGACGAGACAGGGAGGGAGGGCGGGACGAGACAGGGAGGGAGGGACGAGACAGGGAGGGAGGGAGGGACGAGACAGGGAGGGAGGGAGGGACGAGACAGGGAGGGAGGGAGGGCGGGACGAGACAGGGAGGGAGGGCGGGACGAGACAGGGAGGGAGGGCGGGACGAGACAGGCAGGGAGGGAGGGCGGGGGGGACGAGACAGGCAGGGAGGGAGGGCGGGGGGGACGAGACAGGGAGGGAGGGCGGGACGAGACAGGGAGGGAGGGCGGGACGAGACAGGGAGGGAGGGCGGGACGAGACAGGCAGGGAGGGAGGGCGGGACGAGACAGGCAGGGAGGGGGGAAGGGAGGGCGGGAGGAGACAGGGAGGGAGGGAGGGATGAGACAGGGAGGGAGGAATGAGACAGGGAGGGAGGGCGGGACGAGACAGGGAGGGAGGGCGGGACGAGACAGGGAGGGAGGGCGGGACGAGACTAGGGCGGGACGAGACAGGGAGGGAGGCGGGACGAGACAGGGAGGGAGGGCGGGACAAGACAGGGAGGGAGGGAGGGACGAGACAGGGAGGGAGGGCAGGACGAGACAGGGAGGGAGGGAGAGAGGGCGGAACGAGACAGGGAGGGAGGGCGGGACGAGACAGGGAGGGAGGGAGGGCGGGACGAGGGAGAGAGGGAGGGCGGGACGAGGGAGGGAGGGCGGGACGAGGGAGGGAGGGCGGGACGAGGGAGGGAGGGCGGGACGAGGGAGGGAGGGAGGGAGGGCGGGACGAGGGAGGGAGGGAGGGCGGGACGAGGGAGGGAGGGCGGGACGAGACTAGGGCGGGAGGGCGGGACGAGACAGGGAGGGAGGGCGGGACGAGACAGGGAGGGAGGGCGGGACGAGACAGGGAGGGAGGGACGAGACAGGGAGGGAGGGAGGGACGAGACAGGGAGGGAGGGAGGGACGAGACAGGGAGGGAGGGAGGGCGGGACGAGACAGGGAGGGAGGGCGGGACGAGACAGGGAGGGAGGGCGGGACGAGACAGGCAGGGAGGGAGGGCGGGGGGGACGAGACAGGCAGGGAGGGAGGGCGGGGGGGACGAGACAGGGAGGGAGGGCGGGACGAGACAGGGAGGGAGGGCGGGACGAGACAGGGAGGGAGGGCGGGACGAGACAGGCAGGGAGGGAGGGCGGGACGAGACAGGCAGGGAGGGGGGAAGGGAGGGCGGGAGGAGACAGGGAGGGAGGGAGGGATGAGACAGGGAGGGAGGAATGAGACAGGGAGGGAGGGCGGGACGAGACAGGGAGGGAGGGCGGGACGAGACAGGGAGGGAGGGCGGGACGAGACTAGGGCGGGACGAGACAGGGAGGGAGGCGGGACGAGACAGGGAGGGAGGGCGGGACAAGACAGGGAGGGAGGGAGGGACGAGACAGGGAGGGAGGGCAGGACGAGACAGGGAGGGAGGGAGAGAGGGCGGAACGAGACAGGGAGGGAGGGCGGGACGAGACAGGGAGGGAGGGAGGGCGGGACGAGGGAGAGAGGGAGGGCGGGACGAGGGAGGGAGGGCGGGACGAGGGAGGGAGGGCGGGACGAGGGAGGGAGGGAGGGAGGGCGGGACGAGGGAGGGAGGGAGGGCGGGACGAGGGAGGGAGGGCGGGACGAGACTAGGGCGGGAGGGCGGGACGAGACAGGGAGGGAGGGCGGGACGAGACAGGGAGGGCGGGACGAGACAGGGAGGGCGGGACGAGACAGGGAGGGAGGGCGGGACGAGACAGGGAGGGAGGGCGGGACGAGACAGGGAGGGAGGGAGGGACGAGACAGGGAGGGAGGGAGGGCGGGACGAGACAGGGAGGGAGGGAGGGCGGGACGAGACAGGGAGGGAGGGAGGGCGGGACGAGACAGGGAGAGAGGGCGGGACGAGACAGGGAGGGAGGGCGGGACGAGACAGGGAGGGAGGGAGGGCGGGACGAGACAGGCAGGGAGGGAGGGAGGGCGGGACGAGACAGGCAGGGAGGGAGGGCGGGACGAGACAGGCAGGGAGGGAGGGAGGGCGGGACGAGACAGGCAGGGAGGGCGGGACGAGACAGGGAGGGAGGGAGGGCGGGACGAGACAGGGAGGGAGGGACGAGACAGGGAGGGAGGGAGGGCGGGACGAGACAGGGAGGGAGGGAGGAGACTAGGGCGGGACGAGACAGGGAGGGAGGGCGGGACGAGACAGGGAGGGAGGGCGGGACGAGACAGGGAGGGAAGGCGGGACGAGACATGGAGGGAGGGCGGGACGAGACATGGAGGGAGGGAGGGCGGAACGAGACAGGGAGGGAGGGTGGGACGAGACACGAGGGAGGGAGGGAGGGAGGGCAGGACGAGACAGGGAGGGAGGGCGGGACGAGACAGGGAGGGAGGTCGGGCCGAGACAGGGAGGGTGGGACGAGACAGGGAGGGAGGGCGGGACGAGACAGGGAGGGAGGGACGAGACAGGGAGGGAGGGACGAGACAGGGAGGGCGGGACGAGACAGGGAGGGAGGGAGGGCGGGACGAGACAGGCAGGGAGGGAGGGCGGGACGAGACAGGCAGGGAGGGAGGGCGGGACGAGACAGGGAGGGAGGGCGGGACGAGACAGGGGGCGAGGGCGTTACGAGACAGGGAGGGAGGGCGGGATGAGAAAGGGGGCGAGGGCGTTACGAGACAGGGAGGGAGGGCGGGACGAGACAGGGAGGATGGGACGAGACAGGGAGTGAGGGAGGGACGAGACAGGGAGGGAGGGAGGGCGGGACGAGACAGGGAGGGAGGGCGGGACGAGACAGGGAGGGAGGGCGGGACGAGACAGGGAGGGAGGGAGGGCGGGACGAGACAGGGAGGGAGGGAGGGCGGGATGAGACAGGGAGGGCGGGACGAGACAGGGAGGGCGGGACGAGACAGGGAGGGTGGGACGAGACAGGGAGGGCGGGACGAGACAGGGAGGGAGGGACGAGACAGGGAGGGTGGGACGAGACAGGGAGGGAGGGAGGGTGGGACGAGACAGGGAGGGAGGGAGGGAGGGTGGGACGAGACAGGGAGGGAGGGAGGGCGGGACGAGACAGGGAGGGAGGGCGAGACGAGACAGGGAGGGAGGGCGGGACGAGACAGGGAGGGAGGGCGGGACGAGGGAGGGAGGGCGGGACGAGACAGGGAGGGAGGGCGGGACCAGACAGGGAGGGAGGGCGGGTGGGACGAGACAGGGAGGGAGGGCGGGACGAGACAGGGAGGGAGGGAGGGCGGGACGAGACAGGGAGGGAGGGAGGGAGGGCGGGACGAAACAGGGAGGGAGGGCGGGACGAGACGGAGGGAGGGAGGGCGGGACGAGACAGGGAGGGAGGGACGAGACAGGGAGAGAGGGAGGGCGGGACGAGGGAGGGAGGGAGGGCGGGACGAGGGAGGGCGGGACGAGACAGGGAGGGAGGGCAGGACGAGACTGGGAGGGAGGGCGGGACGAGACTGGGAGGGAGGGACGAGACTGGGAGGGAGGGCGGGATGAGACTGGGAGGGAGGGCGGGACGAGACTGGGAGGGTGGGAGGGCGGGACGAGACTGGGAGGGAGGGAGGGCGGGACAAGACTGGGAGGGAGGGAGGGCGGGACGAGACAGGCAGGGAGGGAGGGCGGGATGAGACAGGGAGGGACGAGACAGGGAGGGAGGGCGGGACGAGACAGGGAGGGAGGGACGAGACAGGGAGGGAGGGAGGGACGAGACAGGGAGGATGGGACGAGACAGGGAGTGAGGGAGGGACGAGACAGGGAGGGAGGGAGGGCGGGACGAGACAGGGAGGGAGGGCGGGACGAGACAGGAGGGAGGGCGGGACGAGACAGGGAGGGAGGGAGGGCGGGACGAGACAGGGAGGGAGGGCGGGATGAGACAGGGAGGGCGGGACGAGACAGGGAGGGCGGGACGAGACAGGGAGGGCGGGACGAGACAGGGAGGGCGGGACGAGACAGGGAGGGAGGGACGAGACAGGGAGGGCGGGACGAGACAGGGAGGGAGGGACGAGACAGGGAGGGCGGGACGAGACAGGGAGGGAGGGAGGTTGGGACGAGACAGGGAGGGAGGTTGGGACGAGACAGGGAGGGAGGGTGGGACGAGACAGGGAGGGAGGGAGGGCGGGACGAGACAGGGAGGGAGGGCGGGACGAGACAGGGAGGGAGGGCGGGATGAGACAGGGAGGGAGGGCGGGACGAGACAGGGAGGGAGGGCGGGACGAGGGAGGGAGGGAGGGCGGGACGAGACAGGGAGGGAGGGCGGGACCAGACAGGGAGGGCGGGCGGGACGAGACAGGGAGGGAGGGCGGGACGAGACAGGGAAGGAGGGAGGGCGGGACGAGACAGGGAGGGAGGGAGGGCGGGACGAGACAGGGAGGGAGGGCGGGACGAGACAGGGAGGGAGGGAGGGAGGGCGGGACGAGACAGGGAGGGAGGGACGAGACAGACAGTGAGGGGGGGCGGGACGAGGGAGGGAGGGCGGGACGAGACAGGGAGGGAGGGCGGGACGAGACTGGGAGGGAGGGCGGGACGAGACTGGGAGGGAGGGAGGGACGAGACTGGGAGGGAGGGCGGGACGAGACTGGGAGGGAGGGCGGGACGAGACTGGGAGGGAGGGAGGGCGGGACGAGACTGGGAGGGAGGGAGGGCGGGACGAGACTGGGAGGGAGGGAGGGCGGGACGAGACTGGGAGGGAGGGAGGGCGGGACGAGACTGGGAGGGAGGGAGGGCGGGACGAGACTGGGAGGGAGGGAGGGCGGGACGAGACTGGGAGGGAGGGAGGGCGGGACGAGACAGGCAGGGAGGGAGGGCGGGATGAGACAGGGAGGGACGAGACAGGGAGGGAGGGAGGGCGGGACGAGACAGGGAGGGAGGGACGAGACAGGGAGGGAGGGAGGGCGGGACGAGACAGGGAGGGAGGGAGGGCGGGACGAGACAAGGAGGGCGGGAAGAGACAGGGAGGCCGGGAAGAGACAGGGAGGCCGGGAAGAGACAGGGAGGGCGGGAAGAGACAGGGAGGCCGGGAAGAGACAGGGAGGGCGGGAAGAGACAGGGAGGCCGGGAAGAGACAGGGAGGCCGGGAAGAGACAGGGAGGGCGGGAAGAGACAGGGAGGGCGGGAAGAGACAGGGAGGGCGGGAAGAGACAGGGAGGGCGGGAAGAGACAGGGAGGGCGGGAAGAGACAGGGAGGACGGGAAGAGACAGGGAGGGGGGGAAGAGACAGGGAGGGGGGGGAAGAGACAGGGATGGCGGGAAGCGACAGGGAGGGCGGGAAGCGACAGGGAGGGCGGGAAGAGACAGGGAGGGCGGGAAGAGACAGGGAAGAGACAGGGAGGGCGGGAGGCCGGGAAGAGACAGGGAGGGCGGGAAGAGACAGGGAGGGCGGGAAGAGACAGGGAGGGCGGGAAGAGACAGGGAGGACGGGAAGAGACAGGGAGGGCAGGAAGAGACAGGGAGAGCGGGAAGAGACAGGGAGGGCGGGAGGGCGGGAAGAGACAGGGAGGGCGGGAAGAGACAGGGAGGGCGGGAGGGCGGGAAGAGACAGGGAGGGCGGGAAGAGACAGGGAGGGAGGGAAGCGACAGGGAGGGCGGGAAGAGACAGGGAAGAGACAGGGAGGGCGAGAGAGATGTAGGGGGAGAGCGACAAGGGGGGAGAGAGAGATAAGGAGGGAGGTAGAGAGAGATAAGGGGGAAAGAGAGACAAAGGGGGGGGGAAAGAGAGACAAAGGGGGGCGGGGGGGAAAGAGAGAGACAAATGGGGGGAAAGAGAGAGACAAGGGGAGGGGAAGAGAGAGACAAGGGGAGGGGAAGAGACAATGGTGGGGAGAGAGAGAATAGGGGGGGAAGAGACAAGGTTGGGGAAAGAGAAAGACAAGGGGGGGGAAGATAGATACAAGGGGAGAAAACAATGAGAGGGAAAGAGAAAGGGGGGAGAGGGAAACAAGAAGGGGGGAGGGAGACAAAGGGGGAAATAGAGGGAAAGAGAAAGGGGGGAGAGGGAAACAAGAAGGGGGAGGGAGACAAAGGGGGAAATAGAGGGAGAGATAACGGGAAAAGAAAGAGACAAGAGAGGGGGGAGAGAGTGAATGAGAAAGGTGGCTAAATAAAGAGTAACGGAGTGTGTGTGTGTGACAGAGGGGGGGGGGGGGGAGCCAGAAGCCCTGCATCCATCCTGAAGGTCATTAGGGTTCAGCACGAGTAGATGCAGACTCCTGACAGTGTGGATCCCCCCACCCGATACAGAGCTGTATACACACACCGCATCCCTCACACATGCTGCGCTCACTGTACCTCATTCCCGCCCTGCAGCTCCCCCCGCTATTTCTACATCTGAGCTCCCCATTTTTTTCTCTCTCTCGCTACTCACGTGATGCGGTAAACTAATTAATTCTCCATAACAGCTGCTGAGAAGCTGAAGTGCCCCATTTATCTGCAGTTTAAAGGTTAATTACTAGTTCAGCTCCAGGGAATTCTCATCCAGTCCCTTACTATAACATACATCTGCACCCCCACCCCCCACTGCTGCTTAAAAACATGTACCCATGTGCTAGACACCAACCACACAGCGTAGAGTTGCTACCTGCCTAGTCTAATGAATTCAATCCTAACATAGTGACCTACGACTGCAGATTAAGGACAGGCTCAGGGTCCTGGGTTTATATATAATGTAAGGACAGGCTCAGGGTCCTGGGTTTATATATAATGTAGAGTGACTTCCTGAGTGCAGAATATCAGGGACAGGCTCACTGTCCTGTTTAAAAAAAAAAATGTAATGTAGGGTGGCCTGACTGCAGATTATTAGGGACAGGTTCATACAGTCCTGGGGGGCAGGGACTCCTTTTCCAAAATGTCACTTTTATGTCTGAAGCACTTACCATTGTTATTTATATGATTGTCACATGTATTACTGCTGTGAAGCGCTATGTACATAAATGGCGCTATATAAATAAAGATATATACATATCTAATGTCAGGTGACCTTTTGACTGCAGATTATCAAGGACAGGCTCAGACAGTCCTGGGTGTATATGTAGGGTGACATCCTGACTGCAAATGAACAGGGGACCAGTTCTTACATAGGCTGCCCAGCATCAAATGAGTTAAAATATCACCCTCTATATTTGTCCCATTTTCTCGAGGAAGTATGTATATCTTTATTTATATATCGCCATCCAGATACATAGCTTTTTACAATACAGGTGTCATAATTTTATAACACAACGGGAATAAGAGCGTCACACATAACACAATAGGAAAAGGAGTCCCTACCTCAAAGAGCTTACAATCTAAGTGATAATTTACCCAGAAGACACTCCTGTTTGCACTAATGGTTCTGATTAAAGTAATGATTCTACAGATTAAAATGTAAACTCTTTTACATTTCATTCTGAATTTTAAGCGCAACCCAGCACTGGAGTGATATAGAATTCATTGATCCGAGATGACTTCCTAGGGTAGCAAAGGTTAAACTCAAAGCGATAGAAAATCTGTAGCTCATGGAGTCTGTCTCTCCTCGGGCAGGGTGTCAGTATCAAGACAGAAGGGAACTATGGCCCATTAAGTGCCACACCCCAGAGTGACAAAGTGACAAGACTTATGGCCCATTTAGCTTATTGCAGACAATCAGGCCACTCTGGGAGGGCAGGGGGCAGTACCTTGTATATAGGACTGTCCATTGCAGGTCATCTTGACATTAAGTGGGTTGAGAAAAAAAAAAGTTCAGGCAGTCCTCGGTTATCCAACAGATTCCGTTCTGGAAGTAGCGTTGGATAGTGAAACCGTTGTAAAGTGAGTCCCATGTTAATCAGTGGCAGCGAGCGTTGGATAACGCATTCAGGTGTCGAAAAACGGCCCTTAGGGTTGCATTGTAAAGTGTTGGATATGCCATGCGTTGTAAAGTGAAACTTTGGATAGCGAGGGCTACCTGTACAGGGTAATTTTATACACAAGTGCATGCATACAGTTATCATCGTCAGCAACTGGTTTGGCTGCTGGGGGAGGGGCGGTGTGTCTATTTTTTGGGTAGGGGTGCTGTTGATACAAAAGCAGTAACATACATACATTACCATAATGTAAAAATGTATAAACCTGTGGGAGGGATGGGCACCACCTACATCTTGATGTCAAGCTGTCTGTTAACTTTCACAATACTGCACATTGGAGCTCAGGTGGACAGTTCTAGAGGTGGCATACACTGTAGTTTGACGGTCTATCCCTAGAACTGCCAAACTGTATCCCTAGAAGATGTCAGACTTTATATCCCCATGGTCAAGTCTCTGTACACCGAGCTTGAACTGTCAAGTGCCAGAGGTAGCATGCACTGCTCCAAGCCCCTAACTCTTCCAGCTTTAAATGCCATGGTACAGTATGTCTATACAAAACTGATACTTGACGTGCCAAGCTTGGCACCCCTTCACCTGTCCCCTGAACTGCCCAATCCTAGCAGTACCACTCGTTTTCCTGAAGCTCCTCTTGTAAAGGTCACAGGCTCTGTGTCCTTGAACCCTTTGCTCAGTGAGTACAGTCCTAGAATCCCATTGCCATTATCACTGCTGAATTTGGCAGGTGACTTAAGCTCTGGGACAGCTGGTGAATCTCAATACAAACCATCCCCTCCCTCCCACATACCACCTCCCCTTGTAGGGCAAACAGATTATTGCTCAGCATTAACCCCTTCCCTGCCGAGTGGGCTGAAGTAATCTTCCCTGCCAGCAACATAGGAGCAGTGTTTGAACAGCAGGATCATTTTCTGGCTTATCCACTGGGATGTCCATTTCTGCATTTTTGCTCCCTCCCAGCAGCCCTAAAATAAAAAGGACTCTGGAACTCACTGGGACAGCAAAGGGTTTCAACAAATTTAATTTTTGTTCATAAAATTCTTAGTTATCTGCCCTTTTAAAGGAAGGAGGGGGGGGGGAGAGAAGAGGGGGTGTCTACTTAGTACAACATTTCAACTCCTTCGTGAGAAAGGGAGTAAGGCTGCTAATGGGTTTTACTATATGGTAAGACACTTGGGGGTTCTCTACAGTTATCCTCTTTTGCCGGGAAGCCAGGCCTGGCTGGCTCTGATGGGGATAGACGCTCCTACCATTCTCAGAGGGAGCTGTAGGACTCCGACTCACTCTTCTGTGACACCATATTATCCACATAAGAGGATGGTGCCAATCACCCCATTATAAACCAAAGTCTCACTTTAAAAAACAACAAAAAAGACAAAAAAATGTCTGTGTTTGACATTAGAATGATAGCTGTAGACCCTCCTCCACCCCAAGAATCGTTGGCAATATGGTGGGTCTGGTGTTTCCTTGACGACTGTCTCAGCCAATCAGAGATCTTCGTGCTTAAAAGTCCCGCTCTTGAGAATATGGAGTTCTAATCTCTAGCTTTGCCGAGTGAGGCTCTCATTAAAGGTGCAGTCCCACTGAGAATCAAGTTCACCAAATAGATATATTGAGCGGGTTAAAACTAGGTGGTTTCCTCTTCTGACCGGCCACATGGAGGAAAAGCGCAAAACAAATCCCATTACAAAACAGGACTTCCGATCCCCACACTGAAAGTTCCCACACAGAGCAACCGCTTCATGATTAAATAAAAAGGACATACCGTTTTCTAATTTACGAAATATCTCACTGCAATTAGTTCAATTTGTCCTGTGTAGGACCGTTAATAACAGACACCTTATCCCCTTTGATTTGCTGTTATTACCCACCCCAAAGCATTGTGCTAATCCAGACCAGGGGGGACCCATTGTGACCTGTTCAACGCACACACACACACACACACACACACACACACACACACACAGCTCTGCAGTGCATTATGGGTTGCCAGAACACCAAAAGGGTTCTCCCCAAAACCCCTGCTCACCCCCAGAAACAACCTGACTCTCTCCCTTCCTGAAGGAGCATGTCCAGCCCCCCTCCCATCACCCCATCCTGGGAGGTTAAGGTGTGTTGAAGGCTGCGTGCCGCTGATTCATTGGGTTTTCGGGAGACTTCATCCACTCTTTCTTCAGCATCTGTTTGAGCTGGGACAGACGCATGTTGGGGTTTTCCTGCTTCAGGCGAGGCATGTGTATCTCCTCGTAGGCCGTGAAGGCAGCTTTCATCCTGCGCTCTGGGTGACGGTCCAGGTCCTTGCCGACACTGTGGGCAGAAGGGGGACAGGCGGTAAATATTGGGGGGGAGAAGGAGATGGTGACAGCGAGGGAGAAGTTCAGCTGACACAAAATGTCACTATTCGCAATGGTTATAAGATGCTGGGACCATCCGGTGCAGAAAGACACATTAAAGCCGGCTGACTTGAATAGGCAGTATGGTACCTTATGCCAGAAGGCTGCTTAGAAAATATGGCCCACAGTCCCTCCTAGGACCAAATTGAACCAGACCGTGACACCTTTAAGGCGCTACACCACGGTGATGAATAAATTATTTAACTAAGTCCGTCTGTAAGTACGGTGAGCAGATATTTGGGAGGGGGTCGATTTCCTATGACAGCTCACTTTTCTGTGATATCACCATGTGCTGAACAGGAGTTGGCACAGGCAAGGCCCCCCCTCTGTCCTCAACTTTATGGCTCTCAGAGAGACAGAATAAGCTAGAGGTTGAGTAGACCGACACTAAACTTTCATGCGATTCTCATTCAGATGAAAATAAAATAATTGTTGATTTCCAAAGAAGCCTACACAGCCAAATCTTTCATTTAACTCGGATTTATCCCGTTGTGAAGTTGCTTAAAAATAGATTTAAAAATACTTTGCGTTCGATTTCTGTATATATCAACTGTCTAGGTCTAAATTAAATGTGGCGCCCCCCCTACTCGTTTTTTCTGACCCAACCCATTTTGTTTTCACACTGGTGGGAAGCAGAGTCATTGATTGTAGCTTTGGGGATCCTCTGTTTCCCGAGTTCCACACCTCTAAATGTAGCGCCAGTATCGTCCCCTCCAGGGGAAACAAAATGGCGGTGGCAATCTCCCACAGGCCAATAGTAAGCTGCAACACCAAGTCTTTCTTTTAGCCCACACGACATGGGGAAGCAACATAACCAGGAAATACCAACGCTGTAGTTTCCGGTATGTCTCTCGAGATCCAGGGGGTGCCTCCGGAGCTGTAATTAATGAGGTTCAGCTCCTGAGACCCCCTGCACCCCACCCATGCTAAAGAAAAAAAAAATACAGTTGGGATTGCGTCTTTAACCCCTTAAACACGTCCGTGCCATTGGTTCATTTTGCTCCTAGAAGGGTCTGATCTTTAAAAAAAACAAAAAGGCACTAAAAACCAGGACTAAGCCCCGGCAGTTTTAGAGGGTCCAGTGGTCAGCGACTGACTATGACACACCTCAGAGCCGCAATGGCGTCCTCTACCGTCCGTGCTTCCACCTCCCCCTCCTCCAACAGGCGCCGGTTCACGTTTTCCTCCAGCGGGATCTCCAGATGACTCTTGGGTTTTTCAGCGGGATCTGGCAATAATAATAAAACCCATAGGGGATAAATCGGGAGAGTAGGGGGGGGGGGGGGGAAGGTTACTTTCATTTGATCGTGTCTCATGTCAGCATGCTTTGCTGGACCTGGTGTTAACTCTTTATTAGTCAGAGGCTTGCAAAGCGGTTTACCCAGGAGTGGCCAACTCCAGTTCTCAACTTGTTCACCAACAAGTAAGGTATACAGAATATCCCTGCTTCAGCAAAGGTGGCTCAATCAGGGAGATCCAGAAAACCTGACATGTTAGTGGCCCAGGAGGACTGGGGTTGGCCACCTCCGGGTAAAAAAAAAAAATGTCAAGTGTCAACATATTTTTGTTTCAGCATTCCCATTTTAAAATGTCAGGGCCACACCCACTGGCGTTTTTCGGCTCCAGAGCATATCAGACGGTGCATCGTTTTTTGGGGCGCCTCTTAAAATATGTCCGCCTCTCTGAATTTTGCCACAGCTGAAAAACGAACGAGCATCTCTAGAACTATAAAAAAAAATCAAAAAAAAAAGATCAAAAAAAAAGGTCACAACGAACAAAAAATTAATTCGTGCAAGATCGTATCAAATTAATGTTTACGGCAGGAAGATTTACCTGCGTGTTTTTTAATTGGTTAAAGCCTTGATTTGTTTAGCTATTAGAGTGACGTATATATCAAACATTTTTTTTGAGGGGGGTTGGGGCTGTGTCAGCTCGGCCTCATTTCGGGGGGCTGTGTTGGTATTTATTTCCCCATTTATTGTTAGCGCAGGGATTCACTGTTTTTTTCACATATGTATGACCAAAATTTTCACCAGCACCATGCTCCTTAAACGGAGAAGCGCGGTGAATATATATATTTGTTGGTATTCCGCCTGCCATACTCACCGCTCTGCTGCTCCTCAATCTGCAGTGTTTCTTCTATCTGCGCCCTGGTCACCTTAGATGGAGCAACAGGTTTCAGCTGCTTCCCCCTCATCATGGAGTCCTCCTCCTCCAGCATACGCTGGCACTCCTTCTTTCTCTCCAGCAGCTCCAGGCGACGCTTCTCCCTGTCCTCCTGACCACAGCCGAGAGAAAGAGGCATTTCCATTATTATTTTTTAAATTCATAAAGTAATACTTTTTTACACCACTCTTTTTTTTAAATTTATTTTTTTAGACAAGGCACAAATATTATTCTTTGAGAAATTCCTTTTCCACTCACGGGTGTCCAGACGCAACGTTAACCCCTTCTTTTCCAGAGGTACCAGGAGTGCATTGTGCAGCGGCCTTTTGCCATTTGGTTACGGCCTTTTGCCATGACTAAATCTCTGTCGGCGATTAGCCACTACTCACCTCGCTGCATGGACATCTCTCCGCCGGCCGCTTTGCCGCTAAGGTAAGTCCCTAACGTAACCCTAAATCCCCCAATACTAACGCTACCCCAACCCCAATACCCTACCCCAGGGGTGCGCAAAGTTTCCTACATGCATCCACCTGTCTCTTCTCCCCCCCCCACCCCCCGGCTCGCTCCCTTCCTTCCAAATGGCGTCGTACGCCAGGTTGCCATGGAGACACGTCGCGGTAAGGCAAGTAAAAAAAGTTAGAGGCCTCGCGCGATCCCCGGCATTAATTTTAAATGCCTTCAGCGAAGCGCAGGCCTCTGTAACAGCCCCCCCCCCCCAAAAAAAATCGCCCCCCCCACTTTGAGCACCCCTGCCCTACCCTAAAAAGTTGAACCCTTACCCTCTCTGCTAAATTAACCCTTAAATTAAATTACCTTGGTGAATCGTCCAGCATCAGAGTGGCTGCGACTAAATGTCCGATTGCGTGGTGTAGAGGGCAATAAAAAGGGTTAAACCCCGAAATGCTTCCAAAAAAGGATTTTACACATCCCCTTTAACTTTTGATAAAAAATATTTTGATATAAATGCGATGTCAAACCCCCTTGTAGTACCAAAGGTGATACAGTATACAGTACCAGAGCGCCACAGTAGAGGGGAGAAACAAAAAGGAAGGTAGAAGGATACTTAACGTGAAGACAAAACGTACAGAAATAGAACAGCTTCCTACGCTCAACCTACAAACGCATTGAAAATACTTCTGTCCAATGCACCACCCACAAAGATTAAACCCAGGTATCAGTGCACAGCTCACTTTAGTCTGATGTGGGACTGCAACCTTATGTGGAATGGGGGGCAACTGAGCTCAAGTTGCTGACCAATGCAATTTTTGAGAGAGACAGATGCCACACAACCTGAATCACGGAGGCCAAGGACAGCCACCCATGCGAAAATGTGTCATGGCCAGAGGCACGGAGTCAAACCTAGGGCAGATGAGATGCAGTGCAGTCTGGGTACAAACTACTCCTTCCCGGACCCACTGCATTGGGAGAAAGGTGCTGACCCATGCAAGATTTCATCCATTAAACAAGTCACTGTCATTAGACCACTTTGCTTATACCTGGGATTGACCATTTAACCCATTAAACATGTCACTCATTCCTCTGTTTAATATAAGCACAAGTGGTACAAGTAAAGTGTAATGTTTATTTGCTAACCTTCCCCCCCCCCCCCCCCGTTTTCTTTCTGTATCCCATGTATAAAATACTGACATTATTCTGAGGCCAGAGTCACGATTGATGTGTGAATAGCCCCCGATAGCATTAACTCAGCCCCCTTTCCAAATCACTCCAAGTCCTATAATATTTCTTTCACGTTATTGGAAAAGCAGCAGTAAATACAGGCTCTTGTGGATGGTGTGTAGTAGTGATTTGTAGTTAGAAGCAGGTAGAAAGAGATGGCCATGCCATAGGAGAGTAACAGAGATGGGTGCTGTACTCACAGTCTGCAGGGTGGAAAAGGAAGTGAGGAGCAATGTGGGTAAAAGGAATAGTCTTGGGACAGACTATCTGTGAACAAAACAAGGGGGAGGGCAGAATAGCCCATTCTGAGAAGAATCTCAGAGGCTGCAGTAGCAACTCACTGATTACATGGCCAGAGGCAAGAAATGCAACATTGTAACATATCACACAGGCAGTGTGTGTGTGCAAACTCCATGCAGCTGAAAATAAGAAACGGACAGGCAGAAGCTGCAAAGGAAAGAGGGGGGTGAAACAAAGATGTGATTCTTGTTCCATGACAGACATAAAAAGTAAAAATTAATAATACATGTCACTCATTTGGTCACCTTGCTCTTACATGGGATTTCCCCCCTTTAACATGTCACTCATTAGTTCCTATGTGGAACTTATCCTTTAAACAGGTCACTGTCATTATGTCAGTTTACTCCTAAATGGGACTAACCCTTTAACACATTAAAGCAGCACAACATGTAGTGGCTTGTTTATTTTAGTTAGAGGATTGAAATAGGGGGCGTCTGGTGCTGAACTGTTAATTTCAGCTCTGGAGACCCCCTGCTTCCAGGTATACTTACCTCCGTATTGGGGTGCAGGTATCTCTGCAGGTTATAAATATCCAGGTCACGCGGGCCAATAGGAAGCCGCAAGGAATGACGTCACAGCTTCCTATTGGCCCGCGGGACATTTAAGTCGCCATTATGTCAGCCCCAACAAGCCCCGTCTGAGCTGCTACCTGCCTAGATACTGGCATCCACTACGGAGTTCAGTATCTCGGGAAGCATGGGGGTCCCGGAGCGGAAATGAACTCAGTTCAGCACCAGAGACCCCCTGCTTCAATCCTATAACGAAACCAAATAAATAAATACAAAACCGCAACCTGAAGCCGCTTTAAAACATGTCACTGTCATCAGTTCACTTGGGTTCCACCGAGTTGTGATCCACATAATGTACGCGCAGTGCACACAGTCAGACGTCTGTATCCCTGGTGTCGGATTGCAGAGCATACTTAATGCTATGTCCTGTGCATTATTGATTCTGGTTCCATAGCTGTCTGACCAGGTGTTTAATAACCGCTCCGCTCTGATAGCAAACAAAGCGAGTGCTGGCACGGGCTGTGTGGTAAGCAATGCTCAGGGCAGGAGATCAGTCTGAGGTGCAGTGAGCAGCGGTGTGAGGTTACTAACCCAGGCAAGAGCCAGAGCGGTGTTAAAGGGTCAATCCCATACAGGACATGCTTAAGGAGCGAGTCCCATGTAGGACCAAAGTGACATAACGACTCACCTGTACAATGGTTTTAAGGGTCAATCCCTTGTAGGAGCAAAGTTACCGATGACAGTGTCTAGTTTAATAGATAAAAACAGCAATCCGTACAACGTTTTTATTTAAGTTTTTTAAACATTTGTTTTACCAACCTTTACTGGGTGTCGCCGGGAGCTGTTCAGTGGTCCCCTGATGACTGGGGAGCCCCTACTTATCGAGCGTGCCCAGGGAACCAAAAATGCCTGCAGGTTATTCTTGTCTCCGGTAGCCAATAGGAAACTGCAACGTCATCAGAGGATATCGCACCTTCTTATTGGTGACCCTGGTGCCTATGTCTGCAGGTTTTTTTTGTGCTTTATTCAACTGGTGGCTTACGAACCAGGAGGGTCTCCTGGAGGACCACGCACCAGCTTCAAGGGACAGGGTCAGGTAAGTTGCATTAAAGAGCCAGTCCCATGCAGGAGCAAAGTAACCAAATGACAGTGACGTTTAAGGTGTCAAATCTTAGTGCTTAAAGCTTTCAAACTATTTTTCAGATTTTAATTTAAGAAAGAAAAGAGAGCGAATTGGTGAATTAGTAAGGTTCAGGAAGCATTTCCTATACACAGATTGATGCTACAACAAGAGGTACACACTGAAGCTGGAGGGTGGGAAACAGAAGGAAGTCCTTCACTGAAAGTGTAGTGGATCCATGGCACAGCCTCCCAAGCAGGGACGAGGGGGGCTGATACAGCAAGAAGGGGGTTCTAAATATGTAGAGGTGCAGGGATCAAACAGGGTCTGAGGCTTTGCTGCAGTTAGGAACACAAATAGATTGGCGACTAGGCACTCCCTGCTTATAAGTGCGTGGGGATACGCTGTACTGTTTTAGCTTGCAGCTTCTCAACATGAACTCCCACTGTGAGCCATTTCGCTAATTATGCTTTACCCTGAAGCAGTGGAAAGAGAAGCCCTGGTTAATGCATGAGGTACAGGTATCGGGTGTTTGCAAAAGGAAACCCGGCTCTCCTATCCTATCGTCGCCAGCTCGAGTGCGGCAGGACAAGGTAACCCGGTGTAATCTCACCGTGAATTATTCACAGATGAGCTGACAATCAGAGGGCAGCTCTGGCGAGGCAGCAGCAGTGATTCTGGCATGACGCTGCAGGGGGTTTGGTTACCTCTGGAGAGATCCATGATCTTGAAAAAACAAACAGGTGACTATGGGTAATAAAAGACTAAGCTTTTTGGAGCAGGGGTGCTTTTGAATTAAATGTTGACCCTTTTGTATTGCAGGCCTCGTACAGACTTTCGGCAAATATTTGGCTGTTTGGGGGGGATGAGGGGTGTTTAAAGGAAATTGTTCCCTATTTCCGTCGTGGCCTCTGACTGGGCCGGCGTTTATCAAATCAGGTATTTTCTAAACCTCTAGCCCAGGGCTGGTCAACGCCGGTCCTCAAGGGCCACAAACAAGGTTTTAAGCACATCCCTGCTTCAGCATAGGTGATTGAGCCACATGTGCTGAAGCAGGGATATCCCCAATACCTGGCCTGTTGGTGGCCCTTGAGGACTGGATTTGGCCACTCCTGCTCTAACCCATCCTGGCAAAGTGAATAAAGATTAGGCATGAGACAGTGGGGCTTTTCCTCTGCAAACTCCTGTTCGGTGGTGATATCACAAAAAAGGACGCACCCAGAGGAAATAAAACAAAAAATGAATGGAAAAAGAAATGGCGAAAGTATAAAATCCAAGGGCCAGGTGGTCTGCAGCTAGCTGGGTTAAAGCAAAAATGCCAGACCCTTATAACATGTGAAAAGGCTTCACAACCTGCTCCCACGTTACTGCAATCTCCTCTCCGCTCTTTCAAGCCTGAGGCTCCATTCTCTCATTTGCTTCCAATCCCCAAAGCTTCCAAATAACCATTAAAACAAAACAGAGAGACAATCTCTTTAGCAAACAACAAACATTTTCAGGGAGGGAGTCGATTAAACCCCCCCCCCCAATACTAAAATCTCAGCAAGTGGTGGCGGAAGCACAAGGCTTCTCATAGACCATGCGTCTCCATCCTTGTCAATGGCTGTCCTGCCTGGGAGGTACGCATTGTCTAGATGCTGGTCCATTAGCTGCTACGGCCCCAGGAGTCTTGTCCATCTCAAGTCTAATAAAAAAAATTTAAACAAAAAAATAAAAATGGCGCCCGGAGGCCCCATCAGTGTCTGGGTTAAAGCTGCCACTAGTTTTATTTGGGGACAGTATGTCCTACATCTTTTTAACCCCATCACTGACAGACAAAAAAGGAATTGCGCTAGATAATAACCATTGGACCCTTGAAACCTGCCCACTACTTTTAAGGGGACAGATCCGCCTGCCTGTTTACGTTTTAAAGATTTCTTCCCAATCTGGTACAATACAGTCTATTTTCCCCTGATTTCTTTCACTGCTCACTAATTTGTTAAATTGCATACTTTATTCCTATACAAATTAGCCCAAAGCCTAAATTCATATCGCTGCGACATCAAATAACCTGACCTGAGAAGATTAAGTGATGATATTGTTTTCTAATACGAACCTTTGTAGTCTGCATGGAAACCAGCTCGGTGCTGCCTTGTGGAGTGGAGAAAGTGAGAATAAAACAGCAGCAGCAGTTGCCATGTGGGCACTCTACTGCAGGCTTTGGGCCTTTAAAAAAGAAAGAAAATGCTATCTACTTTTAAGGGCGTCACTTGGAGCTCACTCACTATAGCTCATATTGAGGGTTACCTGCATCTTCAAACCATCCCCAATTTGTCTTCAACTAGTAAAATAAGGTAACCGTTTCTCTGCTGCTAACTTTGCCCTTTCTGTTTTAAAGGTGCATTCCACCCCCTGCACTCCCCAAAATCAGGGGGTCTCCAGAGCTGATTTTAGGTAGGAAAAAGGGTCATCCCTTCTCAACCTTAATATTCATAAGCGTATAATTAAAATGGCGGTGCAATGGGAAAACGGGATATATTTTCAAAAAAGTGATCAGAGATTGATCACCAGAAGGTTCCCATTATGTTGCACTCGGCCTATTATTTCCTTATGATTGAACAGTAGGTGTCCCAGAATTGCATTAATAGTGCAAACACCAAGGAGGTAAGTACAATGAAAAAAATAAAATTTTATTAAACTCTTCTATCAAAAAACACTCTAATAAAATATTTAAAAAATCTTGCCTCTATTATTAACAGAGCTGAACCGGATTCATTCCAGCTCTGCAGACCCAGACAAGATCACATAAAGCTCAACCTTAATATTTCGATTAGTATCATAGATTGGATATTAGGGGTGCATGGGGAATGGGTAACTATGTAGCCAAATGATCAAGAGAAGAAAAAAAGAAACCCCAATGAACTTACACACACACATACAGTGAGCCACATAATGGGATATATCTACGAGGAATACAAATAAAAAATAATAAATAAATAACATTTTATTAATAAACTCTTCTAAGTGAATGTGAAAATATATACAGTAGATAAAATATCTCAAGATGAGACAATGCAAACCGTTTCTCTCTTGGGGCTCCCCTAATCACAGGGCTCCTGACTGGCTGCTGCTGGGTAATGCAGCCAATCAGGATGGAGGAAACTACCCAGCCCCTTAGAAACTGCCCTGCTTTCTCCCTGCTCTGTGAGATCAGGGGAAATCCTGCAGCCCCTTTTGATTCTCTCACAGAACCCTGGGGTGCCACGGAATCCCGGTTGGGAAACACTGCTGTAAACATTCAGCAGTTATTTTTCTTGCACTCTGTTCGCTCTCCAATCCAACCTTAGCCTTCTCAGGAAACCTATGACTAATGTGTACCAATGGCAGACATGATTATGGGGTCAGTCCCTCATTGGTCCTCTACAAAATGTTGCTGCTCTCTTAGATCTAAGTAACCCAGCCAATGCCGGTCACAAGCCCAGATGAAAAATGGGGAGTGTTGGTTCCCGTGGCGACAGAACTGGAAAATAAGCCAAGAACCCAATGGCAGGACAACAATTACGAAGCGTGGAAACAATAGAGGACGTATTGAACATCCTGCCGCTGGCCTCTACAACGCATCGCTCCCTACCTTGTAGAAAATTAAGCAATGTCGTTTACGGAGAATACCTGCGTACCTTAGATCTAACCATGCAACTGTTTCTTTCTAGAAAATTATACAAATTATGTTTCCTTCAAAATTCTAGCACCCAACTCCTTAAATAAATTGTGCAATTTCTTTTTTTTTTGTATCGAATTCTTTTGACAACATACACAGTGTGTGTATTAACACATAGATACACAAACAGCCATCATTTGCAACTCCAGCGTCAGCTGTGGCATATACGGTGTGCGTTTCCTGCAGCTCCCAGTAACACAGATTTCTGCCTTGCAGTGCTGGATACAGATGTAAGTTGGAGAGATATGGGACTCTGCCACCCTCTAGCATACAGGTTGAGCATTGCATGCACTTGCACATTCAGCTGCAAATAATCATGCAGGTTATTAATCAGTCTCCTGGCTGCACAGCTAAAAACCTCCTCAGGTTTATTTACCCCTTCAATGCCACGCGTCAGCATACAGTTACACGGCTGCTCTCCCCAGCACCCTACTGTACCTTCCGCTGCCCTTTGCGATTAGCGTGCTTGTCATCGTCCTGCCAGAATGCATCCTCCAGCTCCTTCTGGCGCCTGGCATCAGCCACTGCCTTCGCCTCAGCCTTGCGGGCGCGGGCAGTGGCAGATTTGGTGTTCTCGCCCTGAAATTTTTTGGGCATCCCTCTGCTGGAGGGGGTGAGAGAAGGGAGAAAATTATTGAGGATGGTCAGCGTTAGGTACAACAACCTTATGTGAGGAAGAAGATTGTTAACCTTACCTGACTTCCTGCTATTGTGCCATATACTGCTCCCTATAATCCCCCTATTGCTCCATAACTAAACTGCCCCAAGGATACAGCCCACACCTATTCACCCTCCTGTAGATCTGTCTGAGCTCCCCAAACCCCTGGCCTCTGAGCTCCATCCCAACTGGCCCCCTGATCTCATCTCCCCCCCCTCCCCAACTGGCCCCCTGATCTCATCTCCCCCCCCTCCCCAACTGGCCCCCTGATCTCATCTCCCCCCCCTCCCCAACTGGCCCCCTGATCTCATCTCCCCCCCCCCTCCCCAACTGGCCCCCTGATCTCATCTCCCCCCCCCCCTCCCCAACTGGCCCCCTGATCTCATCTCCCCCCCCCTCCCCAACTGGCCCCCTGATCTCATCTCCCCCCCCCCCTCCCCAACTGGCCCCCTGATCTCATCTCCCCCCCCCCTCCCCAACTGGCCCCCTGATCTCATCTCCCCCCCCCAACTGGCCCCCTGATCTCATCTCCACTCCCAACTGCCCATGAACACCTCCTGCCCCGACCCATTGACCCCTGAGCATCTCCTCCTCCCTCCCCCGTGCCGGGTCTCTCTCACACACCCGGGACTCTTCCCCTCCTTCCACCGCCAGTTCCTGGACGCGCTTCTAATGTCATCAATCCGCACCACGCCTGGCAGCCGCTGCTACGCGCAGGCGCACTGCTTCCCTGCGAAGCCACTTCCGGCTCCGGTTGCCCTTTCCTTTCAAACCGTCCCTGGGCCTTTCTCAGGGGAGAAGCGGCAGCTCCCCCTGGGCTTGCTCCAGGTAGCACATACTTTACGCGCCGCCCCCATTTATTTGGATTGCAGTTTCCGTAATGCTTTCGATACAGAAACGTCCGCCCTGAGGCCCTGGCGCCGCCCTTCCCAAGGATGGGTCCGTCATATGACGCGTTACCCACCCACGTTTCACGTGACCTGAGAGAAAACATGGCGGCGGAGGGAGAGCGCAGCAAGCAGAGCAAGGAGCGGGAGAACGCGGCCCTGCAGAGCGGCCTGAGGGAGTCCGGGCATGAAGCGGAGGGGCCGGAGCGGGCCGAGCTCACCCTCACGGATCGCCTGAATGCCAGGCTTCTCCTTTCCCTGCAACACAGACTCAGCCAGGCCCAGGATGGCTTCCTGAGGAGAGTGCAGGAGGCGGCGGGGCCGGGTGAGACGGGGGACTCCAACCGGAGGCAGGAGGAGGGAGACAAGGAGGAGGAGGACTGGTGACCGGCCAGCCTGATAATGGAGGAAGGAGGGAGAGGCCTGACAGACTGAAGGATGAGGAGGTCCAGACTGAGACCGGCTGAAAGAGGGCTTTAAGGGCTGATGACCTATTGGGGGCACTTCAACCGGTTGCAGGAGGTGAGCTGGTCTCCGGCTGAAGTGGGAGGATTTCAGTGGGTTGGAGGAAGCAAAGGAGCTGGTGACCGGCTAGAAGAGGACCGAGACTGGCTACAGGGGGTGGGAAGAGAGTAACTTGTAACGTACTGGTCTCCCACTGGCTGTATGGAGGACTGGCGACACTGCAGGAGGAGTGAGAGGAAGGTGGAGATCTCGTCACCGGCTGGAAAAGGAGGACTTGAACCGTTCCCCCAGAGAATAAATCGATTCGGGCTAGCTGATAGAGTGCCGGTGTCTGAAGGGCTGGGCCCCGAAGTTACAGGGATCAGGGTCACAAGGCATACAGGAATGATGGGATGTATCGAGTGAGACTAGGGGGCCATCAGTGCTAAGGCTAACTGGAGCTGCTCCTGAGTGGAGACATCTTACTCCAGTTAACCTGTACACCTGGGCTCAGTTCTCCACTGCTGCTGTGGTATCTAGCATACAGTAGCAGTGAGACATCCCTCCTCCAAACAAACAATGGGGCCTGGAGAGCTCACACAAGCTAGCAACGGGTTAACAGGGCCAGAACAGGTATACAGTGATCCTTGAGTGCACCTGTGGTAATTTCACCTTGTGACACTGCCTGACCTCTCTACAAACACCCTGTATTTTCTGGCTGTCTGCATGTTATACTGTCGCACGCGTTGTGGGACTTTTGGTCTGGGTGGAAGGCACAACTTCTGATTTGACTGCAAGTCCCGATGGTAAAATGTACACCGTTGTCAACCGTGCCACTGAGTACTCTTCTCGTGACGAGAGTCTTGCCAAAGTGGCTAATGGCTACCATCTTAAACGCTACATCTGTTACATGGGGGTAACACCTCAGCTTTATCCCTTGCTGTATATACTTATCCATATCTCACAGACGTCATCCTGTCTGTTGCACCAAAGAGTCTATACCATCTCTAACACAGTGTCTGCATCCATACCTGTTGCCGCGAAGTGATTTACATGGTAGCCACGTAAAATAAAAATAAAAAAGTGCTGGACTTTACCTTTGCTGGTCTGTTTTTAGCCTGTGTTAATGAACCAGAGTTTTCTGCTTTAAAATAAAACAGTACAGTTAGATTATGCGCAGAAAGAAACCCTATCCGATTAGTCGAAAATTTGAGAAACCCAATGGCGATCCAACTATAGAGCATAAGAACCCCCTGCCATGAAGTTATAATACAGGATTTTTTTCTTTCAGTTGTTAGACGGGACGAGAATGGCAAAATCTCTTATTTCTCTGAAAGGTGCAATATGACCTATTATCTGTATTCCTTAAACCCCTCCAGCACTGAATGGGTGTGCAGCACATTGCTGAAGGGGTCTATATCCCTTTCTAGTCTTCCACCACTTGCTCTGAAATAGTGAGCGCTTAGAAAATTATTTTATCTAATAACACCCCTTGCAGGTCCATTACAGCCATAGGTGCACTTCCACTGCTTAGACATCTTAACACAGCCTGCCTCCTTATCTGGAGTGTTACATTTTGGATGTTTAAAGCTGATTCTTTTGTAATGAAATTCTTAGGCTGTTCTACTTTTTTATTTTGTATGCATTTTTATTTTAATATATAAATAAATCATTGTGTAAATACAGTATAAAGATTTAAGTAACATTGCCTTGCAAGGCTAGAAGGTGAAATCCTATTCATCTGTTTATATCAAAAACTACTTGCACAATATGATTTTTTTTGTGTGTATAAGGGCAGCCACTACCAAAAAGAGCTTACACTTTAATAATCAGATCCTATCCTGCAATTGTTCCACTGCAGTCATCCCAAAGATTTTGTTCTAAAAAAAATAATCTTATTTTAACCCCCTTACCGTTTGGAGACCTGCAACACATTGGCACATCTTTCTTATTCTTCTAGTTTAGATCTATATGTAGTTTCTCTACTTGGCATTCCTGCTCATTTATCCCACACATTAGGCAAATCAATTATTAATGTAATCGGTTCGTTGGAAATACAGTGCCCTTTTAAACTACATTTTTCACTTCTTGTGAAAAAAAAATAGTTTTCGTAGTGTTCATTTAATTTGCATGTTAGCTGCTAATTCTTGTAATTACTCATTTCCCTTTAAAATAATTATGCTGTAACCATTAGCCAAATGAAACTAAATCTGGATCATAGTTTATAAATATTTTCACAAGATTGAAGACCCTCCAAATAATTTTGTTGCCGTGGAAAAATCAAGTTGAAAGATTGATTTAAAAAAAAAAAAAAATACTTGTCTGATTTTCAAAACGGTGTCAATTATTCACATTTCACCAAAGGAACACTAGTGCAGTTAGTTCATGCAAGCCCAGGAGCAACTGGACATTTAACCTATCTCAAGGCCAGACTGCTTGTCTCACAGGTTAAGAGCTCAAGTTCTGTTTGTTCCTTGTGTGGGAATGGTTTACACATGGGACTCTTTGTCCAGAAGGCTGCTCCTTGGAATATGGTGTAGCTCCTCTGGCGGTTGGCTGTTTTCTTTCTGCCCGAGAAGGAACCAGTTGCTCTCAGGATTTGATCTGTGGTTGCCCTGGAAGTTGTAACAGTGAAATCATTTGTCCATCATGGCAAGACAATTTCCAACACGCACAGTGTTGTCACTGCATTGGACCTCTACCATCCTCTACTATTACAGTACTGACATCCCACATAGTGTCTCTTACTGTACCTCGGTCCTGTTTTGGTGCAATTACAGCTTTTTCAATAATCTCCCCCCATCCCCACACACAACTGTCAGGACACCTCAGTCCTTCCCTGTGTCACGCTCACTGTGCCCCAAACACTACAATGCTATTCCAGTATGAATAACTTGCACTGAACCTCAGTCCTGCCCTGTGCCCGGATCTTACCTCAGTCACTGTGTTTTCAGAGTCTTGTTTATTCTCCTTTGGCAGAAGCCAGGATCCCATAACAAGGTCCCACCACAGCAGGCCATGAGTCACTGCCTCCCTCTTTGTAGGACCTGCACAGGAGAAGGGTAGAATGAAAGGGAGTGTATTACTCAGTGAGGCCTATTTATTAACCCTTAGAGGGGCCAGGCGTGTCATATATATAATTAGTAAGAATATTGCACCGAAGGGGTAGTCTTATATGAACATGTCGGTAACAGGTCAAGTAGTTTAAAGTTATGTGATTGACTGAAAATTCATCCTTTTAAATATTTTTTTACATTTAATATTTGGAAGCTATAATAGTTAAATTAAACGCACCATTGGATGTTATAGGTTTTTTTTATATAGATTTTTAACAAGAATAACATTGTCAGAATCCTAACCCTTTGTCAGAAAAAGTGTGTGTAAATGAGCTGTGTATTTTTCTGTACTGAAAATGCTCTGAATAGTGAATTTCCACTTTTTTTTGCTGCCTGTACATATCTATCAGTTTGTAAAGTGCAAACTCACAGTTTAACAAATTAGGCTGCATAGGCTCAGGACACGTGTGGTGGTATTTGGGTTTAGATGGCATTATGCAATCATGTTACCTTCATATACTCTAAATGCAGTCTGACTGGTATCGCTTCTCAATGCCACCCAGGTCAATTGCATTGTGTTAGTGTTCCTTTTAGCAGTGAAATAACAGAATACTAAGCATAAGGGAACTTATTAAAGCTGCAGACCAAGCAATATCCTACGTTTTTTTTTTTGTTTTTTTTATCAGTTCTGTACTGAGTAAATACTTGTAGCATTTACATTAAAAAGTCAGATTTTTTTATTACAATGTAACAAGCATTTTGTTTCTATATCAACCATTTACAAAGTCACATCACCTTCCTCTTCTGAAACAGGCTCTGGCACATCTCCTTTTGGACCCTGCCCCCTCTCCAACAGTGCACCAATTGTATCTAGTGACTGCCTGGTCACATGATCTTCCCCACCAAACTTTGCATCTTGGGTACTCATCTGCTATACTGACAGCCATTTAGTGAACCCCCGAGCCGAATCTTCCCCGATCGATCAATGGAGAACGGATCGATCAGCAACTTAGCTAATTACTTATCATTGTGTGGATTTTATTGATGCACATATTAAAGGAAAATAACATTTTTTTTAAAACCTGGCAGCTTGGACTGCTGCTGTAACGCGTTGCATTATTTATCTTAAAAGCACGGTTGGCTGATGCTACCCCAGTAAGGGCTTGAGAAACTATTTTCCTGATATAGGAAATTTAATTTTAAAAAATATGTATAGTTCTAGAAATTTGTTTTTGACCATGTTTAGCAGTGCTTTATATAATATGTTTATCTAAGCCTGTCCCCTCTTGCCCCATTACATTGTATATGAATTGCATGAAGAGCATTTCTGGGAAGGACTGAGCTGAATATGTGACGGTGAGTGAGTAGACGCGACATATCGGAAACGGTGAACATGGACAGTCGGTGAGAAGGGGACACACTTATTTAATACTATACAGAGCTCCTTCAGCACCAGAGCCTCTTATATCTGGCACTGAATGGGGGTTGATATATTTTGGGGTGAAATGTCCCTAATATTTATACACCACTAATTTCAGATTCCGTTCCCTACACCTTGACCCTCCCCTAACTCCACAGACCCCTTCCCCTGCACTCTGAGTTGGGGGATGTGTAAAAGCACCCAGCTGTAAGCAGAAGTTTGGTTACCTGTCAGCTGGCTGATCAGTACTCCGGTCAGCACAGTGCTGAATGTGCCCAGGGTTCCATAGTACAGGTACGACAGGGAGTAAAACTCCTCAGCAATGTCCGTTCTGTGCAGAAAATGGCACTTAGTGTACAAGCCGCTCAACCTGTTCTGGTTACATGATATACTGTATCTATTTGGGGGAGTGAGTATTCTTCACTATTGGAGGTGCCAGCATTGCTGTTTAATAAATACCACTTGGTAATAAGTGGAAGAGAAAATGTCAGTGGACCCTAGATCTATTTGTATCGCCTTTGCTGTTGGGGACAATCCATGGCTCATAGGTTCCTTCTGTCAATTACTGCAGTGAAGACACACTTCTTGGGCCCCTTATGCTTGTGGGCTGTAAGTCAGATCTGTCTGTAAAGTGAGGGGCAGATTCCATGTACCACAAGTCTCTTCTATCTGTCACTGAGTGATGGCGGGAGCAGATTCCATGAGGCATAACTCTGTCACTGTGTCACACTGATAGGAGGAACACACTCCATGTAGGAAGTACAGTGACCCAGTGGTAGGAGTGGTGGTTTCAATATAACCTTACCGATGAGATGGAGCCGTGATGTTTAGTGGAGGGAGAGGCCCGTATATGATCCCTTCACTGGAATTGTATAAGGGGCAGAGGTCTGCGTAGATCGGCAGGCCGCCCATCATCTCTTGGGAGGGGGGATAAAGTGTACCTCCTACTGACACCCAGAAAGACAGGACAAAGCCCACCGCTAGTCCTGAAGACACACCCTGAGGATAAGAGAGTGTAAGTGCGGAGACCGCTAAACATAGAGCCACCCTCTCTGCACACACTTACGGTGATGCCAGCATCGCTAATCATTCATATGATCAACAGATGCACCAGTCTCCCCTCTCATAGCTGCTGCCCCCCCACCAACAACACCATCTACTCATAGAAAGGACATAGACAATATAGCAGTTTGTCACCCCTGTGTATCCCTCCATTTACAGGAATAGGTGTACTGGCTGACGCACTGCTCTAACAGACCCAGGGTTTACAGGCTGGTAGATACAGAGTTAGCACTGGACGTGCATGCCGTCCTCATAAACACACTGTCCACACCATAAATAAATCACAGGCAGTAGCCATGCCAGGCTCCTCACATACACTGCCCTATTAAGCGCCTAACTTATAAACAATAGATAAAGAGCGGGCTGTGTCCTCTCACCCCCACACACACCCCCACACACACACAAATAACCTGCTATAACCTCTCCCAGAAGTGTCTGCATTGTATTCTGTTTCTCTTCAAGCCATTCCTGGCCCCTATGGCAGCAAAGGTTAATACAGAAACCAGGGGCAAATCTGGACTTACAGCAGTGTTGCATGAAACAAAGAACATCCCTAAGATGAAGGCTCCCAGTATTGGGCCGCTGATCACTCCCATCACTGTGAATGACCCCTGTAAGAGAGAGGTAGAGTCAGGAAGCTCCGCAGGCAGACAAAGCCACACCCCTTGCAACCATTACTTCACCTGAAGAACTCCGCCCCTGAGGAACGATGATAAGGCAGCCACAGTAATACAGAAGCAGCCATAGAGCAGAGCTGCAAGAGCGAACAGAGAGATGCAATTTAAAAGACAAAGCATTTTGTAATGGCCACTCTGAGACACAAAAAGCAACATTTCAAGCCGGTATGAAAACACAAAAGCTTGCGCAGCATGGATGACAATTACATAAAAACCTATATGCTCGTTACAATTATAAATGATACATCAACAATAACAACCAGGGTTTTTAGAAGTTGGCAATTCTATCTATATACTAGGAGGAGTAGACCAATTATATACATACAGTACCTTTTATCTTTATCCACAAACAAATCATAGAAACCAAATGTAAAAAAAAAAAATGCCTGCATTTTGACCAACAACCTATAGAAAGATATAATTGCCTATAGTGACTAAGAATGACTATTATCACATTTCTTTTGATTTGCATTTAACTATTTGGGAGCACCACCCCTAACATTGGGGGTTAAGTCACAGTAGCATTAGTTCTAAAAATGTGGACCTTGTGCAATGTTGTTTGGACATTAGCTATTGTAGAAGAGGGAGCCTGAACCAGAATATGGCCCTTCAGGGCTTCTATATACAGTGGTCTGACCTGCAGTATAATGGAGTAAGCTACTCACTACCTGACGGGTGCACACTGACCACTGAGCTCGTTCAGTGTCTGAAACGCAAGCATAATATTACAAGTCTAGGGCTACGGACGGTGCATGTGGCAGAACAGAGACCAAGGAATATTTACATTACAGTGACAAGCAGAATAGGGGACAGTGACAGACAAAAAGGTGACGAGGAAGAAAGTAGACTGATAAAATGGGCAGTGGCAGAGAAAAGAGACAGTAACAGTGAGATGAAGCTGAGGGATCAGGGACAAAGGATATGCTTTGCTAAAATAAGAAGGCCCTTGTAACCCCCCTCAGTGCTTGAACTCCTTGCACATCACTTGCTCCTTTGGCATTGAATGTTTTTTTTTTGGAATAAAGTGTCCCCAGCGTTATACAAAGCTATGTTAGGATTGTCAGTGTCCTGTCCCTCTACGCCCTGTCTGTCTCACTCTGCAAACCCCCTTCTCCTGTGCGCCCCCAAATCCTGCACTTTGTGAGATGGGAAGGCTCTCTGCGAAGGGGAACTCACACAGCCCCTTAGAGATGTGGGTCAGCTTCTTCGTGGACAATGTTGGCATCCATGGCTTTATCAGATCCTCCATGGTTACCGCCGCCATGGCGTTGATACTAGTGGACGCCGTGCTGGGAAGGAAAAAACTGGAGGTGAGGTTGAAAGACAGCTGACAGAGTGGCCAGCGACACAGTCAATTTAACTAATCTGTTTTCCAATTTGTTAACCCAGTGTAATGAGTGTCATAGCGATGTGGGGACTTCTTGCAGATCAAATGAAAAAGGTTCTAATACATGCCAATAATGATGCTCTAGTGAATATTGCTAAAGAGTATCTCTGGACATATTTCCACCCCCCGCCATGCAAAGTCTTCTGCATTGCGTCAGTGCGGTACCCACAGAATGTTCCTTCAGTAGAAGATTCTCCGTTAGAAAGCACAAGCAGCGATACTTGTCAGAAGGCTTCAATAATCTCTCACCTCAGCGTCCCGCTGTAAGCGCAGGCGAGGAAGAGCCCTGGGACACCAGGGTATTGGTCGAAGATTTCCAGTACTAGGTACGGCATGTACTGTAACGAGAGGCACAGGAACAGCAGGGTTTGTTCAGGAGATGGGGGTGACACATAACTAAGGCTTTGTGCAGAAATAAACCCATGTCCATTCATACCACTTCCTGTCTGTGCCACGTTTAGCGCTCTCTATCTCATAACTGCTACTACTCCATATAACCGCTCCCTATTAACTCCTATTGCTATATATTAATCCTCCCTATAATGCCTCCTATTGCTCCATATCTGCTCCCTATAACTCCTATTGCCCCATATCCCTATAACTCCTCTTATTACTCCATATAATCTCTCTATAACTCCTATTGATCCATATAACTCCTCCATTTACTCCATATAACCTCTCCCTATAACTCCTCCTATTGCTCCATATAACCTCTCCCTATAACTCCTCCTATTGCTCCATATAACCTCCCTATAACTCCTCCTATTGCTCCATACAACCGCTCCCTATAACTCCTCCTATTGCTCCATATAACCTCTCCCTATAACTCCTCCTATTGCTCCATATAACCGCTCCCTATAACTCCTCCTATTGCTCCATATAACCTCTCCCTATAACTCCTCCTATTGCTCCCTATACTAGGATCATTGTGTTTCATCTACAATCAAAGCGTTTTGGGGCAGGGCATGGAGTTTCTGCAACTCACTTCAATTAAACACTTTATATACAGGCGCATAATAAAGTTTTACAATGCTGTAAAAAGGGTGTTATTTAATCCTGCTTGTAAAGCAAGCAATTAGACAATTACATTAGACAAACATAATTACGTAATTCATACCATTGTCATATTATAGAAGGGAGGAGGGAAGGAGGTGAGAGAGGAGACTAAATGAAAGATAGGGGAGGTGAATGAGAGAGCCGAATTGAGAGTAAGGTGGGAAAAATAGACGGATATAGAATGAGAGAGAAGAGGGGGGGGGGGAGAGACTCACAGGGCCAGCAACAGGGTGAGAGAGAAACCTGCCCCCCACCCCCTTCCTGGTTAGAGCACTCAACAACCAGGGGCCCAGCTGGAGACTCTAGTCCTGGGCCCCAGGAAAGCTGTCGGTGGCTCTGTTTATATATACATACATTCCAAAAATTGTAGATCTAAACAGTGGAGATTGTTGTACTGCAGGCAGGATGTTGCCAGAGCACTGAGCAAAGAAAATGAATTTACCTCTAAACTACAACAGACAATTCAGCTTTAAATAAATAAATGTCCTACAAGAAACATCTCTCCCTCTGTCCCAGTCAGTATCCCAAACCCCATTCATAATCATTTCAACATTGCGACATGGGGTTTCTTGTGATCCATACAAAAAAAGAAGCAGGAAGTTCGTTCACTCCCCCAAAATAGCCCTGATTGGAACTATCTCTTTGGATGATTCAGAAATCAGTATTTATTATTTAGTGACTTACTGTGTGCTCATTTGCATCCCATTACCCAGAATCCCTTTGCTGTAGTGGCAGAATTGTATGTTAAGAGATAATGGGGAAAGGCAGGGTTGCAGATAGTGTTGCCAGGTGTCCAGTATGGAACCGGACAGCACGGTATTTGGTTACTCTGTCCGGTAAAAAATGAGAGATAATACCGGACATGTATGTGTGCGGGGGGGGGGGGGGGGGGAGACGGACATGTATGTGTGCGGGGGGGGGGGGGGGGGACAGGGGGACATGTATGTGTGCGGTATTAGGTCTCTGGACTTATTAACCAGAGTGTTATTGTCCTGTGTGTATTTATTCTGTTTTGTCCTGGTGTGTCTGTGTGTCTGTACTTGTACTGTTTTGTCCTGGTGTGTGTGTGTGTGTTTTCTATGCCTGTCTTGTGGGGGTGAGGGGGGAGGAGTGAAAGGGGAAGGGGGGTGAGAGGATGAAGGGGGTGGGGTAAGAGGATGAAGGGGGGGGTGAGAGAGGATGAAGGGAGGGGGGGTGAGAGGATGAAGGGGGGGTGAGAGGATGAGGGGGGGAGAGGATGAAGGGGGGGGAGAGGATGAAGGGGGGGGGAGAGGATGAAGGGAGGGGGGTGAGGATGAAGGGAGGGGAGGGGAGAGAGGGTGAGGTGAGATTATGAAGGGAGAGGGGTGAGAGAGGGTGTGGTGAGAGGATGTGGGGTGGGGGGTTAGAGAGGATGATGGGGGAGGGTGAGAGGATGAGGGGAGGGGTAAAGAGGAGGAGGGGAGGATGACAGAGGATGAGGGGAGAGAGGATGAGGAGGGGTGCAACAATCTTGGAATTTGTGGGAGGAGCATTAAGATCAGTATTGCTCGCCATGGTCCTCTATGACTGCAGGTCAGTTATTTATAAATGATCTGACCATTACGTCTTTTGTTCTAAACTTCACTCTAAGCATGCACCAATTTGCACCATTTCATATTCTATTTCCTAAAAAAAATCCTAGTGAGGGCACTCCCTCCCAAGACCCCTCCCCAGACTTTTTACGAAATAGAATATAAATTGGTGCAAATTTTTGTACACTTGGGAGTGAAATTTAGAAAAAATTACGTAACAGTCAGGTCATTTATAAATAACATTCTTCCCCACCAACGATTCTCGCGCGAGTCGCACCTTTCACCATTGTGTCCAGTATTTTTGGACAAGCCACCTGGCAACCCTAGCTGCAGATCTGTCTGACACATGTGAACGTGGTCACACGTGATATTTCTATTTGCTAGACATTATTTATCATTTCTTTTTTTTAAGTCTAAGATCCTTTTTGACTCCGTATGAGGAGATGGGGAATTTCTGAGTTCATTCCCTCTTTCCCTACCTGGTCAGGGGCTGAGACGTATCCGGCGAGCATTGGGTCACAGCTCCGGTACAGCACGAACATGATGATGCCGCAGACCACTGCGCTGCATATGATGAAGCAGAGAGCCACTTGATTCACCAGGATGGCTCTGTGAGCAGAGAAGAACCCGCGCAGAGAGACCCTCAAAATTCAGCCCAACCGAGACCAAAGAGAGTGCCTCCCTCTGCTACCATTGAGGGGGCTTAACCCTGTTCCTGCTAGCGTAACCCCCCTCCCCCCTAGACTGTAATAGCCTCCTGTGTCAGACTTAGATTGCAAGCTCTGCAGGGATTCACTGTGCCTGCAAAATTATATGTACACACTATATAAGGCAAACATATTAGGGAAAGGATGCTGATTATTACGATGGGTTAACCCATTTGCTGACAGAGGTGCATGCAATACATTGTTATCCAGTGTATTTTATGCATATTTAGAGGGAATGAATAATTTGTGCTAATATTTTTTTTCTCTGGCAGTGTACGCAGCGCTGCACATAGACTTTTTCAGGCACAGTGCATTCCTGCCCCATACAGCTTACAATCTAATTTTGCTGCCGGGGGCACAGGCAGTTAAAGTAAGTTGCCCAAGGTCACACAAGGAGAAGTAACACTGCTGTACATTTAGAGGGATACTCAGGATCATTATACAGAGTGGCAGATTGGCTGAGAGTGTATACTTTTACTAAGCAAGTCTCCTGGAACAATACACATCAAGGGGATTTTTAAACTGACAGTAACAAAGGCATTTCCCTACTCTTAGCATCCCCCAAAAAAATCTTTCCTGCATTTCATTAACCAACATTTTTTTAACCCCTGGAGGACCAAAGTGGATTAATTGCTGGGCGCCAAAGGCAAACTCGAAATTCTGGGAGAGTTCGCAATGGTCTGCTAGCCTCTGACGGGGTTAATCTGCAGGCTAGGAGGAGGGGGGAAACGGAGGACAGGGAAGAGATACGGATCACAGCAGGTCACAATCTGGGCTCCTCTTCTATCCAACATTTAGGGACGTTTTATTAAAATCAAATATTTTCTTTTAACATATTATCAAAGTGGAAACCAGAACTGAGAAAATGTGCCAATAAATTGCTTCCAGCAAGATCGTGCTAGTTAAAAAGTGACATTTATTCTCCACTGCCCGGGATTTAACCTTTTTATACATTAGTGCAGGGGGGCTCAACTCCAGTCCCCAAATCCCCCCAACAGGTCAGGTTTTCAGGATATCCCAGCGTTAGCATAGCTGGCTCAGTCAAACACTGAGCCTCTGATTGAGTCACCTGTGCTGAAGCTGGGATATCCTGAAAACCTGTCCTGTGGGGGGGGGGGGGGAGGGGTGAGGAGGGGGGATTGAGGACTGGAGTTTAGCACCCCTCCATTAGAGAATGCTACAAATCAGTGACTCCCAACTCCAGTCCTCAATGACCTCTAATAGTCCAGGTTTTAAGGACATGCTCTCATTAGCACAAGTGGCCCACTCATTTTGACTGAACTACCTGTGCTCAAGCAGGGGTATCCTGAAAATCTGGACTGTTAGCGATCCTTGAAGACTGGAGTTGGGAGCCACTGCTATAGATGGCACATGTAGTGTCACATTCTGCAGGAGTTTCTAGAGAGAGAGGAGAGTACAAGAGGTCACGCTCTGAAAATTAGTCTTTGCATGGGCATGATAGCAGACACAGCTATGAGTGACGTTGACGCCCGAGCTATTTAACTAGGCTTGGATATGGCTTATTTGATGTCCTTTCAGGTACATCTGCTGTATTGTCATGCTCATCTCCTTTGAAATAACTGTTCTGGGCATTGCTGCTTTTGACAAGAAATGAAACGAAGCACAGTGAACATACAGTAAAGTAAATATGCAAAGCATTTGTTATGTAACGTTAATGTTACACTCTTTTAACACCTGTACCATCGAGTCGGGCATACAGTGCATAAAAGGTCAACCAAAATGGATCTCCTCCACAATGGCTTATCTGTCTCTGAAACAACTGCTTTCTGTCCAGATACTGTATTGTGCTTAAACGTCTGACATTGATCAGTCCCAATTCTACATTTGCAACAAGCAGCTGTCTGTGTGCCAAAGGCAAAGATGGCCAGAAAGCCTATGGTGCCTAAAGAAAAAGTACTAAAAGTTCCCAAGTCAAAACATCCTGTTGCAGGAAGGAAATTGGAACTGTCATACATAAGGACATTGAATGGGTTCAAGCGAATGTTGCCGAACCAGACGACCCTCGGTCTACCCAAACTGAAGATGAACAAGAAGTCCCCAGCACCACCTATGCATGGCCAGACGGTCCTCTAACCACAGAAGCCAAACAAGACATCCCCTGCCACACTGATGCACAACCAGACAGACCTCTGACAACAGACACCGAACCAGACATCCCCTGCCCCACCGATGCACAACCAGATGGCCCTCTGACAACGGAAGCAGAACAACACTTCCCCTGTCCCACCGATGTCCCCCTCCGATCACCCAGCCTCTTAGAGAAAGAACACGATTCCACCCTCACACCTTTTGTGAGCCCGAGTTCCGTAGGTCGCAAACTGGAATTTTTAAGTGACTACGGAAGAATTTGCAACACAACAAAGCAATACAGGGAAAGAATGGAGGCAAAGTTGGATCAACTTTTGGAGAGAATGGAGGTGATGGAGAGGGGCATGGTCAACATTGACAATGACATTGCTGGGCTCTATTATTTTGTTTCTGTCCCTCCCCTTGTATGTCCAACGCAGGAGCAGGAGGTTGACCGGGAGGAACACCATCCACCACCTGCACCTTCTTCTTCACTGGAATTGGCCTGCACGCCGCCAAGACAACACACACCACCGGAGGAAAGCATCCTACCAGACACTCTACCCTCACCCATTGACAGAAGCACACCTCTTCCACCAACACCCGCTGCACCCAGAGGTGTACTGGTGCAAATACGAAGCTCCCCAGACCATCTATCCTCGCCCAGTGAATTAAGCACGCCTGCTGCACGACCCTCAGCACCGAGAGTACAGCTTCAAATACAACTCAATCCGGGCACGATCCCAGACATGACGCTAACAGACCTCCCGCAGAGCATACAGGAAAAATACTTTGAGAAGCGCTTGAAAAGTTACCATACTAGCCGTTCTCATTATGAAACACCATGTCATTGTTACATAGTTACATACATCTTCAGTGGTTTAAGGTGGTTAATTATGATGGCAATAGGTGCAAGAAAGCGCTGCCTTCGAATTTGCGCAGAAATATTATGGACGAAATAAAAAGGGCATTTCATTATGACCCGTTTTTTCCCGAGCTGTAAAGACAACATAAATGCCTTTTTAAGGCATAAAAGGCATCTTCCCTGGAACACCCACGGCTATGGGGATGAACACTTATTTAATTAATTTCACAATAATCAACTAAAAATGTACTAGGATTGCTTTTCATATAATAAAAAATAAGTTTTGTTTTATAAAGTGTTCACTGGTTTCATTGTTTTAAGACGTTTTTACACTTTAGCAGTACATTTAATACACTTACAGTAGTACTGTACGTAAAGTACTAAGGTTTTCTAGCCCTTGTCAGCATGTAACATGCAGTACACATTCAGCCTAGCCCTGTTCCTCATGTAACATGCAGTACTGTGAGTTTCATTCAACCTAGCCCTTGTAACATGCACTACATACGTACAGGCATACCCCGCTTTAAGTACACTCACTTTAAGTACACTCGCGAGTAAGTACATGTCGCTCAATAGGCAAACGGCAGTTCACGCATGCGCCTGTCAGTACGTCCTGAACAGCAATACCGACTCCCTACCTGTACCGAAGCTGTACGCAAGCGGGGAGACTATAGAGCCTGTTACAAATGTGTTATTTACATCAGTTATGCACGTATATGACGATTGCAGTACAGTACATGCATCAATAAGTGGAAAAAAGGTAGTGCTTCACTTTAAGTACATTTTCGCTTTACATACATGCTCCGGTCCCATTGCGTACGTTAATGCGGGGTATGCCTGTATATATACAGTATATTTTATGTACAAACGTGTGGTATTCTGTTATTCAGTCCTACAGTACTGTTGGGAGAAATAAAACCAGTGTAAAATTCTCTCCTAATTTGTTTCACTCCGAAATTGAATTGTTATCTTGTTTCGGAGGCTAATCCTGTCTTGGTGATGAGGGTCGGTTGTGGGATGGTAGTTAATATTGCGCATGCGTGCGTGCGAATTATGCTGTGTTCCAAACCTTACATTCTCTTCTCTCAGGTACGGGGGAGGGAGTTTGGCTGGCTGGCGATGGGGGTTGAGGGTTTGTGGATATCATTTAATAGTGTATACAGTATGCAGAGTCTGCAGAGGTTACAGTACTGTAGGCATCACAGAAGGAGACCCTTCTTCTGCACAGCTTGATCCATTAACCGCAACATCAACAAAAAGGTGGAGCGCAGACAATGCAATAAACAAAAATCTAAAGTATATGAGTACACAAGACTTCAGTACTGAATATATATATATATATATTTATTTATCTTTATACGAATGTACTGTATACACACAGATTGCAGTAAGTACGTTTTCATATAATAAAAAATAAGTTTTGTTTTATAAAGTGTTCACTGGTTTCATTATTTTAAGATGTTTTTACTCTTTAGCAGTAACATTCATTACACATTCAGCCTAGCCCTTGTTCTCATGTAACATGCAGTACAGTGAGTGTCACTCAACCTAGCCCTTGTTCTCATGTAACATGCAGTACAGTGAGTGTCACTCAACCTAGCCCTTGTCAGCATGTAACATGCAGTACAGTGAGTGTCACTCAACCTAGCCCTTGTCTACATGTAACATGCAGTACACATTCAGCCTAGCCCTGTTCCTCATGTAACATGTAGTACACATTCAGCCTAGCCCTTGTCTGAGTGTTTTTCCAGCTATACAGGAGGGGACACAATAACTCGCGATCACCGGCTTGAGATTCTGGCTGGTATTGCATATAACGCCACATATCGAATTTCTGCCAGCCTTCAGGTCTCACTTCACCCAGGTTAAATCGTGGATAACTCTCGTAAATTTCTTGGGAAATCTCACATAAGGGACAGGCTCGGGTCAGGAAAACCCCGGATACAAACAGACTACATCTGTATGACAGAAAGCCAAGCATAACATAGGGTCTGAGGTTTTACAGCAGATGGCAAAATAGGCAGACTAGCTACGCCAAGGGGCAGTTATCTGCCGTCAAATTCAATTGGGGTTATTCATTAAACTGCAATTGTACCTATCCAAGGGCACTATCGCAATGCCCACTCTTTGACATCAATGGGAGGTCGTGTGCAGGGCCGCCGACAGGGGGGGGACAGCCGGTACTGCTATCCTGGGCCCGCCATTTAAGGGGCCCGGCCTCCCTACCAGCAACCCTACACTCTCTGCAATCAAGACCGAACCTCCCCTTTCATGGCTGCCGGGACCTCCCCTTTCCTGGATGCCGCTTCCCTCCTACAGGACAGAAGGGCCTTTGCTCAGCCCCGCCCATCTGTCCCTCCCTTCTCCAGATTCTTTGCTGGGCCTTTGCGGGCCTGCTGTGCTCTGCCTTGTGCTGGCCATGCTGCCCCATCCAAGGGCCCCACGTAAGCCCCCATATCCCCCTTATACCACCCTGCCAGGCCCCTTTCTTTCCCCAAGGAGGAGGGGAGCTTATTTGTGTGTTTAGGGGGGCTTATTTGTGTGTGATGGGGGGCTTGTGTGTGTGTGTGTGTAGGGGGGCGTGCACGTGTGTGGAGGGTGGCTTTGTGTGTGTGTGGGACATGGGGGCTTATTTGTGTGTGTGTGTGTGTGTGTGTGTGTATGTGGATGGGGGCTTATTTGTGTGTGTGTGGATGGGGGCTTATTTGTGTGTGTGTGTGTGTGTATGTATGGGGACTTGTTTGTGTGTCTGTGTGTGTGTGTCTGGATGGGGGCTTATTTGTGTGTGTGTGTGTGTGTGGGTGGGTGGATGGAGGCTTATTTGTGTGTGTGTGTGTGTGTATGGGGGCTTATTTGTGTGTGTGTTTTTGTGTGGATGGGGACTTATTTGTGTGTGTGTGTGTGTGTGTGTGTGTGTGTGTATGTGGATGGGGGCTTATTTGTGTGTGGGGGGGGGGCTTATTTGTGTGTGCGTTTTTGTGTGGATGGGGACTTATTTGTGTGTGTGTGTGTGGATGGGGGCTTATTTGTGTGTGTGTGTGGATGGGGGCTTATTTGTGTGTGTCTGTGCGGGTGGGTGGGGGCTTATTTGTGTGTGTGGGGGGAGGCTTATTTGTGTGTGTGTTGATGGAGGCTTATTTGTGTGTGTGTTTGTGTGGGTGGGGGCTTATTTGTGTGTGTTTGTGTGGATGGGCGCTTATTTGTGTGTGTGTGTGTGTGAATGGGGGCTTATTTGTGTGTGTGGATGGGGGTTTATTTGTTTGTGGATGGGGGCTTATTTGTGTGTGTGTGTGTGTGTGTGTGTGTGGAGGGGGCTTATTTGTGTATGTGGGGGGGGAAGGGGGGCTTATCTATGTGTGGTTGTATATTGGGGAGTGGGGTTATTGTATGAGGAGGGGGGAGAAATACATGGGGGGAGGGACAGGTTGGGAGAGGTGAGGAGGGGAGAAAGGGTGATGTGGGAGTGTAAGAGGGGGGTAAGAGCAAGGATGTTTGGGGGGGGAGTTCCCGCGAAACTTAGGTGGGGTGTCCCATTGGAAACTTTAGTCCTGGGCCCCCCCCGGGAAAGCTGTCTGCGGCCCTGGTCTCATGTGATAACGCCCTGATCGCCACTTTCACAGTTTAAGGGATAACCCCCACTGTTTCTATATCCTTAGGTAACTAAGAAAATGCACGGCTTGGGTAAATTTGCCCTTTTTATGTTTCAAACTTGTTTTCCAATTTTTTTTCAATTAATTCACTCCCGGGAGGGCTGATGGGGGAAATATAGATCTATGTAGGTGGAAGGTACAATATGGCACTTAATAGGCAGCCTGGATTAGCCATAAAATAGGCCACACATTTTCCTCCTACCCACCTGTGGAAATCATGGGAACCCTGGAGGAGAGGGTGGAGGGGGGTGGGGGGGCTATGCAAGTTACCCCAGTGTTAGCGCGCCTGCCGGCGAAGAGCCGCGTCGACGCGGCAGCGCTCTGAAAAGACAACAAATGTAGTATTTTCAGGCGGCTGTCGCTTGACGTCAGCGCACGTGAACTGGTTCAGTGAACTAGCTTCGTAACGCCCCCTCCACGCCCCCGCATCGCCAGTTCAATCTCCTGCAGCCAGGTTCACAAATCGCTTGGGCTGCAGGAGTGCGCGCGGCTGCGCGCTCGTTCGCACGCGGCCACGCAGGGACCATAATCCCGGCCTTACCCTTACCATCGCTGCTTGAAAACTACTCGCCCAAAAGAAGGAAACCCAGCACAGTGGCCAATCAAATAGAACCCCAGTTCAAATAGCTTTTGACTATATTTTACTTTCATTTATATAAATAATGTCATGTTTATTTCCTCTGATTAAACAGATAAATTAACTTTGATATAGTAACTCCGTGGTAATGTCACTGCCCTTGAAACGGGTGAACCCCGGGTTCGAATGCCAGTGTCGGCTCTCCATGTGATCTTGGGCAAGTCACGTTATCTACCTGTGCCTCAGGCGCCACAAATTAGCGTGTGAACACTACAGGTGGATATTCTATGTACAGTGCTGCATACACGGTCGGTGCTATGTAAGAAAAAATATATGATTGTTACTCACAGCTTGGCCTCCCGTTCAGTTTTACATGCCACGTAACGTTGAACCTGCGCTTGGTTTACCCCATACATGGACAGCCACAAGAACGTGCCTCCCATTATGAAGGTCCAGAAGGTGTAGCGCCTGCGGGGGTCAAGGTCAAAGCTGCGGAGGCAAAGGGACACCGTCACTGCCATGTCACAGTTATAGCAAACACCAGATAGCCATCCACGATGAACTATTGGTCTCTGTGTCACAGAGTGGGTCACTGGCTCATTGTGTTACTGTGTCACCTTGAGGTTTGTGATAAAGATTCACTGGGACATAAGTCCCACTCCCACCTGCTTGTGCGTCCTTGTATCACCTAGTATCACGACATAATGTTGAAAAGTGTAGGTCTAACTCAATGAGTAGAGTGTCCCTTCTCTCTTTGGGTCACTATGTTACCCTGCAATACAATGCAAGTTTACGGCTCTTTGGTCATTGTCTCTCTGCCACCATGTCACACTAGGACAGACGCAAAGTGCCATGGATCCTGAGTTTTAATGTCCCTGTATCACTGTGTGGAGGGAGAGTCTGTATGCGCCATTGGTTTCTTCTGTCAGTGTCTCCCTGTCACCTTATTTTGTTGCGTGAACGTGACACTTGATGGGCAATATGTCCTTTGTGTCAACATTTAACCCTGCTGTGGTTGAGATAGACAATGGATTGACTTAAACAATTGTGAATTCCTTCCAACATCACGTAACATGGTGATCTGGGGCAGACGCCTTGTGCCTCAGCATGTCACTCATAGGCTGAACACACTAAATAGGTAATACTCAATATTTCCTTCTCTCTCAAAGTCACAGACATACCGGTTCAGTGTTATCTCTGTCACTAAGTTACTGTGTCTTAACATAAGTCGGGGGAATTCAGTTGCTTCCTTCTGTCTTGGACAATGCTCAAAAAACTTGAAGTCCCTCTGTCATCTTGGGAGGAAGGGACGGAAGTAATGACCCTGTCATCATTGTTACTCTCTGTTCCTGGTCACAGTGCATTCTTACTCTCCAAAGTTAATCCGGGAGTGGTTCCTTGCAATTTCCACTACATCAGAGACTCCGCCCACCAGCAGTGTGCCACGGATAACGATCGCAAAGAAACCGGACAGCATTACCAGCACTTGGAACACGTCTGTCCAGATCACGGCTTTCATGCCACCCTGGGGGGGACATCCAAGAAACAGTGAGGCAGCTGTACTGGAAGCCTCTTATTAATATAGAGGGAGTGTCACTCATTGGATGGCACTCTCACTCACTGGGGAATAGTATCACTCAATGGAAGGCAGTCTCACTCACTGGGAAATAATATCACTCAATGGAAGGCAGTCTCACAAACTGGGGAATAGTCTCACTTAATGGAAGGCAGTTTCACTAACTGGAGAAGAGTCTCACGCATTGGAAGGCACTCCCACTCACTGGGGAATAATCTCACTCAATGGAAGGCACTCTCACTCACTGGGGAATAGTCTCACTCAATGGAACGCAGTCTCACTCAATGGAACGCAGTCTCACTCATCACTGGGAAATAGTATCACTCAATGGAAGTCAGTTTCACTCACTGGGGAATGGTCTCACTCATTGGAAGGCACTCTCACTCACTGGGGAATAGTCTCACTTAATGGAAAGCTGTCTCACTCACTGGGGAATAGTATCACTCAATGGAAGTCAGTTTCACTCACTGGGGAATAGTCTCACTCATTGGAAGGCACTCTCACTCACTGGCAATAGTATCACTCAATGCAAGGCTGTCTCAATCACTGGGGAATAGCATCACTCAATGGAAGGCAGTTTAACTCACTGGGGAATAGTCTCACTCATTGGAAGGCAGTGTCGCTCAATGGAAGGGAGTCTCACTTTGTTACCGGTGGGGATCAGGGTGAGAGTACATTGTTGGGAGAAGGGTGGGTGGTCTGTTGTGGGGAGCAATGTTGGGTATGTTGTGTGGAGCAGGGTGGGTATACTTTAGGGGGAGCTGGACTTTTGGGGGCAACAGGTATTTCTTAACTTACCACCGTGGTATAGAACGTGCAGATCGCTCCAGTAGAAAATAGAGAAGCCCAAATGTCCAACCCAGTAACTAAAAGAAAAATGGGACAGAGAGGCTGAGGCAAGAATAAAACCTTGTGAGGGGTCACACGGCAAATATATAATACTTGTAATATGTGTATATAGTATTAAGGCATAGTGACTTGACCAAGAAGCTGGCATTACTCTCACCCTGGGCTCTCCCACATCAAATGTTGGTGTCTTAGCTACAAGTCAAACCCCCCCATGACCTACTGTGCACAGACAACATAATAATACTATTAATAATAATGAGAATATAAGAACCTTGGTTGAGTATAAGGGCCGGAGCGTAAATCACGATTCCCGTGTACAGCGTCTGCAGGAATACAGAGCACCGTGTCACTGCCTCATGTCCCCCTCGTCACTGCGTCCCCTCCCCTGAGACCCAGCTCCTTACCGTTCCCACCAGGTACTGGACTGTGCCACACAGCCGGACACTTCTGCAGAACCTCAACTCCAGGTACTGCAAGGATCAGGTGAGAGAGGAGGCAGGGTCAGATGTCAAAATGAAGCAGGGGGCACAGGGAGTCACAGATAGGGTTGCCAGGTGGATTCTCCAAAAACATTGGACACAATGGGGAAAGGTGTGACACGCTCGAGACACACACACATGCTCGAGAGACACACACACCTCTCGCTCTGCTGCATGCTGTTTCCTTCTCTCCTTGGCCCCACTCCATGGCTCCTCACACCACCTCCTGATTGGCTGCATTGCCCAGCAACAACCAATCAGGATGGAGGAAGCATCCCCGCCCCCTAGCATCAGCCCTGCTCTCTCCCTGCTCGGGGAAATCCCACGGCCCTTCCAAGCCGGTCAGGTCACTATGTCCAGAGAGGTAATACCGGGCACATACATGTCCAGTATTACCTCTCATTTTTTACTGTACAGAGTGTCCCATTTAATACTGGAGATCTGGCAACCCTACGGCTGAGAGCAGGAAGTAAAAGAACAAGGAGCACATGGCGTCAAAGAACAATGAGTCACAGGAGCAGGAGGCATAGGAAGCCACACAGCATGGTTACTGAAGCAAAGGCTTTGTTAATAAAAGAACACAAGTTAGGTAACAGGGATCCCTTTTAATAGCTAACTGATGGGGTCTCTTATTAAGGAAATCTTTTACAAAAGAAACGAAAAAAGCAAGACGTATTTACATATAACAAAAAAGAAAGAGAACATCAGTGCTCAATTTATGTGGTGTGAAAGTGTAAACTAAATCTAAATATTGCTACCCCCCTATTTTTCCCAAGTGGATATACAGTACATATAACTAATATAAATGCGAATAACCAAAGTATCAACTCAAGTGATTAGTGTATAGAACAAAGTCTAAGTTAGGAGTAAATATAGTCAAATAAAGAGTCCAAGAAAAAGGATATTCAATGGCTTGATAAATTAACTTTCAAGGAAGGAGCCGTAGCAGCTTCTACTGTACAAACCACACCCAGAAAAGATATGTAAAAAACAAACACAGAAGCGGGTGCTCCATGGTACAGAACAGTTTTAATATAAAAAGGGGAAATTAAAACCAATAGTATCCCACTCACAGACATTGGTTAAAATTGTGCATCCAGCACACGCCACAGTATCAAGTGACACGCCCCAGTATCAAGTGACACGCCAGTGTCCAGTGACACGCCCCAGTATCAAGTGACACACCACAGTGTCCAGTGACATGCCACAGCATCCATGACACGCCACAGCATCCAGTGACACACCACAGTGTCCAGCGACACGCCACAGCATCCAGTGACATGCCACAGCGTCCATCAACACACCACAGCAGCACAATTTGCAGTCATCAATGGCACGCTTCAGCTGCACCGTCCGTAACGGAATTCAGCAACAATGTCCGCCGTGATGGTAAGGGCTGCTCGGTTTGTAGTGTATATCTGCTCGAGACTGTCCGTAAACACGGAGTCTCCCAACCCAGCAAACAGGAATCCCTGTTCCGTGGGAGTGACCACAATAGTTGAGGAACGTGACTTCAAATAAGTCACTATAGTTCTGCTCCTATTGAAATGCCCCAACGCGTTTCACTGCGACTTCCTCAAGGGTATGGCGTACGTTGATGAGCCTGATTGAGCCTCGAGTTAAGGTCAATAAAGCTGGTGGGAGCTTTTTCAAGAACCGCCCCAAGACTGTGGAATAAGCTCCCTGCTGCTTTAAGAAATGAGGAAGCTTTACTTCCATTCAGAGAGGAATGATAAACCTTCCTTTTTAAACAAAGCACGGCTAACAGACCCTAATACTGGCAGCCAGCTTTCCTGCTCCCGTTCGTGTTTCCCGCCCTTTGTTGGCCTTCCTTGTCGTTCCCCTATATGTTTTCTTTCAGTTGGCCCCGGTTGTAGGCCTGGGGTGGGTGACCTTCCTAAGTTCCCACACGCGCTCTAGTACTAAGTTTCTTGGTGAGCAGCGTGTTAGAAAGACTTCAAAATAAATAAATTGATAACTGTGAAATTGTGCTGCCGTGACGTGTTTCTGGATGCTGTGGCTTGTTGCTGGGCACTGTGACATGTTTCTGGATGCTGTGGCATGTTGCTGGACACTGTGGCATGTCACTGGATGCTGTGGCGTGTTGTTGGACGCTGTGGCATGTCACTGGATGCTGTGGCGTGTTGTTGGACGCTGTGGCATGCCACTGGATGCTGTGGCATGTTGTTGGACCCTGTGGCATGTTGCCAGATGCTGTGGCGTGTCACTGGATGCTGTGGCGTGTTGTTGGACGCTGTGGCATGTCACTGGATGCTGTGGCGTGTTGTTGGACGCTGTGGCATGCCACTGGATGCTGTGGCATGTTGTTGGACCCTGTGGCATGATGCCAGATGCTGTGGCGTGTCACTGGATGCTGTGGCGTGTTGTTGGACGCTGTGGCGTGTTGCTGGACACTGTGGCGTGTCACTGGATGCTGTGGCGTGTCACTGGATGCTGTGGCATGTTGCTGGACAAGGTGGTGTGTCACTGGATGCTGTGGTGTGTTGCTGGATGCTGTGGGGTGTCACTGGATGCTGTGGCATGTCGCTGGATGCTGTGGCATGTCACTGGATGCTGTGGCATGTCACTGGATGCTGTGGTATGTCACTGGATGCTGTGGTATGTCACTGGATGCTGTGGTATGTCACTGGACGCTGTGGCGTGTTCCTGGATATTACCATCGTTACCTGAGATCAGGCTTTTACACCTTATACACAACTTTACTGATGTTTGTGAGTGTGATACTATTGGTTTTTACTTTCCCCTTTTTATATTAAAACTGTTCTGTACTATGGAGCACCCGCTTCTGTGTTTTATTTTTTTGCATATTTATATATAGTGAAGTATGTTCATTTTTTTTCTCATTTATCCAGTTTCACCAATAAAAAAATGTGTGCAAATGATCGGGTAAACAATGTTACATGAAGCACAGGGGAAGTAGTGCACATGTTATACTCCTGATGTGTGTGGGGTAATGGTTTTTTATAGGCATTGTCTACCAATAAACCAGGCACCTCAACCCTCCACGCTAATCCCTGGCCCATTACATTTCCTTCTTTGAATTGCTACTGTATGTTGCACTAACCATTTGTATCACACTAATTAGCATCTGTATCTCCAGTCTTACTAATACATGAGCCCTGTATAAATATGCCTTTTTATCTCAGGTTCTTTTGTAAAACGGTGTCTGAAGAACAGACCCAGCGGCGGATTTCAATATCCGCCTCCTCTAGGCACTTACCTGTGTGGCCGTCTCCCTTCTGCCGCCCTCCTGCTCCTTTGGCATCCCAGTTTCAAATGACGCCGCGAATGTAACCAACGTGATGTCGCACGGCGGCGCATTGCCATGGGAACGAGACACCGTGTGATGCCACGTTCGTGCCATCCGTGGTGACATTTGACGCTGCGATGCCATAGGAGCAGGAAGGCGGCAGAAAGGAGACGACCACACAGGCAAGTGCATTCCAATTAGGTCCGATAGGCCTGAGAGTGCAGCAAAAGCATACGCCGCACCAAAAATGTGCCGCCCTCAGCCCCGGCCTAAAGGGAAATCTGACTTTTTTTTATTTTTTAATGGATAAGGGTTACAGAAATTAAAATGAGGGGGGGGGGGGGATAAGGGGTACATAAGTGAGAAGGGGATAGGAATGGGGTTAGGGGATACATTTCAGGGTGTATATCATGATGTAAATGACCCGAGCTGCTTATCAGTTGGATGTCTATATAGGACTCTGATCCAGTTGAGAACATTCACTCTGATCCTGTTGGCTCTGTGGGCAGTGAATACGTAGGCCCAACCGTTCCTACCAAATGCCCTTTCTATGACAAGCGTCAAGAGCATGGTTGGTGTGTTAGTGATGTTACCAATATGGATTGTATCTGTTACTCTACGATTGTTGTCGGGTGCCTGTCTGTTTGGGATGAAGTCTACTTGGTCTAGGTCAAGGGTGGGGAACGTCAGGCCCGAGGGCCGTATAAGGCCCTCAAAATCATTTGGTCTGGCCCTGCTAAGTCAACTGCTATAACCGGGGTCGCGCTAATTGGCAAAAAAATGGCTGCCGCGCGCCCGATCGGGAGGAGGTGGTGTGAGGCGCCGGCAGCCCTACACGATCCCCAGCAGCCACCGTACTAGCCCCAGCAATCCCCCAGCAGCCACCGTACTTCCCCCGCAGCATTCCCCAGCATTCCCCGCACTTCCCCCATGCTTCTCCAGCAGTTCCCCCCACACTTACCCCAGCATCCGCCCTACACGATCCCCCCAGCAGCAGCAACTACCAGAGGTAGGGGGGCGGGGTTCTGTGTGCCTACATGCCTGCTGTGTGCCTGCCGTGTGCCTGCCTGTCTGTGTCTGTATGGCCCACAAACGATGTTATAAATATCCAAATGGCCCTTGGCAGAAAAAAGGTTCCCCACCCCTGGTCTAGGTGGATATGGATGGGCAGAAAATTGTTAAAACTGGTTGCAAGGATTGTGGTTAGTAATTTAGTAACAAAGGTTAGTAGTTTTTACAATCAGTCTGATCTTTCCCTGGTTTATGAATTTTGGATATTGAAGCTTTAAGAATTTCCTCGGGTACTTCTCTACTACTCAAGAAGCTATTGAGGAATTTGGTCATGTGTGGTATGAGTTGTGGCTTGGAGTGCCAGGTGGCTTCTCCAAAAATACTGGACATAACGGTGAAAGATGCAACACGCTAAAGACACACACACACCGCTCTCACCTCTCTCCGCTCGCTCCATGCTGTTTCCGCTTCTCCTTGGCCCCACCGCCAGGGTTTCTGACACCTCCTCCTGATTGGCTGCCACTGGGTAATGTAGTCAATCGGGATGGAGGAAGCTGCTCAGCCCCCCAGCAACAGCCCTGCTCTCGCCCTGCTCGGGGAAATCACACGGACCCCCGGTCAGGTCACAATGGCCAGAGAGGTAATAATAATAGGACGTATACATATCCAGAGAGGTAATTCCGGACACATACATGTCCAGTATTACCACTCATTTTTTACTGGACAACCCTTCCCTCAGAAGTCATTTGGGCCTTTGGCTTTTGTGAGCGTCGGGACATTTATTGCCTGTTTGACCTCTACTCTTGACACAGGTTGGTTATGTTTTTCCATTTGTAGGAGGCTCAATTGTGGAAGGTTGCAGACTCTTACGAAGTCTTTCATGTTTGTTAGTGTACTTTGGTCCTTATGTATTTTTTGCCCATCACAAAAGGTTTAGGAATCATTATGAAACAAATCAATTATTGGCTCTATGTTGTGTGACACTTCCCTTGCCTGCATTCTGAATGAGTGGATGTGTGTATTACTTTGTTTATTTTCTACGTTTTCTTGCGAGTATGGAATCTGGTTTATTCTCTTTTGGATAAAAAAAAAGTCGACCTGTCCATCTAAGGTCGTTTTCCGCCTCATCTGCTAATAAAAAGTTTATCTCATTTCTGGTCTCTTTAATTTCCTTGTAGAGGTCAGGGGAGACGATTTGTTTATTTTGAGATTCTATTTTTGTTGCTAGGCGAGTAATGTTCACCTGTCTAGTTTGTTTCCTGTACAAGGGTATTTTTATTAGCACTCCTCTGATAGCAGTGTCATGTGCATTCCATAAGATGTTTTGTGAGATTTCTGCGGACGCATTGATAGTGTAATAACTTTCTTGTTCCTGGCAAATTTCGTCTACCACCTCTGGGATGGTAAGTTGGGAGTTATTGAGTTACTGTGAATAAGATGGGGTGGGGGGTTTAAGCGGTTTTGAGCGTAATTTCTATTTGTGCGGGATCTGACCAAGTAATTGGATGTATTATGGTGTCCTGTACTAAAGTGTATGTGCTTGAGTCTGTGAAAATGTAGTCAATGCGTGAGTAGGATTTCTGCAGGTTGGAGTAGAACGTATAGTCTTTTTTTACTGGATGTTGCTGTCCATGAATTGTGTGGAATTTAGGCTAGTCCATTTTTGGCTTGCAATGTAGTGTTTTTTGCTGGCGGTTTATATATGATCTTATCTACTGCTCTGAAGCAATTATTAAAAAGTCATACTCGTGGTTTTGTGCCTTGCATAATATTCAGCATTATACTCCAGTAATATACTATTGTTCTGTGCCTTTTCTTTACATGCATTGCTTAAATATAGCTATAGAGTCATTCTGATTGTGACTATTCTGCATAGTATCCGCCATCACAGTCTCCATGGGAAATGAATTCCACATTTTAACTGCCCTTACTGTAAAGAACCCTTTCCTTTGTTGCTGGTGAAATCTCCTTTCCTCCAACCTTAAGGGATGGCCCGAGTACTTAGTACTGCCCGTGGGATGAATAGTTCTTTTGAAAGCTCCTTGTATTGTCCCTGAATATATTTGTATATAGTTATCATATCCCCTCTTAGACGCCTCTTTCCTAATGTAAATAAATCTAATTTAGCTAGCCTCTACTCATGTTAGATTGTCCATCACCTTTATAAATTTGGTGGCTCTTCTCTGCACTCTCTCTAGTTCCATAATGTCTTTTCTTATTATTGGTGCCCAAAATTGTACTCCATATTCAAGGTGTGGTCTTACTAATGCTTTGTAAAGTGGCATAATTATGTTTACAGTACTTTCCTTCCATCCATTGCCCATTTAATGCCAGATAAGATCTTGTTTGCCTTTGCAGCTACAGCATGACTTTGGGCACTATTGCTAAGCCTGCTGTCTACAAGCACTCCTAAATCCTTCTCCATCAAGGATTCCCCCAATTTATCCCCATTTAATTAGTGTTTTGTGAATTGTGCCTATTAAGATGAAGTATCTGCCTTCTTTATTTAGTTTTGTTTTTCTGGAACAAAAGAGATTCAGTTATTGATAGGGTGACCGAAGAGCGTTTGTTGACCGTGCATGCACAATCGTCACTTTCCGGCTGCTTGTGCGCATGCGTGATCGGCACTTGCCGACTGCGCGATTGGAGCTTGCCGGCAAGCGCAGTAGACAAGTGCCGATTGCGCATGTGAAGTGGGAGCTCGCCAGGGGGACCAAAAAAACGGGAAAGCACCCAATGAAGTCGGGACAGAGCCCTAAAAGTGAGACTGTCCCAGCTAAACCAGGAAATCTTGTCACCCTAGTTATTGAATGGTCACCCTAGTTATTGAATGGTCACCCTAGTTATTGAATAGTCACCCTTGTTATTGAATGGTCACCCTAGTTATTGAATGGTCGCCCTAGTTATTGAATGGTCACCCTAGTTATTGAATGGTCACCCTAGTTATTGAATGGTCACCCTAGTTATTGAATAGTCACCCTTGTTATTGAATGGCCACCCTAGTTATTGAATATTATTGCTACTCCATTTTGTTTTACTTGTGAGAAAGATAAGAATACCTGTGAATAAGATATGTTAAAATAGGTTACGGGGTGTCTCATCGTAACGTGTCTCTTGTAGGAGTGGTATGCCTTCCTTTTGGTTCTTGTAGTCGGTGAATGCCATTCGGCATTTTCTGGGGTTGGTAAAGCCTTTGACATTATGTGAAGTTTTTCCATATGCTGTTTTGGGAGCCTGTGGGACGATTGTGCTTCCTGTTGTAATTAGGCTTAGCTATAGACTCTAGAGTGTTCCTGGCATAAGCCGTGACTACTAGTTTCTTGGACCTTTATGCGTTGACCAGCAGGTGTATGTTTAGCTGGGGTGGGGGCGGGAGCTAGGAATTAGGGTGGGATAGAGGGAGTTCTTGGTGTGGGCTACTAGCCAGAAGCAGTTGCTGCGTGAGCTGGGATCTAATGTGTGATATGAGCAGTTATGTTGGGATTAGAGCAGCGGTGCGCAAAATGGGGGGCACGACCCCTCGGGGGGGTGCGAGGCTGCCAGTGGGGGGGTGCGGGGTTTACAGGGGCCCCGCGCGCTTCCCGAAAGCACTTAAATTAAGTGCCGTGGAGCTGCAGGGCCTCTGTAAACCTACTTACCTTGGCTCCAGCGGCTTCCTTCCTGCGTCGCCATGGCAACGCGGCCGCAAAATGACGCCGCAAGGTCATGTGACGGCATGTTGCTATGGCAACGTGATGTCATGACGCCGGAGCGCAGGTAAGTGGGGGTTAGGTGGGGGGCGCGGGAGTAAGGGGACCACTGGCAGGGGGGCGCAGGGAAAAAAGTTTGTGCCCCCGTGGATTAGAGAGTCAAAGACTGAGCCTGTTGAAACAGGGACTGATTGAGCCACCTGTGCTGAAGCAGGGATATCCTGAAAACCCGACCTGTTGGGGGGGCGGAGGGGGGGGGAAAGGTGGGGCTTGAGGACTGGAGTTCAGCACCCCTGCTTTAACCCTTTGGGCATTTTCACATATTTCACTACGTTCAGTCCATAGTAGGATCCTGTTATTATTATTATTGTGTTTGACCTTGGCGGGATTAGAAATAATGAATTGATGTAGAACTCTCACTAATAAATTGCGAGAGCCAATTTGGGAGGAGTGCTGGAATGGCACTTTTATTTTCCATTATTGGAAGGCCAATCCTTTTTCCTAGTTGCACAGTCCATAAAGGAAGGAGCGCGGGTTCTATGTATATGTTTTCCATATATTACAATTATGTTAAACATTCTTAACAATGTCTCCTTTGCGGTTTGACCTAGAATTTTTCAGCACCGCGTAGTTAGGGAGTATGTTATCTGATCAGCAGGTATACTTTGGTATTATATAGGTTAACCATTACTTGTAAGGATTTCCTGGTCCAGTACTAGCAAAGGACAGCAGGTGAGATGTACTTTATAACCTTTGCTTCTGGGCATAGGTATAGCTGTGATTTGAACGTTAAGGGGGGGACCTCTCTCCATTATCAACCTGATGTACACTTGAGGGTTGGTTTCTATTTGTGTGATGATGAATGGGTTAACTAGGCTTATAATAAAGGTCAAGCACACTTTGTTAACCCTGACCCGTGTGTTAGGGTCTTAGAGTGTCAGCTCTGGGACCCAGATGTCGAAAATGTATTACTGCAACTGTATACTGAGTTTGCGACATTAAAGAATTATGTGATTTTTGCCTTTACTGGGATGCTGGGATCGGGAGATTTCTAGGCTGTAAGTTTCAGGGTGGTTTTGTCGGAGAAAGTCTTTCCAGAATGTGTCTATGTAGCGGGGTTCCGGAGTTATGGGATACCCCAAAAGTTGTATCCGGGGATTGAGTGATATCCTCAGATACAGATATGCACATTACTCCACCAACCTCGGACCCTGGAAAAGTTCTTACGACTCACCGCCAGAGTCCCTCCTGCAGCATCTTCCAGCAAGGTAAAGGTGTATGAACGGGTTAAAAGATATGCAGGTATACACGGAGTCCTTAGTATAGCAGGGGCTCCCCAGTATAGCAGAGGTACCCACATACATGCCCAGGTATACTGATCCTAGTTTAGGGGTTCAGGGGCTGCTCCAGCTCGGTTATAAAACTGAGCAGGTTTCTAAAGTGTTTAAAAGTTTTTAAAGTTCATTTCTCATGTGTGCCAGAAATGAGGCTCGTGATTGTAGGGAATATATACTCCCATTCATGACACCAGAAGAGGAACTCATAACTTTTAGCACACAGAAGCAGGACACAATATCTTTTATTAAATGGGTATAGTTTAATGAGTATAAATATTGATAACCTGTATATGAATGGATGGGCATGGATTCAGGAAAGCCCAGCTGGCGACCAAGCTTGGTACCTCTGTGTCTGTCCAGAGTCCCTACTTGAAAGGCTCAGGGATGCCAAGGTGTTAGAACAGGAGGGGCACTGCAGTTATCCTTGAGTACCCCCATCCTGGGCTAACACAAGGCGATCCACAACCATCTGCCAAAACCCAGACTCTGTGGAGCCTGAGCAGAGGGTGGGCTCAGTATGCAAAGAGGCATAGGGGTCAAGTTAACCCATGCCCCCTTGCTACCTGAGAAAAGGTGCCCACCCTGATTTACAATACCGGCAAGTCGGTGATTGGCTGGCAGGAGAATTCTCACGCTCTGATAAGCTGTCCAGGTTAGTGTATGAGGGCCTGAAAGATTAAGAGGGCTTGCAGCCAATGGGGAGCGCAGATTCCAAGGAGATTCCAAGCGCCACACCAACAGCGGCGAATTAACAAATGCCCGGGACTTTTTGTGAGTCATTGGAAAGTGCTCTAAAAAGGGGATCTGAAGGAATTTCGTTCCGGAAACGGATTTATTCGTTAGCCCCATCCCCAGTAAGTGTGTTAATCTTGAATTGTGTAACTTTGTGTGTCTGTCTTATATAAGAAATAAATTACCATGTATTTTACCATCTTGTTTCGCTCAATCAAATGATCCCAGTTATAAAAAGGTGTTGTAGAACCTGGTCTCCTGTGACACTTGCATTCTAGATACTGATTCAGCTCACCTTTTGGGGATAACAGGGGTTTAGTTTGTTGGCTAAGTAGGGTAGCACAAGGTGCCTTATTTGGGTGCCAATTCTGTGGCCTGCTCATTTGGTACCATGTATAACAATACATGCCAACTGGTCATTCTGCACAACATAATACAACACACATAACATACTTATTGCAACAATAGAGTCCAGGCAACCTTTTGTCGGAGGATACAGCTGGTCGGTGACTCAGGTGCGGCCGTCCTGCTGTTCCGGGTTGCCAAGCGGTAGTCAAGTTGCGGCTTCATGGCGAGGTCTCTCTGAAGGTAACGCCCCACTTGCATTTGATGTTCTTTCCCCTTCATTTTTTTTGTGATGGAGTTTCAGCGCGACAGTGTAGTTGAAGACAAGTTGTGGAAGATCTGGAAGGGTGTTCCTTCAAACTCAAGCCACTGCTCATTATTTGCCACTTTGAGTATATCATCTTTAATTTTGAAGTAATGGAAACTCATGATAACGTCCCATGGTTACTCAGGTTTTTGTCTAAGAGCACGATGGGCTCTATCAAGATGGTAGAGCGTCTGTATTGGGTAGGAGCTGTGAAAACAGACGGGGTACTGTATATTGGCGTTGAGGTTTTCCACTTACTCTGGTATACCTCGTATGCATATACTATTCCTTATTGATCTGTTATCCAGATCTTCCTCTTTCTCGCGTATTCCTCAGTCACGTCCCTGGTTTCTTTAAGATTTTGTTCCAGGGTTTTTTAGGCCTCAATCATACCATATCCAGCGTGTGGGTACCCAGACTGGAGAGCTCTGAATTAAAGTCTTTTAGAGCCGCCATGTTTGTTTGTTACTGTAGAACTCAATAATCTCATCTGCTCTTGATGTGCTCTGACTTTCAGAGAGCGACACCTCATCGGTTTCCTCACCATGTGCCATGTCGCCATTTTCCTGCCCTTCTGCAGCAGGGACCCTTCTCTTGAAGTGAAGATGTCTGAGAAGTCAGATCTCAGACTCAGATATTTTAACTTTTGAGTGCATTAATGGACCCAGTGGTGTTCAGATTAGTAGTTATGAGGTCTTTTTAGATCCTTTTAGGTACTTAAGATTGCTTTTGTGGTGTTGCTCCCAGTCACGAGCAGAGCCAAACTAAACCGCGTCGTCTGTCATTCTCACCGCGTATGCGCCCCAGATTGAACTCTATGCAAACATTAGTTAGCTATTAAAGCACTGGTGGGCAGGGCCACTGACAGGGGGGGAGAGCCGGGACAAGTGTCCCGGGCCCTAAGGCTGTGGGGGGCCCGGCCAGCGCTCGAAGTATGGGCCCGGCAAGAGGCCGGACCCAACTTCTGCGTTCAGCTGCCTCTGGTTTCCGCCACTGGGCCCCTGTTCTCTCCAGCTGCTGTCTGCGTCTTCCAACGCAGTCCTCTCTCTTCCGCCGGTGCGCCCCAGAAGCTGCGTACACCCGTAAGTCAGGCCCAGCTTCTGGCGCTCAACGGTGGGAGAAAGAGGCAGGCCCGGAATAGAAAGAGGCAGGCTGCAGCTGGGGAGAGCCGTGAGTGGCAGTGGCAACCAGAAGTAAGTGATTATTGTATGTGGGGGAAGTGGGGGGCGCAAAGTATACCTGGGGGGGTAGTGGGGTTTGTCTCTTAGGGGTGTAGTGATGTTTGTATCTTAAGGGGTGTTTGTATCTAGGGGGGTGTAGTGGTGTTTGTATCAGGAGGGGTGTTTGTATCTAGGGGGGTGTAGTGGTGTTTGTATCAGGAGGGGTGTTTGTATCTAGGGGCTGTAGTGGTATTTGTATCTTAAAGGGTGTTTGTATCTAGGGGGGTGTAGTGGTGTTTGTATCAGGAGGGGTGTTTGTATCTAGGGGGGTGTAGTGGTGTTTGTATCTGGGGGAATTTGTATCTGTATTTGGGGGGTGCAGTGGTGTTGGTATCGGGGGGATAGTGGTGTTTGTATCTGGGTAGTGTTGTGGTGTCTGTATTTGGGGGGTGGTGTTATTTTGTATTGTGAGGGGGTATTGTGTGTGTATTGGGAGGGGGTAATTATTGTGTGGTGGGGTTGTATGAGTATTGAGGGGAATTGTGTGGGGGGAGTGAGGAGGGGTAAATGAGTGTGAGATTGGGGGATTTGAGGGAGCGGGATTGAGTAAGAGGGGGTAATTGAGTGATAGCAGAGGGGGGGGAGAGTGAGAGGTAGGGGGATGAGTGAGTGAGTGTTGAAAAGGGGGGAGAGGGACCCTGGGCAAAAATCTAGTCCAGGACCCCGGGAAATCTGTCAACAGCCCTGCTGGTGGACAAAAGGCGGCCTGCAGGGACTTCCCCTGTGGCCCCCAACCTCCTCTCTCCCCGGTCCTTTCCTCCCTTCCAACTTTCAGTCGGGCATGGGAGCATATGGGGCGGAGCAAATGGGGGTGGAGCTGCAGACAGAGCAGGTAATGACAGGGGGCGTGGGAGAGGTGAGATGTGTGGGTGAGGGTTAGAAAGGGGTGAGGGAGAGAGGGGTAGGGGAGAGTAAGAAAAGAGAGTGTGAGAGGGGGATAGAGAGTGGGTGAGAGTTACAGAGAGGGGAGAAAGAGAGAGGAGGGGTAGAGGGAGGTGGGGGATGTCAGAGGGAAAGTGTGCGTGAGAGGGAGGGTGAGAGAGAGACACAGAGAGAGAGAGACTTAGAGGGGGCGGGGAAGTGAGTGAGATGGGGGAATGATGGAGGAGGACGTGAACTGGGGAATTATGGAGGGAGTGAGGGGGGAGCGTGGGAACATTGAGGGAGGGGGGCGGGGGGAGACCAGTACTGGGAAAAAGGAAGGGGGGAGCGATCAGGAGAGAGAGAGAGGGGGGGAGGGAGACGGAGAGAGAGGGAGGGGGATGGAGGGGAGAGTGAGGGAGGGGGATGGAGGGGAGAGTGAGGGCGGGAAGTGAGTGAGATGGGGGAATAATGGAGGAGGAAGTGAACTGGAGAATGACGGAGGGAGTGAGGGGGGAGCGTGTGAGAGAGGAGGGGGAATATTGAGACAGGGAGGGAGTGGGGGAACCCAGTACCGGGAAAAAGGAAGGGGGAGAGAGAGGGGGATGGAGGGGGAAGGGAGAGGGGGGAAGGTGAGGGAGAAGTGGACAGGAGGGGAGGGATGGGGACGGATGGGAAGAGAAGGAGGAAGGGAGTGGAAGAGAGGGAGGGGGAAGGGGGTGAGGGTGAAGGTGGGAGAGAGGGGGAGGAGGAGGGAGAGGGAGGGAGAATGAAGGGGAGCGAGAGATTGGAAGAGAGATCAGCACAGAGAAGGGGAGAGAGAGGGATAGACAGATCCGCACAGAGATAGGGGAGAGTGATCAGAACAGAGAGGGGGAGAGAGATCAGCACAGAGCGGGGGAGAGAGAGGGAGACCGATCAGCACAGAAAAAGGGGGAGAGAGAGATCAGCACAGAGAGGGGGATTATTCTGAAGCCAGGGTCACGATTGATGTGTGAATGGCCCCCGATAGCATTAACTCAGCTCCCTTTTAAATCACTCCAAGTCCTATAATATTTCCTCCGCTTTATTAGGAAAAGCAGCAGAATACAGATACTTGTGGAGTGTGTGTAGTGGTGATTTATAGTTAGAAACCGGTAGAAAGAGATGGCCTCACCATGGGAGATTAACAGAGAAGGGTGTTTGCTGTACTCACTGTCTCCAGGGTGGAAAAGGAAGTGAGGGGCAATGTGGGTAAAATGAGTAGTCTTGGGACAGACTATCTTTGAACAAACATGAGGGGGGGCAGACTAGCCCATTCTGGTGAGGATCTCAGAGGCTGCAGTAGCAGCTCACTGATTTCATGTCCAGAGGCACGAAATGCAACATTGTTACATGTCACACAGGCACAGTATGTGTGTGCAAACTCCATGCAGCTGAAATCAGAACTGACAGGCAGAAGTTGCAAAGGAAAGAGGGGGGTGAACCAAAAATGTAGTTCTTGTTCCATGACAGGGATAGAGATTAGCACAGAGAGGGGAAGAGAGATCAGTACAGAGATAGGGGGAGAGATCAGCACAGAGATAGGGGGAGAGATCAGCACAGAGAGGGGGAGAGAGATCAGCACAGAGAGGGGGAAGAGATCAGAACAGAGAGGGGAGAGAGACCAGCACATTGAGGGGAGAGGGATCAGCACAGAGAGGGGAGAGAGATCAGCACACAGAGAAAGGGGGGAGAGACAGATCAGCAGAGAGAGAGAGAGAGAGAGGGAGAGACAGATCAGCAGAGAGAGAGAGAGAGATAGATCAGCACAAAGAGAGAGAGAGATAGGGAGACTGATTAGCACAAAGAGAGAGAGAGGGGGAGAGAGAGATCAGCACAGAGAGAGAGAGAGAGGGGGAGGGGGAGAGGGGAGGGAGAAAGAGAGATCAGCACAAAGAGAGGGAGAGAGAGATAGGGAGACTGATTAGCACAAAGAGAGAGAGAGGGGGAGAGAGATCAGCACAGAGAGGGGAGAGGGATCAGCACAGAGAGGGTGGAGGGATCAGCACAGAGAGGGAGAGGGGGGAGAGGGAGAGGGAGAGGGGGACAGATCAGCACAGAGAGAGAGATAGGGAGACTGATTAGCACAGAGAGAGAGAGGGGGAGAGAGATCAGCACAGAGAGGGGAGAGGGATCAGCACAGAGAGGGGAGAGGGATCAGCACAGAGAGGGGAGAGAGATCAGCACAGAGAGAGAGGGGGGAGAGACAGATCAGCAGAGAGATAGAGAGAGGGAGAGACAGATCAGGAGAGAGAGAGAGAGAGAGAGAGAGAGAGAGGAGAGCAGAGAGAGAGAGAGAGAGGAGACAGAGAGAGAGCAGAGAGAGAGAGAGAGAGAGAGAGAGAGAGAGAGAGAGGAGAGAGAGAGAGAGAGAGAGAGAGAGAGAGAGAGGGAGGAGAGAGAGAGAGGAGAGAGAGGAGAGAGAGAGAGAGAGAGAGAGAGGGAAGAGAGATCAGCACACAGAGAGAGGGGGAGAGACAGATCAGCAGAGAGATAGAGAGAGGGAGAGAGACAGATCAGCAGAGAGAGAGAGAGAGATAGGGAAACTGATTAGCACAAAGAGAGGGGGAGAGAGATCGAGAGAGAGAGAGAGAGAGAGAGAGAGAGAGAGAGAGAGAGAGAGAGAGAAACTGATTAGCACAAAGAGAGAGAGAGAGAGGGGAGAGAGATCAGCACAGAGAGAGGGGGAGAGAGAGAGAGAGAGAGGGAGACAGATTAGCACAGAAAGAGAGAGATGTTATACGGAGCGGTTATATGGCAATATAATATGGTTATATGCGTCCCTTTTAAGGTGGTGTGGCCCTTGGTATATCCTGGTGCCCACCACTTTATTAAAGGATCACTTTACCTTCCTAGTGTTGTTTTATATTACAAATGCCTTTTTTCTGTCTACTCTATGGGCTACAATTGCAGCCATGGTATAAGGAAACATTAGCATATAATTTAATTAGAAAATATAATTACAGACTATACCAACTCCACCTAGAATAGTTTACAGCAGAGCTTAGAATGTGGCAAATAAATAAACACACAGTTCTCTCCAAACAGTTACACAGAACATCTGCTTAGCTAATCCACCAAAGGGAAAGGACAGATGTGGACACTGGTCCCAATGTGGCCACACAACCATCACTACGTTATTTTACACATCCATACACGGGGAAAAAGATCACAAAATACAACAGTTCATTCATTGTTCTACATCCGGAGCGGCCAACTCCAGTTCTCAAGAGCCACCAATGGTCAGGTTTTACTGATATCCCTGCTTCAGCACATGTAGGCTCAATCAGTCTGTGCTTCAGCACAGGTGGCTCAATTCAGATAGGCTCAGTCAAAGACTGAGCCTCCTGTGCTGAAGCTGGGATATCCTGAAAACCTGACCTGTTGGTGGCTCTTGAGGTCTGGATTTGGCTGCCCCTGTTCTACATCTGCCACTTTCAGTATTTACACATTAAAGTGTCCCTGTGCAAAATGTGATGTAGGGGGCACAATCAGAGGATTATCTGAACACAAGTCAGCAATTAAACATGGGGAAAGAAGGATTGAAAACCAAAAAAAGAATGTGAAAACCCTATGGCTATCCATATTAATGCAGCTCGAAACACATCTTCTATTCAGTTTATAGGAATTGAGCATATCCCAGTCACGCAGGGAGGAGGCAATAGATACAAAATACTCCTACAAAGAGAAACCTATTTGATGCGGGAATTGAGAGCCCTGAATGTTCAAGGGTTAAATAAGGAATGTATAGGGGGAGCTTTTCTGGGCTAATCTGAAGATATGGCTCAGTAAGTAAAGACTCTAACTGTGAGTTTGAAGCAGGGGAGCCTGGCTCTCATCCCGGGCTCAGCTCCTTGTGACCTTGGGTAGGTCACTTTATGTCCCTGTGCCTCAGGCAACAAAATCATAGAGTGTAAACTCATCTGGGCAGGGACTGTGTGTAAAAATGCCTATGTGCTGCATACCGCGCGATATACTGTGATTGTGACGCGCTTTAAATTCCATTGGGAGAAAAGCGCTATATGAAATAAAGTTATTATTATTATATACTTAGTGCGCTGTATTGGTAAAATATCGCTAGTCATACTGTATCAGGTTAGTTTTAAATGGTTACTGATATTAGAGATTGCATTGTAAAATGATTCCATTAACAGAAGAAAGTGTTGTACAGTATATACAGGGCTAGGGACGGAGACCCCCCTCACTTCTAGCAATCGTTAACCCCAAGATGAAGCTCCTCACTTCCACGCCGAAATCAGTTGGGTATGATGAGGGACCGAGGCTTTTAACAGCGTGTTACCTGCTTTTTAACGAGTAACGATAACATTATTCTTAACTGTAGCCTGGGTCTCTGAAGAAGGGTATATGGGGTTTCTCTTTAACGGTAACGCTCCACCTTCAGAGCTCTAGAAGAATAGCAATCAGGGACTTCTTTGTTGACAGCATATGAGGATATATACCACGGCGTGATTAATGTGAGATTGCCACGTTAAGATGACTGTATAAAGGAGATACTACAGAATATTAATACCCCTGTTATATCTGTTTAGCCACAAGGTTTCTATTTTACCTTGTAATTTCTTTTTTGTGTGTGCTGCATGTGTATAACCCATGGTAGAACATTATATTGCATACCTGAGTCCTTACCTATTTACTGATAGATTATACATTATTGATACATTATTACTCTATGGGCTAACACACTGATACCATCCTCTACATGTGGCAGCATTGTAACAGTGATCACTCTCACCTCATAGATGCTGGTGAGTCCCAGCCTGTAGAAGACTGGCATGAAGATGTAGGCAACCAGGATACTGTTGAGGGTCTGGGCCAGGCACATCTGTACGAACTTGGCACCATAGCGATACGCCTCGGCTGGCACCCCCAAGACCTGCACTGCTGACATGAAGCTGGCGGACAGAGACAGACCCACAGGCACCGCTGACATCTGCCTCCCCCCAGTGAAAAAATCCTCAGAGGTCTTGTTCCCACCCCGGGATAGGGCATAGAAGAGACCGATGCTTGTGGACACCAGGAGCATGGCAGCGAAGACCCCATAATCCCACAGCGAGAAGGTCAGCTTCTCTGGCACAAAGGGGGTATACTCATCCATTACACCTCTGTGTGGAGACCTGAGAGGCTACAGAGGGAAGGAGAGGGCCTTGAACGCAGGCACAATGACTGGCCCCTGAAATGGGAGAATCCAACGTGATATATTTCCTATAGAGTAAAAAAAAAATACATTCCATAAAATAAATGGTGGTAATAATAATAACCCCACCCCCATCATAATAACAATAATAATGACAATATAGTCATTATAATGAATAATCATGATACAAATACAATAAAGATGCTATTATTAATAAAAAAATAATCGTAATGATAACATTAATATCTAATAATGATACAGTTCTTATTAATAATAGTTAACAATTCTAATTCTAATAATAACTTTATTTCATATAGTGCTTTTCTCCAAATGGGACGCAATGCGCTTCACAATTTCAGAATAGAGCACAGTACGCAGCACATAGGAATGTAACAGATGCCGTCCAAATGAGATTACTATCTATGTTTTTGGTGCCTGAGGCACAGGGAGAGAAAGTGACCTACCCAGGGAGCTGACACCGGGGTTTGAACCAGGCTCCCCTGCTTCAAACTCAGTGTCAGAGTTAGTGTCTTTACTCACCGAGCCGCGCCTTCAGAAATAATGATACATGATAGTTTTCAAAAATTATTATTATTTATCATTTTTATTATTATAAAACCTAATAATATTAATAGCTAAGTATATTATTATCAAAATAGTAGGTCTACAGTTTACCATCACTCATATCAATCTGTACATCCTTTTGGGAGTCTCTCTGCACTTTCTGTTCTATTCTTGATACCACAAAATTAAAAGATCAGTCCATTTTACTCTTATCGAAAATGTGAACTTGGTTCTGGAGTGATACTCAGTACCACTAATTACCGGGACACTGCTCACATGGGAAGACTTCAGTTTGAGGTCTACTGTATATGAACGTGGGACTAGGAAGGTAATTATACCTGTGTGTAGTATGAATAGTAGGTTAGTAAACAAGAAAAGACAGATTCCCTGTAGAATGCACTCAGTAGAGTAGTAATGCATAGTGATAAAGTAAATAAAAACCTTTTATTACGTGAAAATATAGGGAAAGGTGAAAGGACTCTCGCATCAGCCTGTAACTAAATAGATAATAAGACATTATCTATTTATTTACAGGCTGATGTGAGAGTCCTTTCCCCTTTTCCTATATTTTCACGTAGTATGAATAGTGTATGTATATGTATATATATGTATCTATATATATATAGATAGATAGATATCCCTCTCTTTCTCTCTATCTATATATACAAGTGGTATATAAGCACATTGTATTTATTGGGGTTTGTCACCATAGAAGGGTCCTGTGACTCACCTGGATCTGGGAGCAGAGACGAGTCCTGGAGAGCCTCTGCAGGTGCCAGCAGGTGAGCAGTGATGAGGCTGGTGATTTTAAGGAGCAGGGACGGGGCACAGAAAGCAGGGAGGAGCTCCAGTCAGACCTCTCACTGCAACCCTGAGCCACACAGCTATCTCTCACTACAAACCCTGAGCCACACAGCTATCTCTCACTACAAACCCTGGGCAGCACAGCTATCTCTCACTTTGGAGTAGATCCACCAAGCTTCGATTAGTGACTTAACGAGATGTTAACTTCAGTTAACACGTCACTAAGTGCTAAAGGGGATCGTCAAAGCTCCTTAGCTATGTGTTAAAGCTGCAGACCAAGCAATATCCTACATGTTTTTAAAGTAAATCAGTTCTGTACTATGAGAAAATACTTGTAGCATTTAAAAAAATCTGAATAACATATTTAAAGTATTATAATGTAACAAGCATTTTTTGTTTCTGTAGCAGCCATTTACAAAGTCACATCCCCTTCCTCTTCTGAAACAGGCTCCGGCACACCCCTTTTTGAGCCCTGCCCTCTCTCTAGCAGTACACCAATTGTATCTAGTGACTGCCTGGTCACATGATCTTCCGCACAGAACTTTGCATCTTGGGTACTCTTTTGCTGGACTGACAGCCATTTAATGAACCCCCGAGCAGAATCTTCATCGATCGATCACAGGAGAACGGATCGATCGGCAACTTAGCTAATTACTTATCTTTGTGTGGATTGTATTGATGCACATTATTAAAGGGGGAAAAAAAACGGCAGCTTGGACTGCTGCTTTAAATACTGTCTTAATGCTAAGGCGCAAAAGAAAGGAAAAAGCACTACTACCAAATAGTAAAAGTACCTGCCAATTAACCCTGTGTAATACAGGTGGTGCTCCCTGGAGTAAAATAGATATGTGTAACAACCAAGAGAAAGTTGTAAGTCCCACAGAACAGGGCTTACAGAGACTCCAAAATAGGGCACTCTAAGGTAGGTACAAAAGATTATACATTTATTTATTGCAAACAATTGCAAAGGACAAAACAGACAAACTATGATATAAAACTAAGAACCATTTAGTGGACCGTCTCCATATCCTGCCTATAATAGGTCAGGCACACTCCCATAGTGGGCAAAAAATACACAACTATCCCAATATTGGGAAGGAGGAACAAAAGTGAATGTCTCTCCCAAACACAGAGTATAACTGTGTGACTGGCTAAGAAATAATTAGCCTAAAGTGAGTTGTGCAAGAGTGTGTGAAAATACAGCAAGGCCCCGCTTCTCGGCTCCCCGCTTTCAGCGATCCGCCAATACGGCGGTATCGAGAAGGGGGCCCGCAATGTCTGCGCATGCGCAGAACGGGTCGGTCCGGGGTCGCGCATGCGCAGAATGAGCAATTTTTGCCGATGTTGCGCATGCGTAGAACGGCGCATTGCCGGTCTGCGCATGCGCACATAACGAAAATTGCCGTTACGCTTTCCGGTGATTTTTGTTTTGCGGCGGGTCCTTAGAATGGAACCTGCCGCATAACTGGGGCCCTCCTGTACATGTAAGCTACAACAAGGTGTACCAATCCAAAACCTTAATAGAGCTACAGCAGTGTTCAATGGAAAAGATACAACTAATTCAGAGAATAATTGCCAAAACTGTAACAATGCAACAGTTTAACTGCCAGAATGAACAGGGCGCCCTGTTTGACCATCTCCTGCTACCCCCACCAACATCCCGGCACCATCCGGCACTCAGTTCAGCTTTCGGTGACTCTTGCTTCCGGATCTACGTGGCAATCCGCAAATGACTCTATTCTGGTATCGAGCAGCAGCCATTGGTAGTTACTGCATATTTACAGCTATCACCAGCAGTATCCCTTTCCGCTACCTGCACGATTACTGCACCTCAATACATAGCTCTTTTACGGGTAACCTTTATATTTAGCCCTGCTTTGTGACATTTAATACACTACAGTACTTCCGAGGCTGAGGTTTTAGTTATTGGTAGCGTTACTGCCTAGGATTTGGTTCACCATGGACCTCATGTTTATATTAGCTGTGTGTAGTGCTGACAGACTGTGGGCTTTACAGGATTCAATGCAAGCTATTTGTACCACTTTAGACATACAACTATGATGGTATTCAGAGATAATATGGATATTCATGTGTAATATAGTCCTTCTGGTTATTTACATTTGTTCTAGGGCTAATATTGTTACATATTGAAGGGGTTAAAATTATATGTCAGCTCCACAAGTCTCAGGGATTGAAAGGGTGAATATAATCTGCTAGCTTTATCTTTCTTATACGGGCTGTTCCAGTACTGAGAATTAACTCACTGTGCTAGCTGTAATCTTTATTTGCTTCTGTTGTTTTCAGTTTGTCTTTTATACAATAGCACAAGAGCAGTAACATGTCCCAAACAATACAGCTGCATGCTCTTGATAGACATTCCCTGTATTTCTCTTTGTAATGTAGAAGTAGAAACTGCCGGCCAAACACAAGCAAGATGTAATGATTTATTAATGCTTTGTCCAAAGACACAGATACATAACATCTACAGAAACGTGTTATTTCTCACATTGTTAAACATGATATGTTATGTATTAACATGCCCTTGGTTTTCTGTATAAATGTCGGGGCACAACTGAATAAAACTTTGAAGTGTGGAAGCAGCAGCCCTGTTGTCTGACTCCTATCTTCCCGAGCTCGTATTTGTCTGTGTTTCGGAGAGTGCTAAACCAGTGCTGTCCAAATTACTAGGTTGAGTGAAGTGATTCCTACCAAAGTAAAAAAGTAACGCTTTCACATATTTACGCTATAGATTTGTTCATGCCCTCCTACATGATCTGCCCGTTTCATTCTGGGAGTTAAACTGTTGCATTGTTACAGTTTAGGCAATTATTCTCTGAATTAGTTGTATCTTTTGCATTGAACACTGCTGTAGCTCTATTAAGGTTTTGGATTGGTACACCTTGTTGTTGCTTACATGTATTTACACACTCAATTGCACAACTCACTAGGCTAATTATTTCTTAGCCAGTCACACAGTTATACTCTGTGTTTGGGAGAGACATTCACTTTTGTTCCTCCTCCCCAATATTGGGATAGTTGTGTATTTTTTGCCCACTATGGGAGTGTGCCTGACCTATTATAGGCAGAATATGGAGACGGTCCAATAAATGGCTTTTAGTTTTTTATCATAATTTGTCTGTCTTGTCCTTTGCAATTGTTTGTTCAATAAATACGTTTATAATCTTTTGTACCTAACTTAGGCTGTGCTTATAGTGCCGGCGACGTGACGGTCAGGCGATGGTCGCTGGAAAATCAAATAGAGAGGACTTTCAGTGATCGCGAACAATCCTATAAGTGCACGCGACGGCGGCAATGCATTTGTTTTGCCGCGACGTCGCTGTCGCCGTCGCTGGCACTTTAAGCGCAGCCTTAGAGTGCCCTATTTTGGAGTAAGTCCTGTTCTGTGGTACTTGCAACTTTCTCTTTAATGCTAAAGTGGCCTGCGGTTAACGCTGCTAACGATATGCAAAGAGGTGTGGACCACCTTGTCACGATGACACCAACTTTTATCAACACATTTATATTTCTGGGTACTTGATTGAACAGAACAAGTTGCTAAATAATTTGTGATTTATTTCCTTAATAGACAAACACACGACATCTGCAGAATACACTTAAAACAACACTCACTGGGATAAGGGAACGAAATAAATTGTCCTTGGAACGAAATAAATTGTCCTTTGCTTGCCAGTGCAAGAAATGCAGCCTTGGTTTTAAAAGTCCTGTGGTTATGTTGTTATTAACCCCTTCACTCCTGGACTGGTTGCTGCTGTGCTGGAACAAAGTCTTGCATCTTTTCATCATGGATTAAAATTCAGGAATCACACTGGGGATACCTGGGGAGCCACAGTTATAGACTGCCCAAAGCTATCTTTAACATGTGGATCCAATCCCCTCATGGGAACAAAAAAACCCACGAATAGCCAAGTTACCCACAGTTCATAAGACCGCTCAAAAGGGCTGTCCGGTGGGCAGGGTGCATGGGTCAGGTTGACGCCCATGCCACTTATCATACCTGGGCTACACCCATAACTTGGTGCCGCTCTGTCTGATTTTTGACCAATAAATGTCAATAGACTGGCATCTGTGATACCTCAGAATGCCGGCCGTGTATAACTTATGGATATCTGGGTCTTTTCATAACTGGCACCCTTTTAGACAGGGAGACTCTAAATCTGTGAGACCCCTTTTGAGGCTCCGTCATAAAAATACCTACAGCTCATTGAGACTCCTTTGAGGCTCAGTCATAAAAATACCTACAGCTCATTGAAATGCCGGTTTCTATACTGCCATCATGTGTCGGTTAGAGGGTATGGCAAGCAATGCATTTTGTCTTTTCACATGGCAGCCAGGGAATGGCTTGTAAATGGGGAACAAAAATGTCTGGGACAGGGCAACCACAGTAATGCATAGCAAATCAGGTATTAACCCCTCCCTCCTCATCACACACCTCAACACATAGCCACAGCAGGTCGTTAAAGTTGACACGGGCCTTAACGCTATGTTATATTAGGTTATGGTTATACCTGGTATTGGGTGCTTTTCGTAAATCTATCATTTTCTTTGCACACCTAAATAACATTTCCCATTATCGCTAAAAGCCTCCCAATGTTTGCACAATTTGCTATTTTGTCGAAGGTTTCTTCTTTGGCACCCACCAAAGATCTCAGGGTCAGACCTGTGGGCCAAGCCTCGTCCTTGCTCTCCTTTTTCACCGCCCTCCTCCAACCAACGCTGTCCTCTGCTGCTGCCACCATCCTCCACAACCTTTGCTGCTGCCACCATTGTCCTAAAAACCAGGACAGCCTTAAAATTGGTAGCACACCGGGACGTTTCATTTAAATCTGGAATTGTCCTGGCTAAACCGGGACATATGGTCCCACTATCTATACTGCCTTAGCAATATAGGAAGCCAAAGTGTATACCCTGGACCAAAAAATGTTAGCCAAGACTTGTGTAATAAGTCCTTAGAAGCCACAGTGGCCAGGAAGGCATACATTATGCATGCCTTCACGGTCACTAAGGTAGCCATGTGGTTAATAGAAATAACTTATCTAATAGGGCTAATGGCCAACATCAACACATATATAATTTGTATATATGATGTGGCTGCAGGCTTATAACGTTTTGGCCAAAGAGTTTAACTAAATGACCCTTACTTATGAGAAGACAAACAGATAAGTATCTAGCTGTATAATTTGTCATTTGGATGCTGCATTGGGTCTTTTTGTCTTTTTTTGTATACAGTACATTTGGTCACACCCAATAGCACTCCTTTTTGACACAAATATATATATGTGGTGGGTGCTGGGTTCAGAGCTTGCAGGAATTGTGTGTGTGATATGTAGTATATACATATGTGTCATATTGGCTGCACTGTATAGTATGAGTAGCATATATCTTTATCGTCTATATCGTCTTTAGCGTCTATCTCTATATCATCTATATCGTCGAACCAAAAAATCAGCAAAATGTTCCAAATAATGGTAACTGGTCGGTGCTCTGGGACAGAATAATATAAACAATAAAAGAAACAAGTAGTCCCATGAGGAGCACTCGGAATGTCCACAAAATAATACCAATTTCTCAAATATAAACAAATCAAAAAGTACACACTACTTTAAAACCAAAAAAAAAAAACACAGAACCCCAAGACAATGCTCAAAGAATAAAGCACTGGAATGATACCAGGTAAGTAAAGCTAAGCTAACCTAGAGAGCAAAATGTGCACTGTGAAATCGTGAAAAACATGTAAATGTCCCTGAAGAACATGATACAATAAATGCAGATGTAATCATAACACAAACACAAATATTGTAACACAGTCTCAGTTAATATGTGGACCTAGTCCATTCCTATCCCCAGCTCGCCAATTTTATTTAATATCTTTTATTAGTTCTACTAGTATATACAGTTGTGTGAAAAATAAATTTTCTATGGTTTTACATATCAGGACATAAAAACAATCATCTGTTCCTTAGCAGGTCTAAAAATTTACGTAAATACAACCTCAGATGAACAACAACACATGACATATTACACCGTGTCATGATTTATGTAACAAAAATAAAGCCAAAATGGAGAAGCCATGTGTGAAAAATTAAGTACACCCTTACTGCTTCCATAGGAATTAAGATGCTAAGTAGCAGACAGGTGCTGCTAATCAATATGCCCTTGATTAATTGATCACCAGCAAGTGTGACCACCTCTATAAAAGCCAAAGTTTTAGCAGTTTGCTGGTCTGGGGCATTCAGGTGTGTGTTAACACAATGCCAAGGAGGAAAGACATCAGCAATGATCTTAGAGAAGCAATTGGTGCTGCCCATCAATCTGGGAAAGGTTTTAAGGCCATTTCCAAACAATTTAAATTCCATCATTCTACAGTGAGAAAAATTATTTAAAAAGTGGAAAACATTCAAGACAGTTGCCAATCTTCCCTGGAGTGGACGTCCCAGCAAATTCACCCCAAGGTCAGACCGTGCAATGCTCAGAGAAATTGCAAAAAACCCAAGAGTTACATCTCAGACTCTACAGGCCTCAGTTAGCATGTTAAATGTTAAAGTTCATGACAGTACAATTAGAAAAAGACTGAACAAGTATGGTTTGTTTGGAAGGGTTGCCAGGAGACAGCCTCTTCTCTCTAAAAAGAACATGGCAGCACGGCTTAGGAAAGTTGAATCTGAACAAACCACAAGACTTCTGGACAATGTCCTTTGGACAGACGAGACCAGAGGAGATGTTTGGCCATAATGCACAGCGCCACGTTTGGCGAAAACTATACACAGCATATCAGCACAAACATCTCATACCAACTGTCAAGCACGATAGTGGAGGGGTGATGATTTGGGCTTGTTTTGCAGCCACAGGACCTGGGAACCTTGCAGTCATTGAGTCGACCATGAACTCCTCTGTAAACCAAAGTATTCTAGAGTCAAATGTGAAGCCATCTGTCCGACAGCTAAAGCTTGGCCGAAATTGGGTCATGCAACAGGACAATGATCCCAAGCACACCAGCAAATCTACAACAGAATGGCTGAAAAAGAAAAGAATCAAGGTGTTGCAATGGCCCAGTCAAAGTCCAGACCACAACCCGATTGAAATGCTGTGACGGGACCTTAAGAGAGCTGTGCATAAACAAATGCCCGCAAACCTCAATGAACTGAAGCAACGATGTAAAGAAGAGTGTGCCAAAATTCATCCACAACGATGTGAGAGACTGATAAAGTCATACAGAAAACGATTACTTCAAGTTATTGCTGCTAAAGGTGGTTCTACAAGCTATTGAATCATAAGGTATACTTAGTTTTTCACACATGGCTTCTCCATTTTGGCTTTATTTTTGTTAAATAAATCATGACACAGTGTAATATGTCATGTGTTGTTGTTCATCTGAGGTTGTATTTACCTAATTTTTAGACATGCTAAGGAACAGATGATTGTTATTATGCCCTGATATGTAAAACCATAGAATTCAAAGAGGGTGTACTTTCTTTTTCACACAACTGTATTTATCCCTATTTGCACCACAGTATATCACCGATATCACATATTCTATTATTACTAGGCTGACACGGGTATTTTTCCTTCTCTTCCCTTACCCCATTATTTCACTAAATATTACCCAACATGACATACTGTATGAACTGCTCAGAAATGCTCTACTCTAAGCAAGGCTAAAGATAAGTGTATGTACTCTCCAGTATGTGGCACGTCCTGTAAAACCTGTAAGTGATTGAGTCAAAGAGCTACTATAAGCCCGAAGTCAAGCTGTAACCTTTAATCAAGTCAAAAGTCACTTTGAAATGCAGACTGCAGTGGCAGAATGAGTTACGCATGTTCGCTACTATAGTTGGGCAACATACATGAGTTCAAAAAAGCACAAAAGAGAACAGAGTCCTGAATGTTGCTGGAATCCCAGAGAGAAGTATACATTCCATCTGAAGCTGTAATGTCCCAAAGCATGATCTCAATAAAGATACATATATGGATGGATAGTGATACTTATCCACACAAGAAGTATGAGTCCTAGATGGTTAAGTGGACATCCAGAATAAGGCTGCATAGCAAAAGGGCAAACGACAGGTCACGATTATGGCATAAGTAAAAGATCCATGCCATGAGTGTCCTCAAATGTGAATGTGCAAATACCGCAGCGGGGTCCCGGTCAGCCACTCCCACTCAACGCGCGTTTCGCCATTAGGCTTCTTCCTGGAGTGAGATGTGACAGTGATCAGCCATCCTTTTTAAAGGGCTTTCTGATGACGGAACTTCGTGTAAAATTTTAGAATTTTTTTTTTGGGGGGGGGGTTTAGATGGATACGTCATTCCGTCAGCACTCGCATGTTAGGGACATCCACGTCCTCCCTCGTCATTTTCTAGAGTGATCCCAGGCGCCATATTGCAGCTGACAGGCAAGATTGCACAATCAATGGAGTAGAGATTCAATAGATTTTTTTTGATCTCAAGATTAACATTGATCCATCTGGCTGTGTATCTACTGATGTGATTTGCAGGGACACCACTACTAACTCTATTCTTCATGCCTCTAGTTTCAAATCAAATAAGAGGCATAACAGCAAGTGAATTCATGAGATTTAAGCGCAACTGTTCTACTCCAGAGACATTTAAGGGTAGAGCTTCAGAAATGAAGGAGAGATTTTACTGTACGGGCTACAGTAAAACATATGTTGAGAAGGGATATAAACGCAGCCTTACCTGTAATAGGGAGTTACCGCACTTCTTAAATCGAAACCGAAGACTTGTGACAATGTACTGAAAATTAGATTTATTGGGACCTATAACCAGCAGTGGTCCGAGCTGAGGAACATTCTCCAGGAACATTGGGGGGTATTAATGACAGAGGTGACAAGGAAAAGGTGCGCAACAACAATAAATCAGTGACGTGATAAATGTGATACAATAAAATAGGTGACCTTGTGTGTATATGGAAATAGATGGAGCGTCTGCAGCTGTGACACCAGGGATGGCTCTAGTCCCCCCTATAAGCACACAAAAAAACAGAAAACACAGCGCACAATGCTCATAGTGCATTAAATGATATCTTTAGTAACCAAAGTAAAAGGTAAGTATTGTGCGTACATAAAGGTTAAATTAAACAAGCATTTCTGGGTTATATGTTACCCAACACCAACGGACGCCTGTGATGGTCTCGTGGCTCTCTCCTTCTCACTCCGACAACCTCGGTGTAGGGCCTGGAAAAGTCTCCACTCCAATCGCTGGTATTTTAGCCTCTCGCCTTAGGGTGAGGCTAGTGCAATCTCTGCAGTCCAGAAAACGACCTCCGCTTGTCTGAGTTATGCCCGTCACTACATCAATCTCCTTTGCAACGGAGCAGCGGGGCGCACGCTGTTTCGGCGTCCTGGTTGAACACTTCCGGGTCTGTGACGTCACAAAAGCCGCGAGACTTCGTCGCAGGTCTTACGAGACACCGGATCAGTTCTCTGGGAGTGCTGGGATCAGAGGGTTCGCAATGTTCTTAGTCCAACGCGTTTCAAAACCGCATGGGTCTCTTCATCCCTGATTAATTTAACCTTTATGTACGCACAATACTTACCTTTTACTTTGGTTACTAAAGATATCATTTAATGCACTATGAGCGTTGTGCGCTGTGTTTTCTGTTTTTTTTATTAATGACAGACCCTGACCTTAAACATGTGTTAGGAGGAAGGGCAAGCCTTACAAGCAGAAGATCACCCAATTTGAGGGATAAACTTGTCCAGAGCCATTATGTACCACATACTAAACCCACCTTTTTGACCTCTTTCTCTAAAAAAGTTTTTTTTAAATGCAACAATTGCTCTGCATGTCGGTACATGACACAAACCGACTCCTTTTGTAAAAGTTCTGATACACAACATTTTATGATCTACTATTTCATGAACTGTAAGTCAAAGGGAGTAGTCTATTACCTCGCCTGCCCATGTATACTCATTTATGTTGGGATGACCACAAGGGAGGTGACGTTTAGAATACTCGAGCTTTGTCGCAATATTAAACATGCCCAGTGTGGCTATTTAAAATGTGTCTTACATAAAACGGATGCCGGGTTGCATGCAAGGCTGGTGATCTGATAGAGGCGATTGCGCTCGCGCGCCAATATTAATTGCCTGTCTTCCTATGACAGGGGATCTAGTGCGGCCACGTGCGCAAATGGCAGAGCGTGGTGGCGCGGCCGCAAATTTAATCACCCAATCTCCTGCACCAAATTCACTAATCGTTGGGACTGCAGGAGTGTGCCAGGCTGTGCGCGTGCATGCCAGCACTATAATACAGGCCTTAGTCTGGCATGTAAAGAGTTAAAGTATTCTGCTAGGACAGGGGTGCGCAAACTGGGGGGGCGCGCACCCTAGGTGGGCGGGAAATTTGTCTGGGGGGGGGGGTGGTGGGAGGTTGCAGAGGGGGATCGCGGGAGGCCTCTACAACAATAAAACTATCCGGGATTCAGACACTGTGATGCGTCTCCATGTCAACGCGGCGTCAAATGATGCCGCGGAGTCATGTGACATAATTTGCAGCAGCTGCAAGGTAGGGGGGCGTGAGCTCCGGAGCAGGCCAGACTGGGGAGCGCAGCTGTAAAAGTTTGTGCTCCCCTGTTCTTGCAGATTGCATTTTGTTTTTCTGGCTCATTTCCTTATACAACACTGAGGAGGAGGGGGAGAGTGAACTGTAGGGGTTTGACCTGTCCCAAGGATAGGAATTCTATATCCTTACATGCTATGCTAGCTGGTATGTGTACAATGCTGACTTGTATGTCATTTTCAACATGTGTTGTAAATACCAATGTTTGTGAATGAGAGAGCAGATTTGTAAACCAACAGCTTGTTTGGTGAACATCTCTCCATGTAGCTACATGGATAAATGTCAGTCATATTTTCCTGAACCTCAAGTAGACTGACTTATTTCTACCACACCAGCGTGATCTGGACGCTTAAAAAAAAATGCCGTCAGTATCAAACCATTTCCTACGTTTACATGGCTCTGACTGCACAGTTCCCTCTCTGCTTTTGCAGTTGATAAAATCTCTCTAGGCATTAGACGGCACTATAGGCGCGGCCTCAGGCTACGGCCCCAGTGTCAGCTCCTGCACGGGCGCCTGGCGACCTGGCGGCGCGTGCATGGGTGCAAGCCGCGATCTGCGGTCTGTGCTTGAGCTACAGGGGGGAAGAAAAGATCGCGGGGGCGTGGCGGGGGCACAGCCATGACGTCACGTGGATGGCTCGCCCTCATTGGCTGAACTGCCGCCGTGACATGGCCAATGCTTGCCATAGCGCACGCCGCAGCAGCCACTGGGGCCGTAGCTTTATTCTGGATGTCCACTTAACTATCTAGGACGCATACTTCTTCTGTGGATACGTATCACTATCTATCCATATACTGCATATGAACCTTTATTGAGATCATGCTTTGGGACATTTAACATGAAGTTCCGTCATCAGAAAGCCCTTTAAAAAGGACGGCTGTTCACTGTCACATCTCACTCCAGGAAGAAGCCTAACAGCGAAACGCGTGTTGCGTGGGAGTGACTGACCGGGACCCCGCTGCGGTATTTGCTCGTTCACATTTGAGGATACTCATGGATCTTTTACTTATACCAGAATCGTGACCTGTCGTTTGCCCTTTTGCTATGCAGCCTTATTCTGGATGTTCACTTAACCATCTAGGACTCATACTTATTGTGTGGATAAGTATCACTATCCATCCATATAGGAATCTTCAGTGAGATCATGCTTTGGGACATTACAGCTTCAGATGGGATGTATACTTCTCTCTGGGATCCAAGCAACATTCAGGACTCTGTTCTCTTTTGTGCTTTTTTGGACTCATGTACAGTATGCTGCACAACTACAGTAGCTAACACTCTTAACTCATTCTGCAACAGCAGTCTGCATTTTGAACTGACTTTTTTGACTTGATTACAGATCACAGCTTGACTTCAGGCTTAGCTCTTTGACGTTAGACATTCCTGCATACACATATCTTTAGCCTTGCTTAGAGTACACGGAACATTTCTGAGCAGTTCATATGTCATGTTGGCTCATATTTGGTGAGACAGTGTTACAATATTTGTGTTCATGTTATGATTACATCTGCATTTATTGTATCATGTTCTTCAGGAACATTTACATGTTTTTTCATGATTAACCTTCCAGTCACGATTTCATAGTGAGCATTTTACTCTCTGGGTTATCTTAGCTTTACTTACCTGGTATCATTCCGGTGCTTTGGCAGATCTTTATTCTTTGGGCATCGTCTTGGAGTTCTGTTTTTTTTTTTGGTTTTAAGTAGTGTGTACTTTTTTGATTTGCTTATATTTGAGAAAATTGTATTATTTTGTGGACATTCCGAGTGCTCCTCTTGGGACTTCTTGTTTCTTTTTCTGTGTGTGTATATATATGTATATATTTATATATATATACACACACATCAGACACAAAAGAAACCCCCTAACAAGCATTCAGATATATCAATTAAATATACAACAACAGATGTGTCCAAAATACAAAATACATAATAATTTTAATTCAAATCAATAACACATCTAACATAAACACTAAAATAACACACACATGGAACCAGACAGAAAGACCCCCTAAATATAATGTAAATACACGGAGAGAAACCTAAAGGATAATACAAAAAACTACTAACTAAATAAGATTGTATTCAGCATATATTACCTATTTTCTATATCCCCAATAGTGATTATACAAACATTGATATTGTCATTATAATACACTATAGGCATGAGAAATTCTACTATACTCCCTGGTGATTGCTAGTTACCTCCTTTGACTATGCACCACTCTTTACTTATCTGTTCTCAGTATCTCAACCATATAATCATCTCTGGCTTTATGCCAGTTTATACCAGTGGCTATTTCCAGTTTTAACTTAGCTCTATGGGCTCTCTCATCAATGAGCAACAGGCACCCCACGTGATACCTACCCTTTTGAACAACGTAATTGACGTATTGATTTCATTTGTTAAAGTCTACATTCTGAGTGGCATCTTGGAGGCTAGGACAATGTGTTCAGCAGCGTACATAATACACATGCGAATGCGGATTGGATATGGGTTGCTATGACAACCACAGACACTATAAAATGCAAGTCCTGCCTCAGCTGTCACTCACCCGCCCCTGCCGAATCTCCGTGTAGGAGGGAAACGCGTGGGGCGTCTGGCGTAGTGACTTCATTTGGGAGGAGGCTGGGAGCAGTGCCTGTTGGTAAATTGTATCCTCCACGAGGTTGCTACAAACTTATTGCAGGCGGCTTGGCAATTGTGTGCCGTTTGAGCTTTATATGCTGTTTGGTAATCGTGTGTTGTTTGAATTTTTACATCTGGCACCGCCGTGTGCATTCTTTATCTGTATTGCCCTACACCATTGTTGAATCTATACAGTGTATTTTGCTGCACATATGATTTTGTGTTGCAACATATGGAGAGAGGCTCTTATATAGCCTATATTACTGCACAATGATATATTTGCATAGATATTGCTGCATTGCTATATAAGCCCCAGTATCATTACATTATCTTTTGCATATTATTAGGATATAGTGCAATAATAGGCTACTGTATACCTCTCTTGAGCTACATTATCACCAACCACAGGTTACTGACAGCATTTATATGCATAGTAGCATTTTCTACAGTGGATTGTCAGTCTCTGATATTTGCATCTGCAGCAACAGTTCTCTTTACAGCACATAGGGAATTCCATCTTTAACGTTATATGTTAGTGTTCAATTTATTTTGTGGCTATACATTGACTTATTATAACATATTGTGCAGAGCTGTTGTCCTGCACAGGCTTAATCCACATACCACCAACCTATGATTGTGTCGAACCTTCCGTGTATACACTACAGTGAGATAGAGCCAACTCTGTATTGTCTTGTGGTCTATGAGTTTTACCATCAATCTGTTATTCCATCGGGATCTGCCACAATCTTATACCTGTATCCACCAGTGTAAGTATCAATAGGTCGGCTCCACGTGAAGCAGTCATAGGTTGGCTTGATCGGTATGCTGTGCTAGTGACTGCACTTTATACCTGTACCAGCATTGGACACTTTAGCAACATATTTAGAGGCTACCATGAGGTACAATTGCCTTATTTAGGTTAGGGGCTACTAGGTGTTAATGCATACTTACCTTTTTACTTAAAGGACAATACTGACATAGCAATACACCTTTAGCTCTACCCTAACACTCCCACCCCATTCCATTTTAATTACACAGATTATATGTTATGATTTTCATGTATGTAGACCCTATTTTAATTTGATACTTAATAATTGTTATGTTTTAATAGTCCCGGAGTGCACCTACCAATGAGCTTCTAGCTAGAGAGAAACGGTGACAAATACACCTTTTCCCTCTAATTTTTGATAATACATTACATTTAGCTCATCTGATGCACCCAATGCCACTCTAAGCATTTGTGGGCGTGATCATATTACACCTACACTTATATTATCAGTGAGCAGTATACTCCGCTTGTGTTTTCGTAACTAAATAAGATTCCTGAGTTCAAAAAGACTGCACTGGGAACAAAAAGTGCCCAATAAAGTCCCGACCGGCCGGTCATAAATACCAATAGTATAAACACCAGGTATACTCTTAAAAAGTAGTGATACTACTAGCTGACCACATATGTAAAAGCAAATAGTCCCTACCTAGTTCTGCTGCAGTAAAATACACAATTGAACAAATGGACAGGAACATGAATGCAGAAAATACTAAATTGAAATATGTCCCAAAGGTCTATAGGTAGCAAACATGTCAGTGCAAAAATGCATATTGGTGAGGGTTCTCAGGCAGATTAAAATGGCAAATTGGCCAGTAGGCAAATTGTTTGCTACCACGTGATGGCATTAGTATGCAGATTTCTCCAAATAGCTGAGCCACCGCGGAAGCACAGCTGATAGATGTTAAATTGGTTGATAACAGAAGCAGACTGCTGGTTACTCCCCAGCGTCTCAGTTGTTGTAGAGATAAAGTGCGCATGCGTAAATAATACAAAATTCACATGAAGCCCCATCAGGATAGTAACGTCAGCCTGCTCACTAATCCTGATCTTATCCCGATCTGCAGTCAAGACACATACATACTAAATAGTTTAGACATGGACAGAAGCACTAATGACTTCCTAGCGTCGCCGTTGTCATAGAGATGATTGCGCATGCGTGGAGTAGATGTAGATCTTGCAGCGCTGTTCCAAAATTGAGAATACACTGTAGCAAACATCAGTCATGTAAATTGCTACAGCCAGTAGTAGGGTTGCCAGGTGGCTTGTCCAAAAATACTGAACACAATGGTAAAAGATGTGACCCCCCGGAATACATATAACAAATACCCCCACCCCGAATACATTTTAAAAATACCCCCACACCCCCTGAATACATAAAAAAATACCCCCACGCCCTCCGAATACATATACAAAATACCCCCACTCTCCCGAATACATATAAAAAATACCCCCACTCCCCCTGAATACACATAGTGGATGTGGAAGGAGGGCAGTGGATGCGTGGGCCCCCCATATCATCATCATCATCATCATCATCTTATTCCCCCCTCCATCACCTCATCCTGGCCCCCCATCATCATCATCTCATCTCATCTCCCCAGGCTGGCCCCCATCACCATCTTATCCCCCCCTCCCCATATCATCATCTTATTCCCCCCCATCATCATCTCATCTCATCTCCCCAGGCTGGCCCCCATCACCATCTTATCCCCCCTCCCCATATCATCATCTTATCCCCACCATCATCATCATCATAGTTAGATAGTTACAGTACATAGTAGATGAGGTTGAAAAAAGACGTACGTCCATCAAGTTCAACCTATGCTAAATTTAGAAAACAGATACTTTATCCTTTATCTATACTTACTTATTGATCCAGAGGAAGGCAAACAAAAAAACCCAGTGTCATATCATCCAATGATATCTCATAAGGGGGGAAATAAATTCCTTTCTGACTCCAAGAATTGGCAATCGGATTAATCCCTGGATCAACATCCTGCCCATGTATACTTATTTGGTATATCCCTGTATACCTTTCCTATCTAAAAAGATGTCCAACCTTTTTTTTAACAAATCTATTGTATCTGCCATCACAGTCTCCATGGGTAATGAATTCCAATATTTTAACTGTCCTTACTGTAAAGAACCCTTTCCTTTGTTGCTGGTGAAATCTCCTTTCCTCCAACCTTAAGGGATGGCCCGAGTCCTTTGTACTGCACGTGGGATGAATAGTTCTTTTGAAAGCTCCTTGTATTGTCCCTGAACATATTTGTATATAGTTATCATATCCCCTCTTAGACGCCTCTTTTCTAATGTAAATAAATCTAATTTAGCTAGCCTCTCCTCATAAGTTAGATTGTCCATCCCCTTTATTAATTTGGTGGCTCTTCTCTGCACTCTCTCTAGTTCCATAATGTCTTTTCTTAGGATTGGTGCCCAAAATTGTACTCCATATTCAAGGTGTGGTCTTACTAATGCTTTGTAAAGGGGCATAATTATGTTTACTTCCCTTCCATCCATTGCCCGTTTGATGCAAGATAAGATCTTGTTTGCCTTTGCAGCTACTGCATGACTTTTGGCACTATTGCTAAGCCTGCAGTATACAAGCACTCCTAAATCCTTCTCCATCAAGGATTCCCCCAATATATCTCCATTTAATTTGTAAATCGCCTTTTTATTCTTGCATCCCAAATGCATAACCTTATATTTATCTGTATTAAACCTCATCTGCCATTTACCTGCCCACGTTTCCAGTCTCTCAAAGTTCTTCTGAAGAGAAATTACATCCTGCTCTGATTCTATTACCTTACACAATTTAGTATCATCAGCAAAGATGGTGACTTTGCTCTCAATGCCAACCTCAAGGTCATTAATAAACAAGTTAAAAAGCAGGGGTCCCAGTACCGATCCCTGAGGTACTCCACTCACGACCTGAAAAAGTTCAATTTATGACAATCCTCTGTTGTCTATCCTTTAACCAGTTTTCAATCCAGGTGCATATATTATTACTGAGTCCAATTTTCTTTATTTTGTACACCAACCTTTTGTGTGAAATTGTATCAAAAGCCTTTGCAAAATCTAAGTAGACCACATCAACTGCATTACCCTGGTTTAAACTCCTACTTATCTACTCAAAGAAACATCATCTCATCTCATCTCCCCAGGCTGGCCCCCATCATCATCTTATCCCCTCCCCCTATCATCATCATCTTATTCCCCCCTCATCATCATAATCATCATCTCATTCCCCCCCATCATCATCTCATCTCATCCTGCCCCCCCCCCCCTCATCATCATCTCATCTCTCCAGGATGGCCCCCATCATCATCTTATCCCCTCCCCCATATCATCATCATCTTATTCCCCCCTCATCATCATAATCATCATCTCATTCCCCCCCCCATCATCATCTCATCTCATCCTGCCCCCCCCCCCTCATCATCATCTCATCTCCCCAGGATGGCCCCCTTCATCTTATCCCCCCCCAGCCCCAATATTTTGTCCTTACCTTATTTCCTGGCAGGACACAGACATCACCGGACCTGTCTCTGGGCCGCCGGGGTGTGGGCTCCATCCCCGATGTCCTCCAATTGGCCGTCCTCTCCTCCAGTCAGGGACAGCACATAACACGACTTACGAGTCCTCCTGATGGCGACCGGCCACCGTACAAGGCCTGCCCTCCAATCTTGGCACTGCGCTTTTAGCCACACTCGCGCTTGCTGCCCTCACACTTGCGACTGCCTCCGCCGCCCTCGCAGCTGCCGCCGCCGCCCTCACGCTTACCGCCGCAGCCGGCAACAATGGTAATACCGGACACATACGTGTCCAGTATTACCTCCAATTTTATACCGGCATCAGAATTACCGGCCTTTCTGGGTGAAAACCGGACACCTGGCAACCATAGCCAGTGGATGGTCTGTCAGTTCTTGCCTCACGATGTGTAGAATCAGCCATGTTAGATGCAACACTGATGTAACTTTGTGTCGGTCCTGCGTCGTCTCATCAGGATTTCCTCCAAACGACTTACTCTGCAGTCAAATCATAGCAAATTCATGCTGGGTAGATTAAGCATAAACAGAAGCTCTGTTTATTCGCTTTTGTCTCCAGTATAGTAGAGATAATTTGTGCACACTGGGGTACATGTAGCTCTTGTAGTACTGCTTCATATTGGGGATACATTGTAGCAAACATCAGGTATATAATAAAGGATAGCTAAAGCCAGTAGAAGATCTGTCTGATCTTGCCTCGCGATGTACACAGTCAACCATATTAGGTGGCACATCATTGGTGTGGCATTGTGTACACTAGGTCCTTCATCTATGATTTAAAGATATTTGAAAGTTTTACAGTATGTAATCGACAATAGACACAGCTATAATACTGACCAATCAAATTATAAGAAAAACAGGTTAAAATGTTAAAATAAAAGAGAGACATAATAGTGCAAACAAAACATCATTGGTAAAAATAAAAATACTATGTACAGACATAAAACAACCAAATGTAATAGATGCACGAAACCCAAAAGGGAGAGTAAATGGGCAAAAAGAGGAGAAAAAAAACAAAACCTCATGCAATATTCTACAAAAACATGGCAAAACCCAGATAGTCATTCATGCCATTGGGCGTCACAGAGCCGAGCTGAGCTATCCAGCGGCCCTCCCTCTGCAAGAGGGACCTTTCAGCATCTCCCCCTCTTATACCCAGAGACACACGGTCATTGGCAAATGCAGAAAGGGTCGTGTTGTCAGCACCCTGTTTCTGCAGGAGGTGTCTTTTTTTAAAGAGTCACTATCCCTATGTGCAAATGTAATATTACGACAGTACTCTAATATTCTAAAGCGCACCACCCTAGGTGTCATGCCTACGTATATATTAAATTGCACGGACACGTCAACTAATAGAAACACCCTTTGAACGACAGTTAAAAAAATGATAGATCTTATACTGTTTTGTCCTTGTACTGTCAAAAAAAGGAATCTGTTTGCCGCATAAAGCGGCAGGCTGTTATTATTATTATAATACCTATTATTATTATTATTGAAGTATTTAAACTTTATACTTATTACTTTATATGTTTTTGTCTATTGGATGTAGCATTGGGCACCCCTGTCGTTTGTTGTATACATTTGCCACGCTCAGTAGCTCTCTTTTTGACATAAATATATATTCATGATGTGGTGGGTGTGGGAGTTTGAGCTAGCTGGGAAAGTGTGTGTTAATCAATTTCTGACTGGTAGCAGTTGTAATGGAGGTAGGTGGCACCTCCCCCCAGAGCTCACTCCTCCTCCTCACCTTTTTTTTCCCCCAAACATTTTTATTAGGTATTGATACATTACATAATAAACAGTATAGAGTAGTGGTTACACAATACCATAATATTGATATTTTACTTATTGTTGACAGGGGGGGTTTAGAGTAGGAAGGGGTAGGGAAGGGGGGTGAAAGGGAGGGGGGGGGGGGTTCCCCCTCCGTCCCCTGGCGGTCCTCATTCTCGGTCAGTAGTCTTGGGTTGTTACTAAAATCGAGGCGTTTTCAAAAATTAATGCGTCAGCCAGGGCTCCCATATGGTACAGAACCGGTCCGTTGAATGGTTGAGAAATGCTGTCAGTTTTTCCATTAACATTACCTAGTTTAATCTTTTTCTCACCATTTGTACTGTGAGAGGAATCTGTTTGCCGCATAAAGCGGCAGGCTGTTATTATTATTATAATACCTATTATTAATATTATTATTATTGAAGTATTTAAACTTTATACTTATTACTTTATATGTTTTGTCAATTGGATGTAGCATTGGGCACCCCTGTCTTTTGTTTTATATATATATATTTTAAATAACTGCAGAGAGCGCAGGTGCAGGGGGAGAGAGCGCAGGGGCAGGGGGAGAGAGCGCAGGGGCAGGGGGAGAGAGCGCAGGGGCAGGGGGAGAGAGCGCAGGGGCAGGGGGAGAGAGCGCAGGGGCAGGAGGAGAGAGTGCAGGGGCAGGGGGAGAGAGCACAAGAGCACAAGGGCAGAGAGCGCAGGGGGAGAGAGTGCAGGGACAGGGGGAGAGAGCGCAGGGGGAGAGAGTGAAAGGACAGGGGAAGAGAGCCCAGGGGCTGGGGGAGAGAGCACAGGGGGAGAGAGAGCGCAGGTGGAGAGAGAGCAGGGACAGGGGCAGAAAGCACAGGAACAGGTGGAGAGAGCGCAGGGGCAGGGGGAGAGAGCGCAGGGGGAAAGAGCGCAGGGAGAGAGCACAGGGGGAGAATGCAGGGACAGGTGGAGAGAGTGCAGGGGCAGGGGAGAGACCATAAGGGGAGAGAGTGCAGGGACAGGTGGAGAGAGTGCAGGGGCAGGGGAGAGACCATAAGGGCAGAGAGCGCAGGGACAGTGGGAGAGAGCAGGGACAGGGGGAGAGGTTCTTTTTCTTAACACGTATACTGGATTTTTTTTAAGATGACGTATTGAAAAATACGTGGAAGACCCTTCGGGATTCCTTTCGGCGTGAGTTAAAAAAGAAGGTGCCACGTTCAAGGGACCCTGGACCAAGCAGTCAAGATACGTCACGCTGGCCCTATTTTTCCCAAATGCCGCTTTGAAGGTCCAGATGACTCCTGAGTCAACAACTTCTAACCTTGAAGAAGTCCCTATTGCCCCAAGTGACACTACCGTCTCAAGTGTTCTTCTTCCGGAAAGTGAGAGAGCTAGTTCTCCTGAACCAACACCGTGCAAAAAAGAAAAACAAAAAAATGCCTAGCGAAAAAGGAACAGATGTAAAGAAACAACTGCTGGCAATGGAAGAGCGAAAAGATGCCTTCTTGCCAAGTCACATGGCAGTGCTAGTGGCAAGAAATGAAGACGTAGATTTTCATAACAGTCTACTCCCACATACAAATCAATTAAAGCCAATGGAGAAGTTGCGTTTGCGACAAAAGATGACAGAATTTGTCATCGAAGCTGTCAATGAAAGCCCCAAAATTCTTCTGTTTAATTAGATATTAAAAAGCATATTTGGTGCGCTGTGGCACGGGTCTGTGGGGGAGACAGAGGGGCGGGATGAGCCCTCTCCTCCTTGCCCCACCCACCCCCTTCCCCTTTGAGGTTTCTCCCCTCTCCCCCCCCCCCACTCCCTCTCTCCCTCCCACGCTCCCCTTTCCTCTTTCTCTTTCTATCCTTATCTCCATCTATCCCCTTTCTCATGGATTAAATGGGTTTGAATAAGGAAAAGTCGAACCCCTAAGTTAAATTAAGGGAGTGAACTTGCATCTCAGCAATTTATATACACTGTAAAACCACATAGTTTATCTATAATCTGGGTTTCTGACTCTTTGTTTTGTAAAGGAAAAACCTGATGTTTGGCACTCCTATGTGAATTGATTTGACATATCATCGATGTCCATGTCTTGAAAAATAGAATAAAAAAGTTTGGAAATAAAGCACATTTGTTATTGTTCTTGTATAGTTCTAAATGTTAAAAAATTTTTTTATAATGTTCTTGCTGTTGGCGCTTTAAAAATATAAAATGATATAAATTAATTTGGTTACGTTTGAAAACTTGTGTGTGTCATATGTTATAAAGACAGACCATTATTGACATAAAAAGCAACATTACTAAAAAGTACATTGCCATAATGACATACATACATCAGTATATAAAGACATGACAATTATATCTTCAAATTCAATTTTTATTCAATCAAATAAAACACAGTTTGCATTGCTCTTTAAACCACATAACCAAAAAATAAAAGTTTATTAGTATACATCTTTACAATGTATCTTGCCAAGGTAAAGCACCTTCATTATTGAAATAATTTGTCAAACAAAAAGATGATAGATATCCAGTGTCAAGACATTTCTCTGCGTGTCCATCTGGCAGTGTTGACACATTCACATTTAGTGCCCTTGAGCAGATTTTTTTCACCTGCCAGAGGTGGTAATAGAGAAACAATTTTGAACCGCAGAGAAATGTTTTGGATGTACTCCTTGGGCTCGTTGTCTCCACTGAGGATGAATACATATTGGGAGCTCAAACATTTTTTTTTTTTTTTTTTTTCAACTTCAAAATTTTTATTGGGTTTCACATCAAAAACATTATGCCACATCCCATTGTAAACGATTTGAAACCCCCCGAGGTTTACCCTTTTCCTTCTCACTATCGGGGGTAAAGTCACTCAAGAGCAACGAGGGACTAACAACATACACTCACAAGACTAGACAAACCTGACTTACTGGACCAGAGACTAGACAACAGAGGAAAAAACACCAAAGGGGGGAAAAGGAGAGGAGGGGGGGGGGGAAGGGAATGGACTGCCACCCTTTTCTTTGGTTGTGGAAGATCTGCTGTCGGTCCGTAAGGCGTCCTTCTCCGTGGCTCCTGACGACTCCACCTCTTGGTTCCAATTCGAATAGTCGGGGGGGGGATCCTACCTGTCATGTGCCTATGTTATAGTATGTTCCGCTCCGTCACCAGAGAACGCTCAAACATTTTTTAATGTAGCTCCCAATCTGTGTTCATCCTCCAACATACGCTGTATATCTTTATTTGTGTTATTACAATGTGATCGGCTGAGGCTGTTCGCATGCTTCTCCTCTGGAGGGGTCTCTCTTGTTGAGGTCTCCTTCTTTAAGGTTTCATTATAACATCGATATTTTTGGTACTATTATTGATCGATATATGTATCATATATTAAGACTGTTCCATCTCAGATGTCTGTTTTTATTGCCATTTGCTAGTTATCTATACCTCCTCTGGTCCTGAATTTTTGCCTTTGGATTTGTATTTCTCTGCTTCTCCCATGTTTTCATTGTGTCCCTTATTATCTACAATACTCCTTATATGATCAATTGTTCTCTATTCATTCTTATTTAAGATAGAGATTTATTATGATATTTAATAATCTCATCAAGACGCCCTACTGATTTTTGATGCATCCGTTGATTATCCATGTATTACCTCCCTTAAGTTATACTGTATGTGTTTTAACTCTTCATTAAGTCGGTTCTTAATATGTTTATATAATTATTTGATGATATTTTTGATCTACATTACTCATCATTCATTATATTATTATATATATTTGGGTACATGTTCTTATCCCTTTTTGTTTTGTTTGATTTATTCAATTTAATTTATACTTATTCATTGTTTTAATTATTTTCTTTAGTTTATATGGTTTATTATTCACTTTATTCTTATGTTGTAATGTCTATTATCTAGTTACTCTATGCTGTGAGATTTACATATGCCCAGGGTTGGCCTATGCGGATCCGTCAATACGTTTGATTGATCTGCACTAGTCATTATCACTGTTCTGCTGTTTCTTCTCGCAGCATGCTGGTGAATGATATCTGTTTAAATTGACGATTTGCTGGGTTATTCGCGTTGTCATGGTAACCCGGCATCAAATTACACCGCGGGTCACGTGACATCGCGTTACCATGGCACCGTGACCTCATGTGACCCCACGCATCATTTGACGCCAGGGCCGGGCAGGGGGGTTGCGAGGCGCTGAGGAGAGCAGGCTCACCGGGAAAAAAGTTTGCGCACCCGTGGTATAGAGCACATCGATACCACAATAGGCAGGATAGCCCTATTGACTCCTGTTGTCTGAGAGCATATACAGCATAATGATATCGTTTGAAGCAGTAGAAAAGTCAATTATAAGGTTAGACACCCAGATCACTGCAAGTATAAATATACCACCTGATTTTGATAAAACCTTTGCGAAACAGAAAGCCATTTTAGATGCCCATATCAAGCCTGTTGGATCACATGACAGCAACTGACACCAGACAATATATTGACACCAGACTGACACCAGACACCATATTGACACCAGAACAATTTGTCAAGGTCACCAAGATGATTGGACGTAATGGTGATGTCTTCTCATGGAAATAGTGATGTCTTCTCACTGTGGCAAAATAAGAGGACAGAGAGACTTCCTTTAGTGCTGCACTAAGGAAACACCCCTAATCGGGCTTAAATTATACTTTATTTGAACGCAAATGATAAAAAATATAAGTGTTGGGAGTAGACGCAATATAGTATACCAAAATATAATAAAAACAATTAAAACAAAGGAGAGGGTAGGATGTTTAACTGGAACGCAAAAATAAAGTGGTGGGAATCGCCTATTAATTAAGTGATAATCATAGTCAAACTACAGTAGGGCCCCGCTTTACAATGCTCCGCTTTACGGCGCTCCGCTCATACAGCGTTTCCCAATGTATACCCATATTCATTAGGTCCGGCGCTTGTTCCGTTTTTTCGGCATGCAGTGCTCAGCAGCGGAGTATCCGGCTGCCACTAAGCAACAGTTTTAGCTCATGCGCAACTCCTTGTCAGATGCCATTTTTCAGCGAAACAGCTCTGCATCTCTGTTTTCAAAGGTACAATGCAATACAGTACAGTAGGGCCCCGCTTTACAGCGATTTACGCTTTACGGTGGCGGCATGGAAACCGCCGTATGAGCGGGGCCCTGCTGTATTGAATTGACTATAATCCAGGTGATTCTGCTTAAGTATGTTGCGTTTCTAAGCTGAGTAAGGGATCAGTGCGCAGCCTCATAGGCCCTTGTGAGTGTAATGAAATGAAACAATTATAGTTGCAATCAGTATATATGTTTCTAATATTGCTCTACTTTTGCAGCTGCAAGCGATAAACTGGCAGTAACTAGGGGTGTACCGAGTACACGGAATTACCCGGAAGTTAGCAGGCACATTTCCAGCTACCCGGACATTACCCGGACACGGCAACTGAGAAGTGGGCCCAGCGCCGGGTAATTCCCGGTGTCGGGTAATGTCAGGATAGCTGGAAATAATCTTATTACTTACCTTTCTGACGACATCTGGAACAGCAGCAGTGGTCCTGTGGCGGTGGCAGCATCGGAAGTGTCTTCAGCCGGCGGGGGAGCTGCAGGAATCACTTCCACAGCACCGGCGCAGGTAAACAGCGTCTGTGTGAGCCGCCGGGGGAACCACGTGGCCGGAGCAGGAGACGGAGCGTTCCTATTGGACAGACGGCTGTCAGTCATATATTGCAATGTTTTCATATATGATTATTATATCCTGGTTGTCAAAAAAGGTAAGTATGAGATGTCCAGTAATAGTTTTCTGATATTAATATTCAGCTTTGAGCTGGCACTTAATGCCAAAATCTAATAACTCTAGCAAATTTGCTGTTGTTTTCACAAAAATGGGGTGAATAAGAAACCCTTGTTTAAACCATGAGGGGCTAATGTGGATAAATGATATATCCATCGTGATTCTTTTTGTAGCAATTTTTTGTCCCAATCTCCCCCTCTTTTGTCAAAGGGTATGCTATCAATGCCTTGAAAGTGAAGGACATTCACATCCCCATTATGTTTATCTCTGACATGTCTTGATACAGGGGTGTCGAGACATTTCTGATTGTTCCAGGATACGCTGTCAAAATTGTCGACCTGGGAAACCAACTTATTGTATTCCGCATTTACAGGGAATGAGATAGACAAATCTTAGGGTCTTGTAGTTAATAAAGCTTTTAATAGGAAACTTTTTGTTGTTATTTCTACTTTCAAAGTTTTTGCTTGTTTTGATAAATCTACACGCCTAACAAACACTGCATTTAAATTGGCCTACTGTTTTTTGGGGGAGCCAGGTTGTAGCAGTTTGATTTATACTGCCTTGAAAGTGACTGTGAACCAAAGTATCCTTCAGGTTTCTAGATCTTCTAGGTACCATTGTTGAAACATTAGTCAAGACTTCACATAGGTCCTTATCCTCCAAACGGATATGCCAAAGTTTGGTATAGATTTTTTTAATCTCTTGCCATTGGGCATTATAAAGTAGGTAGCTATGAATCTCACTATATTCTTTGTTTCTGTGTCTCTCCGTTTGACCTGGAGGAGTGTTTCTCTATTGGCTTTAACTGCATTACTTTTGATATTTGTATGACTATACCCCCTTTCTTTGAATTTGTCTCTCATTATATCTATATAAATATAACTTATGGTTAACCGCTCACCAATTGATTATAGTAGAGACAGCCGGTGCAAAGGAATGGTACCGACAGAACAAACACACAAGAAGACACAAGTGGTCTCCCAAAGATCCCTTTTACACTGCACAACCAGGCTGATATATGAAATGGGGGTATAATACTCCCTGACTAATTGTCTGATAAGCTGTAGGGGGTACTGAAAGTAACCGCTCCAGCACTGTGGGCGGACAGTTACCATTAAAAGCCTGATATAGGCAAAACAATAAAGTTTTATTAATTACGAAAGACAACGACGCATACTCAAATTCCATAAAAATAATTAAAACACAAGGTATTAGGTAACACCAGAAGGGAGTGGAATAAATAATCCAATAATGGATAAATCAAATGAACCCTAATGGTGGTGACTTGAATCAGGGTGTGGGGTAGGGTAGGAGGTAACTACAAATAGCAGGGGGGACAAATGAATGTATATAACATATATATATCTAGGTAGGCTCTGAAACATCTACATGTGTGCCATAAAGATATATGTCCCCCTAAATGGAACATCCTCCCTGAATTGGTGGCAGGGTGTGTATTAAGGCAATTATATATAATGGCAGAATGCAATAGACACAGCATACAATAAATGGTAGTCTCACCGTCCAACTCCAAATAAAGTGTCCCAAATGCAAGTGTGGTAGCTTGAAATCTACTCACAGTACTCAATGCGCAGAGATATAGCCGCTGAATTGTCTGCCACTAAAATAAACACACACCCTCTCCCCCCAGTACACCGGAACAGTCTCACCCGTGACCTCCGACGTCAACGCGATGACATCATCCCGACGTACAGTTTGCGCTCGGGGGCTGGCGCTTTCTCAAGGTGGGAGGTGACATACTGAGTTGCGCTGTCACTCTATATACCCACAGAGCGGGGCGGTACTCAAGGTTTCACCTAATCAAACACCACATGGTTGAATGACAGCTAAAAGAACATTAATTCGTATAATGTATTCATGGGGGTAGAAAAAGGGGTGGTCACATGACCCTAAATGTGCCGTAGCTACACTGTGCTATATCCTATGTGTGGATAGAGTGTGGATAAAGTATGAGGGACCATATATTATATACACAAAGGACAGGTATCACGGGTTTGAATGAAAGCCATCCACAGTCTATGTGAGCATATGGAGTGTAGGAGTGAACTAACCTTCAGTGTCCGCCCCTTAGGTCAAAACGGACGTCTAGTAATTAGCTGTATACTTGGTTCCCTCTAAGATGTCAATAGGAGAAACATGGGTACATCCATATAATTGAAAATAGTGTTTTATAGAAAAGACGTATAGATGTAGCCCTCATTCAAACCCATGGGACTGAGTGTTTTGAGTGTATAAATCCATTTACACTCAGTCTGCAGCAGTACCCTGTCCCAATCACCCTTACGTTGGCCCCAAGGTATGTGTTGAATACCAATAAAGATTAGTTGATCACTATTGCCGTGATGTTCGTTGATTACACGTCGTGCCACTTGTGTGTCTGTGGCATTCCGTATAGATCCCAGATGTTCGAGGATTCTCTTTTTGAATTGTCTAAAGGTTTTCCCGACATACAGTTTGCCACAGACACAAACAATCAAGTAAATGACACCCTCAGTGACACAGTTTATAAAGTCATTGATTTTGAATGTCCGTTGTTGCATGGAGTTCATGAATTCGGTCTTTTTGGGTACATATCTACAGGCCCTACAGTGACCGCATGCATAAGAGCCCTTTGTTGCCTGTGATTTAACTTGATAGTGACTCCTTACTAAGATGTCCTTAAGGTTGCGGCTTCTCCTGCTCGTAAGTTTAGGCGTATTGGATAGGACCCCTTTCAGGTCCTCGTCATCAAGTAAAATGTGCCAATGTTTATTAAAGATCCGAAAGATTGAACTCTATTGGTCACTGAATGTTCCAATGAAACTAATCGGTTTGTAATCATTGGTGGGGTTAGTATGGGGTGTATCAGCCGAAAGTTGTGTCCTAGTTGTATCGATTGCTCTATTGTATGCTGTTTTGAGGTTACCCTTAGAGTGACCGCGTTCAATAAACCTTTGTGTCATGTCCTTAGCTTTTTCCTTAAATTCACTTAAAGTTGAACAATTTCGCCTTAGGCGAAGATATTGACCTGTGGGGATAGCCTTAATCACATGCTTGGGATGTTGGCTATCAGCTCTGAGTAGGCTATTCGTCGCAGTACTTTTCCTGAAGATCGTTGTCTCAAGTTTACCTTCAGTATCTTTCATTATGGTAATGTCAAGAAAGTCTATTCTTGATTCACTTGAGACACAGGTGAGTTTCAGATTATGTGAAATAACAAAAAACTGCGCTCATATATGAATAAAATAATAGGTGAAGTGATTCTAAAACAAAAAAGTGAATACGACCTTATAGGAATGAGGTTTGATGCAGCTGTTCAAATGGAAGGCTCGGCACTCCAGGCTAGTACAGAAAAAAGAAAAAGAACAGCGCAAACAAAGACCTCATAGTGTAGTATATTTAGAAAAGCCCGCCATCTAGCGCGACGCGACTCAGACACCGACAGACGCCATTTGATGACGTCAGACGCCACCGTGGACTTGTCCGGAAGTGGAGGAACTCCTCTGAAGCTGCAGTGATATTGCCAGGGACTGAGAGGGATCTCCAACAGAGAGCTGACCCACACGACCCTGTGCTCTTGCCATCAGAGGAAAGATTTGTCAAGCCCTGCACCGCCACTGTGATCTGCTGTCTACAGATGGGTAACATGTCCCAAACATGTCATGCTGTGTGATTATTTATTTTATGTACGTGCAATACTCACCCTTTAATTATAAATTGCTTTCCTAAATATACTACACTATGAGGTCTTTGTTTGCGCTGTTCTTTTTCTTTTTTCTGAGTTTCAGATTATGTAAGTTCGTGTTCAACACATCAACGAATTTATTCAGGAACGCCTACCCCACACCCTGATTCAAGTCACCACCATTAGGGTTAATTTGATTTATCCATTATTGGATTATTTATTCCACTCCCTTCTGGTGTTACCTAATACCTTTTGTTTTAACTCTTATTATATCTTCCTGTTTGTTGAAATCAGTGATGTTTGAACAGTTTCTTTGAATCCGGAGAAACTGTCTTGTTGGGATACCTTTGATTAGCGATGTCGGATGATGACTGTCCGCTCTAAGATAACTATTCGTAGCTGCTACTTTTGTATGTCCCATTATACTGATTATATTCCCTCGGATTCAATTATAGCCTTTAGATCCAGAAACACCATACTTTTCTCACGTACTTCATAAGTTAATTTTAAGTTGTGTTGCTTAGAGTTCAGGACTTCAACAAAGGCTTTAAAGCTTTCTTTACCCCCATTCCACAGTACCAGCACGTCATCAATGTAGCGAATCCATAAAATTACGTGATCAGAGAATTCTGTCATATTCTCACTCAATACAACAAAAGACAGGGGTGCCCAATGCTACGTCCAATTGACAAAACATATATGGTAATAAGTATAAAGTTTAAATACTTCAATAATAATAATAATAATTACTTGGTTAATTAGTTAAACCCTTTGGCTAAAGCGTCGTAAGCCTGCATACCAAAGTATAACCAAAAATGCAGGTCATACACTACACTGTGAACCCTTCCCTTTACCTCTGTATGAGGGGAAGCAACCATAGTAGATCCTGTCCTTTGCAGCAAAGTGAAAAGACCTCCCAAGTTAAAAAGGTGAGGAGGAGTGAGCTCTGGGGGGAGGTGCCACCTACCTCCATTACAACTGTTACCAGTCAGAAATTGATATTCTCACTGAATACAGTCTGTTTCTTCCACCACTCCAGGTACAGGTTTGCATAAATAGGGGCACATGTAGTCCCCATTGCAGTTCCCTGTACCTGGAGGTAGATTTTATTACTGAACAGAAAGTAATTGTGGGTAAGTACAAATGTCAAGAGCTCGCAAATGAACTAATTATGACATTGATGTGTACTCCTGGTTGAGAGAAAAGAGGTCACCGCATTTATGACAACTGAATGTTGAATGCTTGTATAAAGCGATTCAACATCAAGGCTACACAGAAGAGTGTTCTCATCGACTATTATCCCTTCTAGTTGTCTCAGGACGTCTTGAGTATCTCTCACGTATGATGGCAAGGATGTGACAAAATTTCTTAGAACTTTGTCAAGATATACGCTTGGTCCCTCTGTGAGGTTCCTATTCCCGAGATGATAGGTCGACCTGGTGGGTGTGTGGGGTTCTTATGGACCTTTGGAAAACTATAGAATGTTGCTATTTTAGGTGTAGTGTTTAGCATATATTTATATTCCTGTTTTGATAGTAACATACAGTATCTGTCAGACCCTGATCTTAGAGTATTTTGAGCTCTTTTAGAAAGATAATTGTTGGGTCCTGTTCCAGGATTCTGTAGCACTTTTTGTGAAATCTTTTGAGAGTTTTTGGATGTGCTTTTGGGTTCTCTGTATCTGATGACTCCAAATCAGTGGATGAGTCACTCTGAACGTGTGGTCCAGTGGTTTGTGTCTATTTCTTAGGGAATTTGTATATTTTACCCTCTTTGTAATCGTTAGTATCTCTAGAAAATGTTCTCTGTTTCCTATCCTTTATTTCGTGGGTAAACTTGTCAATGTTTACTTTAAGTTGTGACTCATAGTCCATAAATTTCTCACTTTTATTCCAAGTGCCCACTTCTGAAATTAATTTTTGTAAATCGTTGTAAACGGTTTCTAGATTTTCTTTCTCGTGCTTAACAATTAATTGCATTAGTTCTTTTGAGCACGCTGATAAAGTCTGTTCCCATGCTTTAAGGAACTCTTCATCCAGAATAGAATGGGAAGGGGCTAGATTTAGCCGTTAACCTCTTGGGATTAAATTCTGTTTAATGCATGTTTCCAGACTAATCACATCCCACCAAAGCCTTGATTGATGCTTATACGTGTAGCGAGCTCCCCAAATTGGAGGAGCACCGGGAGGTGTTCTCTACCGGAAAGATTGATGTGGGCTGCCGCAAGAACGCCCAGCATACAATCCGGCTGAATGATGGCACGTCATTCCGGGAGCGTTCCAGATGCATCGCTGCGAGAGATGTGGAGGACGTGAGGGACGTCCTGAAGGGGATAGAGACGGCGGGCATCATAACGGAATCCCGTAGCCCCTACGCCTCCCCGATCGTGGTGGTATGCAAGAAGAATGGGCCAGTCCGCCTGTGTGTAGATTACCGGACCCTGAACCATCGTACGGTCCCAGACCAGTATACTCTGCCATGGATAGAAGAGAACCTCAGCGCGCTGTCAGGAAGCCAGTGGTTCAGCGCGCTGGACCTGCGGTCTAGGTACTGCCAGGTACCTATGAGCTCCGAAGACCAGGAGAAGACTGCGTTTGTCTGTCTCCTCGGGTTCTACCAGTTCACCCGAATGCCCCAATGCATTTGCTGTGCCCCAGCGACATTCCAAAGGTTGATGGAGAAGACTATTGGAGACATGAACCCCCGGGAATGCCTGGTCTACCTGGACAAAATCATTGTGTTCGGTAAGACCCTAGAAGAGCACGAGGAACGCCTTCTGAAGGTACTAGACAGACTGGGTGTCACGAGAGAATAGCACATATATACAATAACTGGGCCAGATTGAACAAGATTAGGATATAGTAAACTGAATGAGTTTATTTCCTATGAGCAGAACAGACAATACATCAAGCAAATAACATTACAGAAATATTTACACTTACTGAGGTTGGACAAGGAGATATTCAGCTGAATAGCAGCTCCTTAGTTGTTATAGGTCACAACAAGCACGACAAAACGACAGCAACAAGCAACCAACACAGGAATAAGGGGGGCACGCAACTATATAGACGTAGACCCCCATTCCTACCATGGCAGTTCAGTTATTGGTGAAGACAAATCTTGACCCAATCACAGGTTGCCAGGTAACGCAAAAAGCTGGGTTTACCCAGCCCCTCATAATGCAACCCTCCCCTGTGGCTACTTGGCCAGCCCATTTATAAAAAAACTATGACATGATGCCTTCGTTGCCATCCTGTCTAGCAAAAATGCTAATTGGGCAGGGGTCTTTCATGTAGGGTGTCACTTTTGACAGGTGAAACGGTTATCACCTCGTTGTGAGACCTGGCTGCATATGCAATAAGGCTTTCAAGTGGCCTCCTTTGATTGTACAATTACATATCAAAGGGACCATTTGGTGAGCTTCCAAACTTATATCCAAAGTTATAGTAAAAACAGCGATAACATAACTATTTCTCCCATATTTTAAATCAGATTAACAATATCTATGCAACCTGTGTTCGTTGCATAGGAAAGCAAATCCAAATTTCAGCCTTGTAGCACAAACACATACAGAGATATGGTTCTATGGGGTTTACATTATGACAAATACACAGTTAACCCTCTCTCCATGTTAATACATAACGTAGCAATTAATTCTACTGAAGCAGGGGGATGCAGATCAACATATACACAATATGGTTAACCCTTTCCCTCCCGACATGATTTCTACACATGCAGAAATATAACACAGATTGCTGGGGGAATACATCTCAGACCTGGGGCAATTCTGCTGAAGCAGGGGGATGCAGATCAACATATACACAGATCCCATTAACCCCTCATACCCCGATCATGACAATGGGTATAAAAGGTCTGAAGTTGTCCCTGGACAAATGCCAGTTCTGCTGCACGTCAGTCACCTATGTGGGTCATACATATAGTGTCCACAGATGGGGTGGCTACCAACCCCGCTAAGGTCGAAACCATAGTGAACTGGCCCAGACCAGATAACGTGATGGAACTGAGGTCCTTCCTGGGATTCTGCGGATACTACCGCCGCTTCGTAGAAGGCTATTCCAGCAAAGCCAAGGCCCTCAACAATCTCCTGAAAATCTACTCAGAGGAACCTCGGCAGAAGGCCGCATCCCCACGGACACCCTTCGGAGACAAGTGGATGTCCGCCTCAAGAAAAGCCTCACGGAAGCACCCGTCTTGACTTATGCCGACCCGGAGCAGCCGTATATCCTACATGTGGATGCAAGCTTCAACGGGCTGGGAGCTGTACTGCATCAGAAGTACCCTGCTGGCCTCCACCCAGTGGCATATGTGAGCCGAAGCTTGACACCCAGCGAACAAAACTGCCCAGTCCACAAACTGGAGTTCCTATCACTCAAGTGGGTGGTAGTCGACAAGCTCCACGATTACTTATACAGAGTTTCCTTTGAGGTCCGAACAGACAACAACCCGCTGACCTATATTCTGACATCCGCCAAGCTGGATGCTACCGGCCACAGGTGGCTAACGGCCACCCTGAATTACAAGCCGGAGCCCTTAAACATCGGAGCCAATGCCCTGACCCGAAGACTCGGACTGAATACCACTCCAGACGACGGCCCATGGGAAGAAATCCCTGGACTCCCTGGGATTCGGGCAATGTGCTCAACAGCAGCAATAGTGGGGGATAAGGTGGCATTCTCTGAGCTAAGAGTAGCTGATTCACTGGGTTGTCAGTCCAAGGCACTCTCTGCCGCTTACTGCCATCCAAACAGCATGTCAGTCACCCAGGGTAACATACTAGAATGGAGAGACTTGAAGTACCAGATGCTCGGTGGCTAGAGCTATACGCCAGGCCATTCGACAGAAAAACCCCTTCTTGGTGAAGCACGCTCCTAGCAACACCATCGTGGTTATCATGAGGGAATGCGATAAGTTCCGCCTAGAACGTGGTCTCCTCTACAGTGTCGTCCCGTACCATAACTATCCCGAGACAACTGGCACTGCCCTGATGCTTGGAGTACCATGTTCTATGATCACTGCATGATGAGTATGGACATCTGGGCATAGTCAAGACCTTCGGCCTAGTGAGAAACCGGTTCTTCTGGCTCAAAATGAGGGAGTCAGTAGAAGGCCACTGTAGAAAGGGCCTGCAGTGTATCCAGAGGAAGACACTTCCCACATGTGCAGCCCCAATGGGCCACTTAAAGAGCTCTGGTCCTATAGACTTTCTTTGCATTGAAGCAGACTCAAAGGGCATCGGGAACATCCTGGTAGTGATCGAGAACTACACACTGGTACGCCCAAGCGTTCTCGACTAAAGACCAGAAAGCTCTCACAGTCTCCAAGGTACTGTGGGAGAAATATTTCATCCACTACGGATTGCTGAATCGGATGTACACCGATCAAGGGAGAGGCTTTGAGAGCAAGCTTATCAAGGAGCTTCTCAACTTGCTCAACATCCAGAAGTCTCGGACCACTCTATACCATCCAGAGGGAGACGCTCTGCTGGAGAGGTTCAACCGAACCCTGCTCGACATGCTTGGCACCCTAAAGGGCTCCCAGAAAACCGAGTGGAGCAAGCACGTTGAATCGCTAGTGCATGCCTACAACTACACATCCACAGGGTTCACACCGTACTACATGATGTTCGGGCGAGAGGCACGACTGCCTGTCGACATTCACTGATGGGGTACCCAACATGGCCGACTACAAATATGTGAGACGGCTCCAAGATAGTCTTCACAGCGCATACCAGCTGGTGGAGAAAGCCACCGCCAAACTGAATTAGGGCAATAAGCGACGATATAACCACAAAGTCCGCCATTGGGAACTTTGGAATGGAGACCCCATTCTCCTGCGAAATCTAGGAGTCCCTGGAAAACATAAGCTGCCGGACCGCTGGCGCGAAGCTCCCTTCGAGGTAGAGTCGCAGATGCTGGGCCTCACTGTCTACAGAATCCGAGAAACCGATGGCAGGGTAAAGGTCTGGCACTGAATCACTTACTGCCAATTCCTCAAGTGTGAGAAAGTTACCCCAAACCAGAAACGGCTAGACGACAGTAGTAACAGCCAGTGAGCCACAGGGGTCAGACGAGAACCCTGAGTCAGTGACTGAACTAAATAAGATCCTATGGAAGGAACTTCCGCTAGTTCAAATGGAGACTGGTGGACGCCTCCCGAATGAGCAATGGGTAATGGGCCCGTGCCTCATGTACCCACCCCAGTGGCTTCAACCAGCTGTCCACTTGATCCAAGAAGCTGAGCTTTGTTTCTCTAAGAGACATTGTAGAGACTGAGTTGCCCCTTAGAAACGGGCCAGGGCCTCAAGCCAAAGAGATTTTCTCAAGAGGAAAATGTGGAAGAAGAGACTCTCGGGAGTCAGTGAGATGCCCTCCCACTAGAGTGGCTTATGATTCAACAGGGGCACCCCACTATGAGTCTCTAAAAAATGCATTGTTATTATATATCTTTGTGATATGTTGTTCCCAAGCGGGGATGTTGGAGTCTCCACCAGGGGGAGGATGTAGCGAGCTCCCCGCTTACCTCCGCTGCAGGTGGGGGAGCTGCCGGCTTATCCGGGTGCTGCCGGAGAGGCCGGCAGACCCGGCATAGATGCGGGGAGGCTGCGGGCAGACTGGGAGAGCTCCGTGATGCAGGCGGCCATCTTTGATTCCCACGCATGCGCAGAGGGTGCGCGGCTTGCGGTCTGGGACCAGACCACAGGCATTCCTAAGAGACACTTAAAAGGGACACACTGCAACTGGTGCTCCCTCAGAGGTGGACGCCTTCTTGGAAGGACTGGATAGATCGCGATGTGGGATCACTCTGCGGTCCGACGGATCCACATTACAGTTTGGCCTGGACTGGTCTAAGACCAGGAAGGTATCTGCAAGTGCACCAATGGCCATACACAGGAGTAGTGCTACTCCTCACACACTTTGGGGTGGGCCTGTCTTGTGGACACCGGGTGGATAGGTGCCCAGGGCATCCTCATAACTTTGGGGGAACCTCACCGGGGTGTGGACAAGGTGGTGGGCTTACACTGTGGAGGTACTGTGTGGGTACGGCCTTGCATGGCCTTGTTATTATAGTGTTGTCCGTTTATATGTCAGAAAATATGTTGTTATATACTCTGTGAGTTTACCGACTATTGGTTCTTGTGAGGGGTAATCCTACTACGTTAGGATCTCTCTCAGGTGGAGGCGCTCTGTACCAACGAACGTGACCACCCCAGGCTCCCAGCGGCGGAGGATCAGGCCTCCTGTTAGTCACGCAGGTAACAACAGCATGGGCAGTTTCCCTTAGCTACGTGGGAAACGGGCTACATACGTTTTATCTAGTTGGCGGAAATAGTCTTTGATATCAGGAAGGTCTACTGTTTCAGTTTGATCATAATTTAAACTGAAGACATTCTTTGATTCACTAAGCCACGAGTTAACGTTAATTTCTTTGGACATGAAACCTGTCCTAGTGTGACATTAAGCGTGTGCTAGGGTACACAGGAAAAGGTGTTAACCTGATAAACTTACCTGTGCAATAGAGTTTCCTCCTAGGGGGTGGGTGTGTACCCTGCTCAAACGCCAAGGAGGATGTAATTTGAGTTAGGTGCAGTTTATAGAAACTGCAAACCCTTGAATAGCTAAGAGGTGGTGTTAGCAGGAAGTAAGTATTATAAGAGGACAGAGAGACTTCCTTTAGTGCTGCACTAAGAAAACACCCCCAATCGGGCTTAAAATATACTTTATTTGAACGTAAATGATAAAAAAATATAAGTGACGCAATATAGTAGACCAAAATATAACAAAAACAATTAAAACAAAGGAGATGCTAGGATGATTAATTACAACGTAAAAATAATGTCATGGGAATCACCTATTAATTAAGTGATAATCATAGTCATAATATTGAATTGACTATAATCCAGGTGATTCTGCTAGTAAGGGATCAGTGCGCAGCCTCGTTAGCACTTGTGTGTGTATTTAAATGAAACAATTATAGTTGCAATCAGTATATATGTTTCTAATATTGCTCTACTGTTGCAGCTGCAAGCGATAAACTGGCAGTAACCTTGCGTGTGGTATCTAGTTTATAAAGTACTAGCTGATATTCCCGGCGTAGCCCGGGATGTAAATGCGTAATAGGTAGTATTATTTATAAATCGTGGAACAATAGGTTGAGTATTTGTTGGAAAGGTTGGATAATAATGTTGAAAAGAAAGATGGAAGAAAATGTAATACGATGTTGTATAAAAATGGTTTATTGTAAACACACCACAGTACAATGTATATTTTGGTGACATAAGTGATGTAAAAATGTGAGGCGTGTGTCCTGCTAGGGTGTGAGCGTGTGTGAGGCGGCAGGTGGGTGTTCAGTATGGGTGGCGCGTGGGTAGTGAGTGCTGGCTGTGGGTCGGGGTCCTGCTAGGGTGTGAGGCGAGTGCGGGCGACAGCTGGTCAGTGATGTTGTTGCGTAGGGGCAGGAGGCGGCAGGTGTGTGTCCAGTGTGGCGGGTGTCTGTTCAGTGCATGCGGCGACTGTGTGGTGCAGGGCTGTGAGCGGTGGGCGGGTGAAAGGCAGAAGGGCGGGTGTGCGAAAGGCAGAGGCGGGAGGGTGGCCGAAAGGCGTTGAAGGAGGGGAGGTGAAGGGGGGGTGAGGGTATGTGAAGGGGGGGGTGAGGGTAGGTGAAGGGGGGGGGCAGAGGGGAGGTGAGGGGGGTGGTGAGGGGAGGTGGAGGGGAGGTGAGGGGGGGTGGTGAGGGGAGGTGAAGGGGGGGTGGTGAGGGGGGGTGGAGGGGAGGTGAAGGGGGGGCTGAGGGGAGGTGAAGGGGGGCGGAGAGGGGCGGAGGGGAGGGGGGGCAGAGGGGAGGTGAAGGGGGCGGAGGGGAGGGGAAGGGGGGGCGGAGGGGGCGGAGTGGGGCAGAGGGGAGGTGAAGGGGGGGCAGAGGGGAGGTGAAGGGGGGGCAGAGGGGAGGTGATGGGGGGCGGAGGGGAGATGAAGGGGGGGCGGAGGGGAGGGGAAGGGGGGGCAGAGGGGAAGTGAAGGGGGGGCGGAGGGGAGGTGAAGGGGGGGCAGAAGGGAGGAGAAGGGGGGCGGAGGGGAGGGGAAGGGGGGGCAGAGGGGGCGGAGTGGGGCAGAGGGGAGGTGAAGGGGGGGCAGAGGGGAGGTGAAGGGGGGGCAGAGGGGAGGTGATGGGGGGCGGAAGGGAGGTGAAGGGGGGGCGGAGGGGAGGTGAAGGGGGGTGCAGAGGGGAGGTGAAGGGGGGGCAGAGGGGGGGGGGAGGGGAGGTGAAGGGGGGGTGGAGGAAGGGAAGGGGGGAGGTGGAGGAAGGGAAGGGGGGAGGTGGAGGAAGGGAAGGGGGGAGGTGGAGGAAGGGAAGGGGGGAGGTGGAGGAGGGGAAGGGGGGAGGTGGAGGAGGGGAAGGGGGGAGGTGGGAGGAGGGTAAGGGGGGAGGTGGGAGGAGAGGAAGGGGGGAAGGAGGGAGGAGGGGAAGGGGGAGGAGGGGAGGTGGGAAGAGGGGAAGGGGGAGGTGGGAGGAGGGGAAGGGGGAGGAGGGGAGGTGGGAAGAGGGGAAGGGGGAGGTGGGAGGAGGGGAAGGGGGGAGGGGGGAGGTGGGAGGAGGGGAAGGGGGGAGGCGGGAGGTGGGAGGAGGGGAAGGGGGGAGGAGGGGGTGAGGGGAGAAGGGGGTGGTGGGAGGTGGTGGAGGTGGGAGGAGGGGAAGGGGGGAGGTGGGAGGAGGGGAAGGGGGGAGGTGGGAGAAGGGGAAGGGGGGAGGTGAAGGGGGGCGGAGGGGAGGTGAAGGGGGGCAGAGGGGAGGTGAAGGGGGGGCGGAGGGGAGGTGAAGGGGGGACGGAGGGGAGGTGAAGGGGGGGCGGAGGGGAGGTGAAGGGGGGGGGCGGAGGGGAGGTGAAGGAAGGGAAGGGGGGAGGTGGAGGAAGGGAAGGGGGAGGTGGAGGAGTGGAAGGGGGGAGGTGGAGGAGGGGAAGGGAGGAGGTGGAGGAGGGGAAGGGGGGAGGTGGGGAAGAGGGGAAGGGGGGAGGTGGGAGGAGGGGAAGGGGGAGGGGGGAGGTGGAAGGAGGGGAAGGGGGGAGGAGGGGGTGGGGGGAGAAGGGGAGGTGAAGGGGTGGTGAAGGGCGGGTGAAAGGGGGGTGAAGAGGGGGCGAGGGAAGGTGAAGGGGGAGAGGTGAAGGGGGGGAGATGAAGGGGGGGTGACGGGAGGTGGAGGAGGGGGGTGATGGGAGGTGAAGGGGAGGGTGACGGGAGGTGAAGGGGGGGTGACGGGAGGTGAAGGGGGGGTGACGGGAGGTGAAGGGGGGGTAATGGGAGGTGAAGGGGGGAGGGGAAGTGGAGGGGGGAGGTGAAGGGTGGGAGGTGAAGGGTGGGAGGTGAAGGGGGAGGGGGGAGGGGGGAAGAAGGGAAGTGGGGGGGGGGGTGGGGGGGAAGTGGGGGGGGCAGGAGGTGAGGGGGGGAGGTAAGTGACAATTAATGTATCATGTTGCCGCTTGCTCCCCCTTCCCCCAGTGTCTGCCGGTCGTCTCCCCCCCCCCCCCGAAACCTTCAATCTGTTGTGGATGTCTGCAGACAGGGGCGCGTGCATGCGTCGGACGCTCCCTCACCCGTCCGCCTGCTCGCTCTCTCATCCGTCCGCCCGCTCCCACATGGATCTGAGGCGGGAGGCAGCATGTTGTGGCCGCTCCCCCGGCCGGCTGTCCGCTCCCTCGCTTTGTCCCGGGTGCTCGCTCCCGTGCGGCCGCTCCCGCGCTGACTGTAGCGGCCGGGGTGTGAGCTTGGAGGCAATGCGGGAAGGGAGGGCAGAGACACAGGGGTTTGAGGCAGTGTGTGTGTGTGTGTTGGACCTTTGTCCCGTCACTCCGCCCCAGGCCAATGAGAGGTGTGCGGGGGCGGGCAGGCCAAGGGAGCCATCTCATTGGCCTGAGGCGGAGTGATGGGCCAAAGGTCCAATGTGATGGCCCCTAGGGAAGGACAGACAGGCAAACACACATACGACGGTTTGAGAAATATATAGATAGATTGAAACTTCTAACCTGAAGTACTGCAATATTATATGAAACTGGGGCAAGTATATCCAGATATATAGGTTCTTCATAGATCAACTGGATATTGCCACTTCTATAGATTCTTAGTGATAGAACATGTTAGCCTGTATTGAACCCAAATGTAGCAGGTCCCAAATAGTATTGAACATATACTAGAGCAAAAATAGTAGTAATACTTGAACTGCTAGGGCACTTGACTTAGATCCTTGTCAGAGTGTAGTGCTTCCCATGAATGAAGACGCTTCACTGTGGATTTATATCACAAAGTAGTGAATGGAGCACTCACAATTCTTGAAGTAACAGCGGTTATTTCAGCCACGGGTGGTCACAGATGCAGACAGCTGGTGGTTATAGCAAATTAAGCAAAAATGCAGAAAAATCAATATTTAAATGCAAGATTTTGAAGTCAGGTCATCAACGTTTCGGTCCCCACAGGGACTTCTTTTTTGAAGATAAAAGAGCTGTGACCAAGTGTAATATATATACCCAAACTAAACATTAACACACCAGGAAGGGGCTTGTGAGAAATAACACCAAATATACACCAACAGGCAAATCAAACAAACATACGATAGCATCATAGAATAAACAAAAAAGTATCTAAATACAACCTGTACACCTGTATACCATCACAATAAAGAATGCGCTACAAATAACAAAAAAGGACCTTCATTTAGATATTAAAAGCATACTGTAAACACAATTCATTTAACCATCTACATAACTTCAGCTAGTATGAGATTGCTTAATTCTGCAGATGCAGCTTTCCCTTTAGTTTAATAAACATTGCTCAATGTTTTATATAAACATTTGTTTTTTGTATTTTTGTTTAATATGTTTTTGGTTTTCGATTAATAGCCATTAAGGAGACTGTAAATGCACTATATTCACTTATGGTGAAGGTATTTAGATATTTTTTTTTGTTCTATTTTCTTATAGTATGTTTGTTTGATTTGCTTGTCTGTGTATATTTGGTGATATTTCTCACCAGCCCCTTCCCTTTCCCCTCCGTGGTGTGTTGGGGTTAGTGGGGGTATATATAGAGTACGCTGGATCACTGCTTTTGTATCTTAAAAAAGGTCCATGTGGGGAGCGAAACGTTGAGGACCTGACTTCAATCTTTTGCAATTAAATATTAACTTTGTACCGGTCTGCCGATTTTTTGCATTTTTGCTTCATTTTCTATTTTCACTCTGGATGACAGCTGTACCGCATATGTTAAAGTACAATTTTTTTTTTTTAAAGTGTGCAGTATCCCCCACAGGCTCAGGAACCCATCATACTTCCAGAGATCCGCCATTACATATCTTTTTGGGTGAACATCTTTGAGACACCTCACAAACCTCTTAGGATTTTCCGAACCCCCTGTTTGGAATCGCTGATGTAAAGATATATATATATATATATACACCATACTTTATATACGTTATGGTGGGTGAAAAAGACGACAAAAAAACGCCATATAGCAAATACAAATATCACTTGTCTTAGACAGATCTGCACCCCTGCCTTTCACCATTATCACCTAGCATACAGTGCTTCCACTGCGGCAAAGGATTCTGGGAAATGACATGCACATGAGCACACCGTATCACCTTTTGCCTGAAATCCATTTTTACGTGGAACCCTTATAAGCTAATGCTCACTGTTCACACAGCTTTAAAGCACAGCATGGGAATCAGATGCAAAGCCAGTGAAAGCACTCAGAGATAGCTTTCCCCCCCCTCCCCTTTCCCTGTGAACTCAAGCCGCTTCAGCGGCTTGGGTGCTTCTCCTTGAGACTGACCTACTGAAGTCAAATAAGTCCTTGTTACTTTTCCCCAAAAATCTTCAGCCGGTAGGCTTAGGTGTCCAGGGTCTTTGACACCGTCCTCCGTTAGGATCCAGAACGTCCATCTCTTCCTCCCTTCGACCAAAAGGCCTGCAAGAAAGTCCAAGTCTTTGTCGTTTTCCCTCCGAAGAGGGACGGTGACTAGCCGTAGTGCTTGGGTCGTGCTGGAGCACCCCAGCTCTGATGGGCCGGGCGGGTTAAAAAAAAAATCCGTCCCCCCTTAGCCAGAAGGCCCACGAACAACGTGAATGAGGGAAGTAAATCCTCGGCATCAAGGGTCCAATGCTTGGAACTGTTCCACGTACCAGTGTGTCGCTACGTTAGGGCATAACCTTGCCCACTGTGAGCTTCACACAGACTCCCCGGGACTTCTCTAGCTGGGGTGCATGGACCAGAGACTTTTTGGGCTCATCCCACCTCTCGACCAGGTGACCAAATGTGTGCCACTGTCCATCCTACTCCTGCGCCACAGGCAGGATAGACACTACACTTGATCTTAGCCAAAAGGCAGAGAAGCGATCCTCACAGCTGTTTCAACCTTTTGGGTCTCATCAGTGTGAGGCTGGTTTTACTGGCTCTGCAATTTTCAAGGCTGGGTAGATTTCCCATACTTTATATAAGTTATGGTGAGTGGAAAAGGCGACAAAAAACCTCCACCGTATAACATATATCAAATAAAAAGATCACTTGTGAGCACATTCACATGTCTTAGACAGGTCTGCAACCCTGCCTTTCAACATGATCACCTAGCATACAGTGCTTCCGCTGCGGCAAGTAATTCTGGGAAATGACATGCAAATGAGCATATATATATATATACATATATAATATACATATATATATGTATATATAGCGCCTATACTAAAAAATCCATCAAAAAAGTGTATAAGGAAAAGATGGAATTCAATCCATAGTCTTTGAGTAGTACATTGTTATCATATTCATTAAAGTGCTATATACAGCACATGGATGATGCTATATAAATAAAGATATATATACATACAGATCACTGCTTGCAGAGAGTGTTTCTATCCACACTTCTTTCATCTTCATCTCCCCTTATAATCACAGTTTAGGTTTCATTTTCTTAACTTCATGTCATTCCCATCGCATGGTCTGCTCAACCAGAACCTCCCATCGCATGGTCTGCTCAACCAGAACCTCCCATCGCATGGTCTGCTCAACCAGAACCTCCCATCGCATGGTCTGCTCAACCAGAACCTCCCATCGCATGGTCTGCTCAACCAGAACCTCCCATCGGGCGTTTCGCTGACTGCATTAGCTTTATCTGGGAATGTTTGTTCAGCAAGCACCAATATTTAATGTGGCAGAATAGTGACGCCATATACTGGGAATTACAAAAAAATAGCTAAGTGTAAATATACAAACATAGAAGGTATATCTCAATAATGGTCATATGAAACATTGTAGATTTCAATACAACTACGTAAAGATTAGGAACTCCACTATAATTAGAGAAATCCCCCAAAATATAACTCTTCATTGAGGCCAAATGGGGCCATTGAATTGATTAAAAATCCAACTGTTCACTCTTTGTGGCAGGTGTCTCTCAATGTCTGTTCCCCTAATGCCCTGTGTTACTCTCTTTCTCAATACCCCTAGTAACTTTACGAAATCTCCCGCAACGCGAGTGATCATTTTCTCTGTTAACTAATCATGCATTTTAAATATTTTTTACATGCTCCAATACTTGTATGTAATCTTTCAATTCGATCGATGTGATCCAACAATAAGTGAGTTAGTAAGTGCAAACAATGGGCATAAATCACCCCTTTAATGATACAATTGTTGACGACTCCAGCTATAAATGTCCTATTTCCAGAACTATCATGGAATAACTTTTTAGTTCTCATAAAAACACACGCCTTAAGTTGCACGACCCACGTGAGTAGAAGCAATGTATCTTTGATTCAAAATTATGATCTCTAATATCTCTAGTACGTCTAGCAGTCATGCTTACTTTTGACCCTGCACATTTTGTGCAGGTCAGCATCACTTGACAAGATTATTATTATCTATACACCTTTCTTCCATCAACTTCTTTACCCCTCAATAAAAAGCACCCCCACAAATCCTCTATTCACACCCTTTATCTACTCCTTCCTGCTGCTGAGGATCTCCCCTAATCCTGAACCCAGACATACAAACCTGATTTTACTCATGCCTCCCTGCCATCTCTTCCCCTGTAAATTGTGTTAACCCTCTCATTTGAATACTGACTAACCTTAAAACGTGCCCCACAAATCAACCATCCCAGTAGCCTGCACTCATCGTTACTGTCCCACACTCAGTCACTCCTACCACCCATTGTGGCCAAGCACTGCCATCTACAGCACTTATTCCCTGCTGTCTCTGTAAGTTCCCCATCAAACCTCTTAGATTGCAAGCTCTTCAGGGCAGGGATTTCTTTCCTAGTGTCTGATTTTGCTGCACTTATTGTATTATTATAATTCCCTGTACTGTATTCCTTTTGAAGCGCTGAGTACACTTTTGGTGCTATATAAATAAAGACATACAATACAATATGCCAGTGTATTTGTAAAATAGAATGAACCGTTTCCCAAAGAGAGTTGTATTTTGTAATAAACCTTACTACCTGACTACTGATTGTCACTCGTCTCTTTTGTCTTCCATTTAGGAATAACAAATCCTCCCGAATACTTTTCTTTGACCCACTTAAAGCCTTTCTTAAAAGATGTTCCTACTATCATCCTTTTCTATCAAACGAGATGTCAATTCGTGTTATCGCAACAAAAATGATGGACTCTCAAATATTGTCCAACTGGGATACATTTGAGAAGGGCCGGTGGATGAGAACTTGTAAAGTGTAATAAATAATTGGTAGCTGTTTCCTTGCAGAACAAACCCATTTAAATCCTGCCTGGACCAGAGACACAGAAACAGATTTAGTGGAAATTTCTGATGTGAGTCGAATGTTAAATTCATTTACATGAAGACATTCTATAAATGCCAAGCATTTATTGCTGGACCCGCTCCACAGAAAGGACACGTCATCTACAGTATGAAGTCAATCCAGAGAGGAATATGTTGAGTAAAGATTTCCATATCAGTACCAAGTACCACCTCTCTTTCCCACCAACCCAAAAATAGGTTGGCATTAGTGGGGCACAGTTAGCCCACAACCAAATTGCATGCAAAATATCTGATTAAATATTTTTTTAAAAGTATGCGTAAGGATGAACTGTAACAAAGCGAGAATACATTCCCTCAATTTTGAACATACACTCAATTCTAACTCCAAAAAATACTTGGCCACTTTTAATTCCAATTGATGAACAATATTTGAGTTCAGTGCTTCAATGTTACCTGTAACTAACATTATTTTCTTCTACTGTGATATCATTACATTTCAACAATATATCTGATGTGCAGCATCCTGTGTATATGATGGGATGCATTCTACATGAGACTTCAAAAAGAAATCCACAAAGGTGCAGGAATATTCCCAACCACAATGGGACAACCTGCGGATCTCTCCAAACTCTTATACACCATTGGGAGCTGATAAAATGTACGAATGTTTGGACTACGGACAGATAGATATGTACATTTTTGGGGCCTATTCTAATAGCCTCAATGAGTTTGCTGCTACATGGCAAGGTTTGGCATGTCCTCGCAGAATGGTTTGTCAGTTGAGTTATCACGGTATTCAGAAAGAATCTGAACCCAACTCAAACCGTGCGGCAGGAAAATGCCTAAATCGCTCAGCTAAGCAGCAAAGTCATCTCACCCTCCCTCCAAGTTCTCCCCATGCGATCTGGCTGCAGAGCTGCACAGAGAGAGCCGCCTCTCCCTGCACAGCTCTCGCCAGCGATATCAGTGTTTTAATAAAAAATTGAATACTAGTGTGCGTGAACAGGCGGTCTCCGGAGCAGAACCGCGTTGATTTCAGGTCTTGGGGAGCCCCTGCTTTCCGAGATACAGGCCCAGATATGGGGTGCCAGTATATCCTATGCGTTTAAACGTCCTGGCCACGTGACGTGGGACATTTAAAGATTGCATGGAGATACCGACACCCCATAACAGGGCCGTATCTCAGGAAGCAGGGGGTCCCGGACCTGAAATGAAGGGGTTCAAATTCAATAGCCTGTTTATTGGTGGCAGAGGGGGTAGATGAAGGGGGTAGTAGCCCCAGGGTGGGTGGTTAGGCCTGTCGGGAAGGTTGCGGGATGAGTTAACCCCTTCACTGCCATAGCGGTGGGGACCGATATGGTAATGAAGGGGTTAACCAGTCCCGCTCCCCACCCGATAGGCCTAAACACCCACCATGGGCTAAATACCACCTTCCCCAACCCTCGCTACCCACAATAAACCGGGCACTGGTAGTTAACCCCTTCATTGCCTTAGCAGTTAGCCACTAAGGTAATGAAGCTGCCTGTAAATGCATTTTTCCTGCATCGGATTGATGCCGGGGGTCTCCGGTGCTGGTATTAATGTGTATCAGCTCCGGAGACCCCTGGCCCTGGCATCAATCCGATGCAGGAAAAATCCTTTTGTTTCTAAGTCCCTCTCTCGCAACCTTGTCACCAGCAGAAGCTGGGCCGCCAACAGAAATCATGGGGCCCAGGACAATTGAAAAGAGCAGCCCCCTCCCCCCTTTACTCTGTGTAAGTCTCTTCTGGCCATAGGACAATATTTCCAGCTTGTCCGATAGTTTAATTAAAATGTATCATAGCTGCTTAACTTCTTTCAAAGTAGCCCGCTGTTTAGAATTCAAATTCATTTTGCTCCTGATTGCAAAACTTTTTTTTTAAAACACAGTGTTGTTGAATTTTCTCAGTATACAAATGAGAAGGGGGGTGGGGGGATAGGGAGGTGGGTGAGAGGATACAGAAAATAAAAGGGGGGGGGGGTAGGAGGGTAGGGGCACATTGCTTTCCAGATATGCAGATGAAAATGGTAATCTTTATTTTCATGACATTTAATTTCAGTTACCTTATTTTTAATAGCCACCAGTAGGATGTAATCCTTTTAATATCAAAATTGAACACCAGACAGAGATTGGGAATACAGGACAGCTCCAAGATATACCACAGAAATCCATTACAATTATATTTGTTTCAATTACAATAATTAAGTGTAAGCGCACATACAATATTAAATAGACAATAAAGATCTATTAAATCTATCAATGTGTGCTAAATGGTTACCCCAAGGATCCCATGTCCTATGGAATTCTATTTGTGAATCTCTGAGAAAACTGGGCAATATTTCCATACAGTACATTCCAGATACGGTTTCCGACCATTTGTAAACTTGGGGATGATTTCTTCCCTTTAGCTGCTATATATCTTCTAGCCCCTGAAAAGATATGGATTTTTCATTTATTATCAGGTTTGGAATGGGTCTGTTTAGGAGTTCAGCATGTCATCAAAACTCTGATAGGGTGGGCCGATAGCCTGTCCAGGTTGGGCCTCAGGCCGCGATCCTCTAATATCATCCCCTAAAGATTGGGACTGAGTCCCATCTCCACTGCACCCACTGGGGTCGGACATGACAAGGCACAGCGGAGTCAGCAAGAGCAGTCCCAGAGGCAGCAGTCTTCAGACTCTTCGAGCTGAGGTGGAGAAAAAGCTGGAGACGCGGTGATGGTGGCTCAATGTTAAACCCTATTCCAAGAGGAATGGAAGGAACCCCCAGACCGGGAGCAACTGTAACTCATGGACAGGTCAAGTCAAGGGATCCCTCGGGAGAGCCTCGACGAGGTATGTTGGCCTGCGGACAACATATCCTTTATGTTTGTTGGACTCTATATAGTTACCTGTTTATAATTAGGAAAAAGTATTGTGATATTGTTTAAGGTTATGGGAAATTAGTGTTGAAAATATTAGACCAAAGAGGGCAGTGTCCCCACATAGTTATATTCTGTTTGTCCGCAATACCTCACTATGTTACACATATGGTTGTATATAGAATTTGGGGGGACAGTCAGATACAATAGGGCAATGTCCAGAAAAGGGGGATGGTGCTCAGCTTGTCAGACCTTCCTATGCAATATAATGCATGATGATTGCCAATGGGATGGCTTGAAATTGGGATTAGGCAGGCACCTGAGGCAATTTATGAATATGAACTAAAGCACATAATATATTCTCCGCCAATTGAGACATCCAGCAGTACTCACAATGATGGCTGTGGTGCGAGAGTATGGTACTTCTAATGCAATATAAAGGACTGTATAATAAATATGTGATCCAATGCCAGTACCATAATCCTCGGTGTGTGCCTGCTGTCCTTCTTGGATCCCTGCCAGTCCCCGGCATGCACACCTTGATAAAGCACTTGGTAGCGCGAAACACGTAGGTATGAACACTTGTTATGTCCATGAGACTTAATAAATATTTTTTTACGGGGCCACCGAGTGATATCTGCCTGGTTATAGTGCTCCGTTTCAACACCGCGATTTTCTGGCAGTAAGATGCATCTTGCTCATACAGGATCATAATAATTTGATCTGTTTTTCTCCCTAAGATTTCTCCAAAGGGATTTATATCGCGCTCACCTACTTCATTAAGTTTTAATTTAACTAACAAATACAAGTCATATCTGAGCAGAGGCTGGGGTGGTCTTGCGGAGCAGAACGGTCAAGATACATACCATTACTAATCTCTGATACTATAAGTTAATGAATGTGAACTCTGTCTCGCTGACTCTTAGGAGTGCTTGATGTTGTTAAGTGTTTGCAAACTAGCAGAGCGAGCACAGAAACTCCATCCCTAGCTAGGGTGAGATATACGCCTTGGATTTATAGCTAAAAGACATGTATATATTTCTCCTATCTTGTTCCAAAGATTATAAAACCACCTTTTCGCTGATGATATTGCGCTCTCATTTAATCTCTCTTCCTAATTTATTCAATACTTTGACACAATTTGGCTCAATGTCTGGCTTTAAAATCAACAGTACCAAATCTGAGACACGAAATATTAATTTCCCTGGCCACATAGTAAAACTACTTTTATTACATTTTGATTTAAAATACTGTAGCAAAAAACAAATCTTCCCTACCTGGGTTTCAAACTCACCAACGTATACAACTCTCTATATGGCAAACTTTCCACGATATTGAGAGCTCTCAAAAGCGATTTGGAAACATGGTCCACATATTTCATGCCATACATAGGCAGAATATATGTGGTTAAAATAAATCTCCTTCCAAGATATTATATTTAGTTAGTACTCTTCCTATCCCAATTAAGATGAAGGAGATACAATCGCTTCAGGAGGGGATATCTCTTTATTTGGTCCAAGAAGAAACCCAGGGTGGGCAAGCTGATTCCATTAAAGCCATCTCTTTCGGGAGGACTGGCGATGCTTTGTGTCTTATTGTAGAGCAGCACAAATTAGTCAGTTTCCTCAGTGTCATCTCCCAAGAGATGTCAAGAGGTGGGCAGATGTTAGGCCTTTAATGGGAGTTCCATACATCTTGAATCACTTATTTGGCTAACTAAATCACATAGGTCCTCTTGTATATATAGAGATAAAAAAAAGGGGGGGGGGGAGGTTGATGATCGACTAGATCACTACACTAATTGACCAGAGTAATGGATAAGTAGTCCTAGGGATAGACAGACTGGTGGGTGCAAAAACTGTGAATTGGGAGTGAATAAGCAAAGCAAAATGGAGGACACAAACAGATGTGCACTCGCAAAGAATTCACTTCGATGCACACCACATGGTTAAAACATAACCTTTATGTCTAGTTCCATTCTTAATTGTTATTACTGTAGGTTCCTCTCCCCTCCAGGGATTTTCAGAGTGGCTGTCGGTGTCTGATAAAGGGCGTGGACCCCCTGTAAAAAGACTCCCAAGAACTGAAATGCCTCTAATGTTTTATCCAGAAAATCCCATCTTATCCTATCAAACGCCTTCTCCGCATCCAGACTCAACAATACTGCCTTCACTTTGGATTTATGAACCTGTTCAATCACATTGATTATTTTCCATGTGTTGTCCGATGGCCTGGCATTCGCTCAGAAAACCCACTTGATTATAATGGATTAATCTAAGAAGTATTGGGTTCAACCTGTTAGCCAGAATTTTACTATACATTTTCAGATCTGTATTAAGCAGTGAAATTGGCCTGTAGCTGCCACAGCATAGAGGGTCCTTACCCTCTTTAGGGACCACCACTATATTGTCTTTCATCATCTGTGAGGGGATATGTTTTCCGCTAAGAAAATCGTGAAATAAATCTAATAAACATGGTCCTAGGATACCTATAGCATTTTTATAATACAAATTTGAAAAACCATCTGGGCCAGGTGCCTTTGACGGCTTCAATGAGCTAATCGCCATTGCTAGCTCTATCTGAGTTATTTTTGCATTTAAAATGTTATGATCCTCCTCTGTCAATTTCGGAAGGTTGCAATCTCTAAGATAATCCTCTTTCTTGGACAGGTCTGGGATTCTAGAATTTTGGGCTCAGTTATCTAGATTATAGAGGTCTGTATAAAATTGAGCAAATTCCTCTGCTATTTTAGAAGGGTTGTAAGTCACTTCTCCTCCTTTCATTCTAATGGCAGGGACCAAAGTTCTCGACCTAATCTTTATGAGTTTATTTGCCAGCAAACGATCCGCCTTATCTCCTTTATCGTAATACATCTGTTTAGTCCACTTCAGGGCCTTCTCTACCTCCTCGAATTGCAAGCTCTTGAGTTCTACTCTTGCCTGACTTAAAATTTTATAAACTTTCCTCAACGGATTTCTCCTGTGTGAGTGTTGTAACTGTACTATATTTTCCGTTAAAATTTTTTGTTTCTCTATTTTTATTTTCTTTCTATATGTTACTATTGAAATGGACTGTCCTCCAATCGTGGCCTTATGTGCCTCCCATTGTAAGGCTGTTGGTTCTACAGATCCGTTATTTATATGGAAATCATTTTTAAGCGACTCTCCAATTTGAGTACTAATATCTGGGTGATTCAATAATGACTCATTCATCCTCCAATGGAATGATCGAGTCCTAATAAATGGGGGATCGAACAAAATCGCCACGGGGATGTGGTCTGACCACGTAATAGGCCCTACATCTGAGTGGACCAATACTTCCAAGCTATTCGGGGATACAAATATATTATCAACTCTTGAGTACAAATCATGTGGGGGCGAGTAAAAAGAATAATCCCTCTGTCCTTTATGTGAGCCACGCCAGGTATCTCACAGACCAAATTCTTTAAGTAACTGTCTAGATTTCTTTGCTACACTGTAGGTCATTGCAGAGTGTGGATGTTCTGAGTGAGTGGACTTGTCCATATATGGGTCTGGAACCATATTAAAATCACCTCCCAGGATCAGTTGCTGATCTCTACTATACCCCATACTGTAGATTCCAATGTTTCTCTTACAAAATCAACTTGACCCTCGTTGGGAGCGTAAATATTTACTAACGTAATCTGTTGGCCTGAAAGGAGCGCTTAGACCATCAGGGACCTCCCTCCTTTATTCCACTTGATTTCCAGTGTTTGGAACAGAATACCCTGTTTTATCAGTATCGCAACCCCCCCTTTTTTTTCCTGGTAAAAGACGAGTAAAATGCTGTAGGGCATATCCCACTGAAAGTATTTGGGGGCTCCTGGGTGTCAAAATGTGTCTCTTGCAGATATATAAAATCTGCTTTCAAATTCCTAAATTCTTTTAGGGATACAGTAATCTGCACTTACCATTGCTATTAAGAACTTTACAATTCAGGGATACTAACTTAAATGGCGTTTGACTAGTCATTCCCAATGTTGTGTCTCTCTCTCTCTCTCTCTCTCATGTGAAAGTTGTGAACAGAAAAATGTAATGGTTGTGGTGAACAGGTGGGGGTAGGAAAAAAAATAAGGGAACTTTCAACCTACAGGAACTTGGATACCAACAACAACAAAAAAGACACAAAAAAACAAAAATTAAACTATAAAGAATGATGAGTGTAACCAGCCACTCATCATAAATTTGTGGCCAGACCCTACTCGGCTTGGCCTGGCAGGCATATGGCCCTACTTGGGGTGACCTGACATTGGGCATACAGGGCTTCTACCCACCCCACACACCCCGCCTTCCTGTATTCTCAGTCCCTTGATCGCACCTGCATCCGAGCCATAGCCAGGGCTCGCAAACAGCTCAGTCGTCGTTTTTATTCCACCGATCAGCAGACCAGCTTCCAAGACATAGACGGTCAACTCCAAGTCTCTGTTGAAACATTCCCTACAAAGATTCTAAGGAGTAAAGAAGGGAAAAACAAGAGGAAGAAAAACAGAGCGGAAGCAAACATAATTATAGGTTTGGCGTAGACTTCTGGCGGTCTTCGTAGGTAGACGGAACGTCGATTGGAGAAAACAGCCATGGATTCCAGTTAAATCTTCCAAAGTTCTAGAGAACCGCAGGAGAGTGATTCGACAAGAGTCCCTCAAAGACACAGGTGGTCTTCAACCTTTTATCTCCGGGCAACTGCACCCACAGCCGGTCGATCGTCACCTGTGTTGTCGTCCCGGGGTCTTTGGCGCTGACCCGATCCATCCCTGGGGGCCAGACCCAATCCCGACAGAAAAGATGCTGATTCTTCGGTGTAACGGAGCGAGATCTGTCTGCCTTCATGGTGACTACAAGGCGGAAAGGAAAGACCCACCGGTAGCGAATACCCTTTTCCAAAAGTACCGCCGTCACTGATCGCAGCCCTCTCCTCCTCTCAATTGTCATATTGGACAGATCCTGGAAGATCTGGATGGAGTTGTTTTCAAATTCAATTGAGCCTCTGTTTCTGCAGCCTTTTATAATCTTTTCCTTGTTTGCATATTGGTGGAGTCTTAGGACCACATCATGGGCGTCCGCAGAAATTTTTTCAGGGGGGGGCATAATTTTAACGGCCAGTGCCCGGCGTAAAAGTGGTGGTGAGTGCACCGTGGCGAGCGAGCCCGACCAGCATAAGGGGTTTTCCCCCCCCCCCATCTCCCATCTCTCCCCCTCTGCATCTCCCATCTCTCCCCCCCCCCCTGCATCTCCCATCTCTCTCCCACCGGCATCTCCCATCTCTCTCCCCCCATCTGCATCTCCCATCTCTCCCCCCTCTGCATCTCCCATCTCTCCCCCCCCCCTGCATCTCCCATCTTTCTCCCCCCCCTCTGCATCTCCCATCTCTCCCCCCCCCCCCTGCATCTCCCATCTCTCTCCCACCGGCATCTCCCATCTCTCTCCCCCCCCCTGCATCTCCCATCTCTCCCCCCTCTGCATCTCCCATCTCTCCCCCCCCCCTGCATCTCCCATCTCTCCCCCCCCCTCTGCATCTCCCATCTCTCCCCCCCTGTATCTCCCATCTCTCTCCCCCCCCCTCTGCATCTCCCATCTCTCCCCCCTCTGCATCTCCCATCTCTCCCCCCTTGCATCTCCCATCTCTCTCCCCCCCTGCATCTCCCATCTCTCTCCCCCCCTCTGCATCTCCCATCTCTCCCCCCCTGCATCTCCCATCTCTCTCCCCCCCCTGGATCTCCCATCTCTCCCCCTCTGCATCTCCCATCTCTCCCCCCCCCTGCATCTCCCATCTCTCCCCCCCCTCTGCATCTCCCATCTCTCCCCCCTCTGCACCTCCCATGTCTCCCCCCCATGCATCTCCCATCTCTCTCCCCCCCCCCCCTCTGCATCTCCCATATCTCTCCCCCCCCCCCTCTGCATCTCCCATCTCTCCCCCCCTGCATCTCCCATCTCACAGTGAGAGTGATTAGGGGTGCCGGGGTGCAGGAGGGAGGGCCAGAGGGAGAGTCTGGGTGCCGGATGGGGAGTTAAAGCGTGGGAGAGCGGGAGGGCACGTGGCGGCCCCCACCCCTGCCCCCCCAACCTCCCCCCACCCCCAATCTCCCACGCCCCCCCCCAATCTCCTTTTCCCCCCCAATCTCCCTCTCTCCCCCCGCATCTCCATCTCTCCCTGGTCCCACGGGTCCCTCCCGTATGCAGCTGCCTACCTCAGGCCGGCGGGCGGCGGCCACGGGTTCAGCAGACGGACGGTGAGGGACGGTGAGGGACGGTGAGGCTGGAACTGCAGATGGTTCGAGGTGCCGTGGTGCAGGATGGGGAGTTAAAGCGCGGGAGAGCGTGGCGGCCCCCACCCCTGCGTGACCGCTGCAGTCCCCGCCCCCGGCCTCCCATCCAATCCCGGCCCGCGGCCCAGCATATTTTATTACGTTAATGCGAGGATCCAGGGGGGGGCAAGCGCCCCCCCTTGCCCCCCCCTGCGGACGCCCATGGACCACATCTCTGCTTCTTTTGGGGTCATCAAATCTCGGACCCAAGGCTCTATGGCCCTAACCATCACAAGATCGCCATTTTGTACCTGGGGGTCAATTGACGTAAACAGTCTCTTAAGATATGGCTTGAGGGCTTCTGCGGACACCGACTCAGGGACATGACAGATTAGTAAATTCTGCCTTCGCTCCGTGTTCTCCATATCGTCCATTCCATCCCTCATGGCTCTTATCTCTTCATTGAGACGCATGACCTCATCAGCAGCATTTACCTTGTTTTGTAGGGAAATGTCCATCTTATTTTTAAGCTCCATAGTTACTTCTGTTTTAAATTCCTTTACAGCTCTATCCAGAGCTGACTGAAAACCCGCTTGCATTTCTCTAAGCATGTTCTGGAGGTCCTGCTTAGTAATCACTGTTTCTCCCTCTGCCATAGTCGGCTCTCTGTTAGTAGCAGCTGCCCCCACTGCCTGCTCACCTGCTGTGGCCCTCTCTGCCAGATTTCTTAGGCTACGCTTATAGTGCCGGCAACAGTGAAGCGGGGGAGATCTGGGGTCCCTGGCGTTGGTGCTTTCTTTTGCGACATCCCTGCTTGTTCCCCCGGCTGATAGGGTGTCCCGCGGGTCCGATCTGTTCGGTGATCAGGGGTTATTATTGCATTTTGCCGCGGAGTGCACGGAGCTTCCCTAGCCTGCGTGCACCCGCATTGACGTCACGCGCGTGCCCCTTAATTGGAATTTGTAACCCACATCCGGTGTATATATTATCACGATCTTTCGCTATTGTCATTGAGTTAATAAAGTGTTATTGTTTTCTGGCCCTTTCATGGCTTTTACTATCCATTCAAGCTCGGTTGTAGGAACGTGTACTGCTATACGTCTGAATCGATATAGAAAGATAATCTGTATCTAATTCCTATGAGGATACAATTGAGTGCAGGTAATCGGAGCCTTTAATGATCCCAAGGTCACTTTCTTTTCCTAGCAATTAGTTATATGTTTCCCCTACTGCACCTGTATCCATCATTTTCTCTCTATATATATTGAGTGAGCGATATGGTCACATTGCAGCGGTAATAGTGGACGTGTATGTGTATTCTGGTATTACCTCTCTGGACATAGTGACCTGACAGGCTTGGGGGGCCGCGGGATTTCCCAGAACAGGGCTGCTACTGGGGCTGCCAGTTTGCTCCCTCCTGGTTAGCTGCTGCTGGGTAATGCAGCCAATCAGGAGGAGGTGTCAGGAGCCTGGGGGTGGGGCCAAAGAGAGGAGGAAACAGCATGGAGCGGAGAGGGGTGTGTGTGTCTCGAGCTCATCGCACCTTTCCCCATTGTGTCCATTGTGACTGAGCCACCTGTGCTGAAGCAGGGATATCCTTAAAACCTGACCTCTTGGTGGCCCTTGAGGACTGAAGTTAGCCACCCCTGCTTTAAAACGTTTGCTGCAAAATGGGCAGCAATGCATTGCAACAAAAGGATTAGACCATTGGTGGGCAACAGCAGACCTGCAGGGGCTTCACCTGCACCCCCTAACTTCTGTCCTACAGGGGCTTCACCTGCACCCCCTAACTTCTGTCCTACAGGGGCTTCACCTGCACCCCCAACTTCTGCCCCTCAGTTGCTTACTGAGAGTGCGCTGGTTAAATACTGTCCCTCTCCTCTTCTGTTCTATTTGTTAGCCGGTATTAATCAGCTAACTGGAGAAGCTGCCACGTTACTGCTGCCACGTTTCTGCTGCCTCTGCAACGGGGAGCGGAAGCCACGACTAGGTGAAAGGGTCAGTGGCACTTTGCTGGTGTTGTTATTTCTATACAAGTCTGCGTTGTTTTCCCCTTTCTCCCTGATTACAAAATTCAGGGATTTGTTTCTTTCTGACGTAGAAAGGTGTGTGTATATATTTATTTGTGTATATATATTTTTATTTTTTCTTAGCAAGCAGGTATCTGTGGTTTTTTTACATGTGTGGTATAGACGTATTTCTGTACGTTAGCACAATACTTTCACACAGGATGCTGCATGCGGTCTAATACATATTGTGACAGGAAGTGTGATCATAGGGAGGTTTTTTTGACACACAACAATATACACACACAGCAGAGACACAAGCATACAGATAAATCCACATAGGCAGAGATACAGGTACAATAATATATATACACACAGACACATAAACACAGGGACAAAATCAATAGACAATTTAACACACATACAGTAGGTAGAAACACATGTACACACATATACACACACAGACAGACACAAATACATAGCCACATTGCCAGACACACATAGACTCGTAGACACACAAACGTACCCAGAGAAGCATAAACACAAACACAGCCAGCGTGGGACTCCCATTAAGGTAATGTTGCTAATTTGACTAGAAATGTGCTAACTTGTTGCGCCCTTAAGCAAACTCCGTGAATTTCACTCCGTTTGCTGCAATATAAAAGTGTACAAAGGGCTCTCTTAACGCTGAAAGTTAATGGGCATTGCATGTTCAATTAGTTTCGATCGATTTCGCGTTTGAATTTCTCTATTTGCGCAAATTTCGCCTAAGGAAGAGACTATAAATAGGGCACACCCACCATGTGCCCATGTATTTGGGGAGGGGGTGTGCAGAGATCCCTCAATAAATGAATACAAGGATATACCAAACTAGTTACACCTGGGAAGGATGTTGATCCAGGGAGAAATCGGATTGCCTTTACTGGATTCAGGAAATAATAATTAAAATTCCTCCTTAAGAGACATCATTAAGTAATGTTTTTCCGGGATTGTTGGCCTTCGTCCAGGTCAGAGGTTTCCAACTCCAGTCCTCAATGACCACTAACAGTGCAGGTTTTAAGGCTATCCTCTCATTAGCACAGGTGGCCCAATCATTTTGACCGAACCACCTGTGCTCAAGTAGGGGTATCCTGAAAACCTGGACTTAGTGGTCCTTGAGGTCTAGAGTTGGGAACGTCTGCTTCAGATCAATGTAAATCTAAACATAGTTTGAACTCGATGGACATATGTTTTATTTCAACCTCGTCTATGTAAAAAATGTGCAGGGAGGAGGAGTATGGATGCTGAATAGGCTCTAGCTCTTCCATGTCAAGACTGAAGAGAAAGCATGGCTGAGGACGTCACTGAGGTAGAGATGGAGGAGGTAGAACATGAGGAGCATGGTGTTGAATGTGTGTGTGGTGCACAAATTGCACAAGTTGGCGAGGGAAGCAACTGATGGCAGTAGTAGGGTAGGAGCTAATGATGTGATGATGGTTGGTGCTGCAACAACTGCTGAAGGTGATATTATTAGCAGTTATCCGAAAGCAAATTTGACATGCCTATATATTGTATATTTCAAAGTAAAAAAACTAAACCCAAGCCCACCATAACCAAACCCCTCATTGTCTGCATCAGAAAGAGCACACACTGTTATGCAACAGCAGTGCCACGACATTCGTCTTCCTCATTAACAGAGGGGTAACTCCAATTTTTGGGCCCTCCTGCAAAAAATGTTAAACTCTCTTCACTCCTTTCGCTCTCTTCCCCCTCTCACTTTCTTCCCCCTTCTCACTCTCTTCCCCCCTCTCACTCTCTTCCCCCCTCTCACTCTCTTCCCCCTTCTCACTCTCTTCCCCCCCTCTCACTCTCTTCCCCCCTCTCACTCTCTTCCCCCCCTCTCACTCTCTTCCCCCCTCTCACTCTCTTCCCCCCTCTCACTCTCTTCCTCCCTCTGCTCTAACTCTCCTCCCCTCTCTAACTCTCCCTTCCCCCTCTCTAACTCTCCCTCCTCTCTAACTCTCCCTCCTCTCTAACTATCCCTCCTCTCTAACTCTCCCTCCCTTCTCTGGAAATCTCTCGCTTATTTAGCATTGTTTATTTCCAATGAGCCTGAAGGTTGGGCTAGAGATCAGGAGATAATGGGACTAACCCGGTGGCAGCATTACTTAAAGGCAACCTGATTACGTTCCCTGCTTAGCTCATGTACTCGGTTTGATAACTAACAATTTCTTAGAGAAATGTGAGAAAGTGCAGGAAATATTATTAGCATCTAGAAATATCTGTGCCCAGGGCCGCCAACAAAATCTTGGAGCTCAGGACAAATAAAGGGAGTAGCCCCCCCCCATATATTCCCCCTCCCATGGCGCATTGGGGGTCCCTGAAGAGGGGGGGGAATGGGGGGAAGGTATGGCCGGGTGGGTGGTGGGGGGGTTAGTTATGTGCCTGGGGAAGGAGGTAGTTATGTCAGCTAGCAGATAGGCTGTATTCAGAGCACTCAAATGTTGGAAGGACAATCCTTGGCCAGGAATAATAAAATAAGGTACCCACGTATGGAAAAAATGCCAAAGGCTTTATTAAGGCATAGATGAATGACAAAAATAGAAAATATAGTCCTCCCACGCGTTTCACACAAGTGGTTGCGCTTTCTCAAGGAGTATGAGACTATCAGGGAGTTTGCATGTTTAAATATGCTCACTAATTAAAAGAAACTCTAAATCAGACCCAGCTGATTAACGCTGAGGTCAAACTGACACACCAGTTGAATAAAATTACTTATACAAATCACAGAAGCTGAGAACATGATGAAAATATAAAGATATATTAAAGTATATAATCTAATTTAAAGATATATACTACATTTATATTAGACTGCAAAAGGTCTATGATAATAAGCTTCAAAAGTAACAAACTTAGCTTTTAAATTGATTAAAGTTATAAATGATACTGCAACTGGTATAGCATTTTGCTGAAATAAAATTAGATACATTTATGAAATATATTTAGCAAGCAATGTATGAATTCTTCGACAGAAACCAACAGTCAGTGCTTGGCAAAAGAAAAAGAGAGATTGTATAAACCAGTGAGCATATACAGATAACCTCAAAACCATAACACCCAGCAGTATAACTGGATGCTATGTTATTTGGTGCAAATAAGCCATATATTGACAGCAGCACATTGTATTGAATATGCATAACACATAGAGCAATCTCTCATTATTCTGTGCCAAACAGGACATGTCTAAATACAATTGCAAATTCAAACTCACCAGTACTTACGTCACAAAACCCATTTAGAATACTTTAACCCTATAGGAGAAAAGAACCCCAATCGACATAGTGAACTGATGAGAGTCCAATATATGTGAAGGGGTAATCATATATGACATGGATAGAATAAGATTCAGTGAAATCGATGTATAGAATAGTTAGCCTACCAATAATAAAACTCAAGATATCTCATGATAAAATAGTAAGCCTGGCGGTGCATCAGAGAAAGCATCGCAGATCCCACTCAGAGTTAAGTCCAAAAGGTTGGAGTGTATCCAGAGTGAAGATCCAGAATGCTTCTCTCTGATGCAGCGTCCCAGCCCTCTTGCCACCTCTCTTGGGAACAGGAATATGTTCTAATACAATACATTTGAATGATTCAAGGGATCCAGACGGACAGTCAACAAAATGCTTTGAAACAGGATGGTTAGTGTCTTTTTTGGAGATTAATTTAACATGTTCCTGAATACGCACTTTGAGTGCTCTTGAAGTGAGCCCCACATATTATTTTAAACATCCACAGGTAAGTAAATATACGACACGATTGGCCTGGCATGTAATAAATGACTTAATGTCATATTTGTGTGTTTGACCCTTATTTTGAAAAGTCATAGTTTTCTGGAGAAAGGGACAAATATAGCAATGTGCACATTTGTGTGAACCTTTAAGCAATGGAAAAAATTCCCTCCTTCTAACCGCTTTACCTGTTTGGAACATACTTGGGGAGATACTATTACCCAAAGTTGGCGATTTAGAAAACACTATCTTGGGATCACAAAATGCCATATCATGTATAACAGGGTCAAGGGAAAGAACGGACCAGTGTTTCTTAATAATAGCTGATATAGCAGTAGCTTGGCCACTATACTGGGTTATTGTCACGCCTGTATGCACGCAGACCTGGCAAGACCCCAGTACTGAGGTGGGAAACGTATTACACCACACACCCACAGCAGTGGGAACAAGCCCGGAGTGTGGTATAGCATTGCTGGGCCTGTTGAAAGAGTAGTTAGTAATACTTGCAACGTCCTTAGTAGTATGCGAGAGGATAGTCGTGTCCGTGTGCCAATGTCCAAGGGTTCCAGAAGGTAGAGTCGTCGGGGTACAAAGCCAGGTCCAAGGATTCCAGAGAGCGTAGCAAGGTAGCAAGGTTCAAAGGGGTACAGAGAGCAGAGTCGTCAGAGCAAGCAGGGTCAAAGCCAGGGAAATCCAAAGGTAAACACACAGGAGCAGGATACAGCAGGGACACAGCATAGGTCAGCACACAGGAAAACAGGAACTATGCAGAGCGAGAAAGAAGTGGACAGACAGGGATATAAAGGAAGGTGCACCAATGACAGAGAGGGGAGGAGCAGAGAGAGAAGTGGGAGAAGATAGGGATAGGTCAGGAATAAGAGAGGAGGAGACAGAGGGGGCAATCAGGGGAGTAACCGGTGGAGATTGGGAGGAGGAGTCAGGCTCGTGGCAAGGTAGAGAAAAGGAACGAGTGAGCGCGCCCTCTGTAAATTGAGGATGCGCACCCACAGGCTGGGAGAGTGAGATGGCCCGCAGGGATCGGGAGGAGGACGTAGAGGGTGGACAGAGCCCGGAGGAGGAGCGTGTGTGCGCGCCCTGCATGAGCGGAGGGGGTGCGCACACAGGCCGCATCACCAGGCGCTCAGAGCGCCACGGTGCAGGAACCGTGCCGGAGGAAGGCAGAGGAGCGGACGGGACAGCCAAGGATGGCAAGGTATTGCTCGTGGGCACAACGGGTGACTGGGAGTGGGGAACGCTATTGCAGGGGCTCGAGGACTGCGCAGATGCGCAAGGTCTGCGGGGCATGCGCTGAGGAAGTGGGAGAGAGGTAGAAGGAACGGGACAGGGTAGAAGGTTTAACAGAAGATGGGACAGGGGAAGCTAAGGAAGGGGAAGGAATCCCCTGGATTGTCACAGTTATAAAGTAAGGTGGATCATTAGTAGTTGTAGAAATTAGATCACTATCAACTGAACTACTACCTATATCCAAACCCATATGCTTCGTGGCAATGAGATCAATCCTGTTTCTCAACAGCGAATACTCATAGGCATCATCAAGATCTTGCCTTTTATCGCCTCTTTATAGAAAGTGACCATAAAGATCGCTAGATCTAATTTTAAAATCCTCAATAGAGGAACAATTTCTGCGAAGACGCAGAAATTGTCCTCTAGGTATGCCCTTGAAGAGGGATCTACTGTGACCACTCTTGGCATGTAAGAGTGCCTTTCTAGAGTGGTCTTTGTGATAAATGTCGCTTTGTACCGTTTTATTCAAATCTATGAATAAAGAGAGATCTAAAAAATGAATGTGATGCTCATGGAAGGTGTGCGTAAATCGTAAATTGAATAGATTGTTCTTGAGATAATCAAAAAAGAGCATGAGATCCTAGACATAACCTCTCCATACAATGAGCAAGTCATCAATGTTGAGCTTGTATAGAACCACATTGTGACGAAATGGATTCCTATCTCCAAACACATGGGACATTTCCCACCAACCCATGAACAGGTTGGCGTAGGATGGGGCAAAGCAAGTCCCCATCGCAGTCCCACGTTGTCCATCAAACTGGAAATAGTTATGGTGAAGAAGAAAATGGATGCTGTCTAACAAAAAAAGGGATGTGTGCCTGTGATAATGTGGATGTATTGTCTAAATAGTGTCTAACGGCTAATAAGCCATGTGTATGGGAAATAATAGTATATAATGGGGCCACATCTAATGTGACCCAAAGAAAAGCGGATTGCCACTGGTGAAAAAGTGATAATACTTGCTTAGTGTCAAGTAAAAATGATGGTAAAGTGCGGACAAGTGGTTGGAGGTAGTGATCAACATAAATAGACAAGTGCTCACCTAGGGACCCAATAGTGGAAACAATAGGTCTACCGGGGGGTGCAATGAGTGACTTGTGTATTTTTGGTAGGTGATGAAATAAAGGTGTGACTGGATGGGTAATATTGAGGTAATCACATTCATTTTTTGACAGTATCTGTAATATAACGCCCTCTTCAATGAGCTCAGAGAGCTCCAGATGGTAAGTAACTGTGGGATCATACCTAAGTTTGGAGTATGAGGTAATGTCATTAAGCTGTCTGGCTGCTTCTTCTCTGTAGTACTCGCTGTCGAGAACAACGACCGCTCCCCCATTGCCGGCATTTTTCACCATAATGGAAACATTATCAGAAAGCGTTCGTATTGCTATCCTTTGTTCGGGTGTCAGATTATCTCGTCTCATGCCACGATAGGCAATACCTGAAACCTGAATGCCCTTGGATAATAGACAAAGGTTTCTTTCTACTGATTGTTGGAAAATGCTAATAGCTTGTCTCTTGACAAAGGTGGGATTAAATGTGGTCCTTGTTTTAAGTTTAGAATCCCTTTTTCCCAAGAAAGACATGATGTTAATGTTATAATCCGTGTTCCCATGATAAAGATCTGTAAGATCCTGTAAGTAACAATAATCCTTGAAATCAAGCCTGAATCTTAAAGATATATCTGAGGTACTTCCAGAATGAGATTCATGTTGGGGTTTGGGTTGCGTTTTGCTAATAAGTTAGTAGAACACCCCACAAAGTAGTCATTGAATGCATTTGCAATGTCAGTGGGATTTGTCAGACTAATTATTTATTTATAAAATATTTTACCAGGAAGTAATACATTGAGAGTTACCTCTCGTTTTCAAGTATGTCCTGGGCACAGAGTTAAGACAAATAATACATGGTTACAAATACAGTTACATAAATGAGCAGGGTATACATTATATACAAGACATTGCGTGCACAGTTAAAGAAAATATATATTATGGGCGAATTAAACAGTTACAGACCAGATTAAAATGTGAGACAGCCTTAGATTTGAAAGAACTTACAGCAGCGGCAGCTCTTATTCGAGCAAATGCCGCTGGCTGTATGAGGCTGGGAAGCGGGTAGCCGCGGCGCGTGGCGGCGCACTGTGACGTCACAGTCACAAGCGCGCCCGGCTTCCCCGTCTTCCCCGGCTTCCCCAGGCTTCCCCGACACCCCTGGAGTTCAAATCTAGGTAAGCTGGGGTGCGGGGAAGCAGAGGGGCAAAGTAGAAGCCGGGTTCGGGGTGTCTTTGGGGGGGTAATTGCGCGCGATGTGGAGGGGGGTGCGTGGGGGAAACGCGGCGGCGCGCGTTTTTGACTGGCGGCAGCTGGGGTAGATCCCGGCATGCCGCCGGCATTCACTCGAATTAAAGATGTCGCTACTGTAAACTGGTGGTGGATGTGAGAGTCTCTGGTAGGTTGTTCCAGTTTTGGGGTGCACGGTAAGAAAAGGAGGAACGGCGGGATACTTTGTTGAGCCTTGGGACCATGAACAGTCTTTTGGAGTCTGATCTCAGGTGATAAGTGCTGCATGTGGTAGGGGTGAGGAGCTTGTTCAGATAGCTGGGTAGCTTGCCCATAAAGAATTTAAAGGCAAGACAGGAAAGGTGAACTTTGCGCCTAGACTCTAGTGATGACCAATCTAGTTCTTTGAGCATTTCGCAGTGATGTGTGTTGTAGTTGCAATGATATTATTATTCCTGGCCAAGGATTGTCCGTCCAACATTTGAATATATAATATCTGCTTGCTGCTATCACCTCCATATCGAAAGCATCAACCAAAAGGGGGGGGGGCGGAGACTACGTGCATTCGGCATACTGCGGACGTGTGCGGTTTGCACACTACTGAAGCCAGCGGGACTTGGAAGTTATATATTAAGGTAAGAAGATTGTTCCGTACCTTTACGATCCTATACACAGCCTCTCAAGGGTCTCCCTGCATGTCTGGTATAGGGTGAGTCACTTCGGTGTCAAGAAGGAGTCTGGTTGTAATACCGATTGTCACTCCAGGATACCCAGTCACTCTCTGACTACTCACAATGCATAATCCCCCCTCCCCCCTGCCTTTGACGGACTTATTCATCCATTCATTCATGCAGACACCTAGCCGGAGCGCACGACAGCTGCACCATATATTGGAGATAGTTATGTGCCTGTGGAAGGAGTAGTGATGTGCCCAGTGGGTGGAGAGTAGTTATGTGCCTCAGGTTGAAGTAGTTATGTGCCGGGGGGGGGGGTAGTTTTGTGCATGGGTGTGAGGTCGTTTTGTAACTGGGAGTAGGGTAGTTAGATGCCCGATGAGTGGGCAGTTATGTGCCTGGGGGGCATTTATGTACCCGGGGGTGAGATAGTTATGTGCCTGCAGGGGAGATAGTTATGTTCAAAGGTAGGTTATTGGGGAGCGCAGATACCACCACATATGAAAAAAATATAAACAATATATAGTGTAGTATTTTCTTAGATAGGAGACATCTTTGGTAAAAACAGAAATGGGGACTCACAAAGATGTCTCCTATCTAAGAAAATACTACACTATATATTGTTTATATTTTTTTCATATGTGGTGGTATCTGCGCTCCCCAATAACCTAACTTTGAAGATCTGTCTAAGGAGAATTGGACCATCTCTACAAAAGGGTTGAGCTGCGATTTTATATCACTGAATAATTTTAACAAACACATTTGCACGGTTATATTTTTTATTAAGCACTATCTATATATATATATATATATATATATATATATATATATTTTTTTTTTATTGATTAACACAGTATAATTGCACTGGATTTTCTCTCAGTAAGGAGCGCCTACAATCACACTTTTTTTCTTTGAGGTAGTTATGTGCCTGGGGAGGCTAGTTGTGTGCACGGGGTAATTTTTTTTGCATGGTTGTTACAGTATGTGTCTGGGGGAGGGGGTATTTATGTGCCTGGTGGGGGGGGGGGGGGGGGGGGGAGTTAGTTATGTGCCTGAAAGGGATTAGTTATGTGCTTTGGGGGGGGGGGGTAGTTATGTAGCTGGGGGTGGGTAGGTAGTTATGTGCCTGGGGTGGGTAGGTAGTTATGTGCCTGGGGGAAGTACAGCAGTTATGTGCCTAAGGGGGAGGAAGGTAGTTATGCGCCTGTGGGGAGGTAGTTATGTGCCAGGGCGTGGGGAGGAGGGGAGAGGAGGATGTAGCACAATGTTGGGAGGGCGCCAGAACATACTCCTTTTATTTTACATGTACACTGAATGGTGTATGTGTGACTGCTGCCACAGCTGCAGGCATCTAGTGAGGGAAAGTCACCAAGATGTGAGCGTCTAAAACAAGTTAAGCTGCTGCTGACTGGCTAAGTTGCCACAAGTGCCATCTTGGTCATGGCATGGATGCTATCACTTCACCACCACACCCTAGTGTTCACCACCAAAACCCTCATCATCATCATTAATGAGAGCTGACCAATTGTTTCTTCAGGGTGTGGGGGTGGTCGCTCTACTACAGTAACCCGGAGGGTAATCCTCATGTCTGGAGGAAGACGCAGAGGATTGCTGACTGTGCCACTCTCAGACGTCACAGTGATTGCACTGCTGATGTTGTAGCAGTGCAGTTGTCCCCAGGCGGCACCAACTTTTGCCCGTTTTCATTGCTGGATCACGTAGGATGCAGTAGACCACCACATCACTCACTGTTCCATAGCGTGGTAATTAGAATACCTAAACCAAGAAAGTGGTTTCTCTGGGTGCCCGACCAAGCCTACTTGACGCCTGCATGCTCAGGGAGAAGGATGGAATTCCAGCCTTGGGTCTACCACCATAACGTCTGGGAGAGGAACAGTCACGCTTCTTCCTTTCACCTTCCCCAGGATGTTCCTCATTAAATTAGAACAGCCACCCTGACCACCAATGTCACCCCCACCTTCTCCAACAACAACTGGAGCACCTGACTCAGTTGGGTTTCCAGCAGCCATGTCACTGCCGCAATTACTCCCAACTGATGTCTTACCAAGTTCTACCTTCTGCCTCTTGAACCTCCACTACACCCCCTCCCCTTGCTGATGGTCCCTCAACCAAAGCTAGAGCAGAAAGAGCATCAGCAAAGGTGAGAGCTAGCCCAGTCAGGTGGTGCTGATAATTCAAGAGACAGGCACACCAATCCAAAAACCTGTTTGGGGGTTCCAAGAAAGGCTTCAACTTGATCCTGTGCCAGCATTCCTGTCTCCACCCTATGATTATGCATTTTCTACTGACACTTCTCTCCAAACACTTAATGTGCTTGGGCACCAGGAGCATCAACACCCACTGACACTACCGAGACTAGGTTGAGGATGATGACGTAGGTGAGACTGCTGCTGCCGCTAAAGCTGGCCCTTGCAAAATCTCACCCTCCAACATAGAAGAAACCAGAAAATAGTGACCTGCTTCCTCTAACACAGGGTCTACGTCCACAGAGTACGGTGGAAGAAGAAACTGCAGCGGGCCCCTAGGTCATGTACACACGGGAGTGAGGCTACTCATGCTTCTGGTACCAGCTAAAGCAACATCTGCTGCTGATGAGGTTGTTGTCCCTGCTCTGTTAACTGTGCCTCTGGGCTTCACAGAGTGGTCGGACCTCCCCCCGCTCCCCCTGTGCCTGCCGGAATGCGCCTCCATTTGAAAAAAAATGTAATCATATATTTTTTTTTAAATAAGAACACATTTCTCTCTCTGTAACTTCCTTCCTGCCTGCAACCAGCTAGCTACCCTTCTCCCTCCCTCGCCTAAACAGCACGGTAGAGCTAGCAGGCAACGTTATAATAGTGTTTCACTGGTTCTTTCAATCAAAAAGTTTGGACGAAGTTAAAAAATAAATAAAAAAAAAGTGATTGCTATTTCACCAGTTGTGAAAGACGAATTTTGATAAATTTGGGTAGTTTTTTTGCAAATAAAAATACTACGTGTGAGCACATACACGTCACAGAAAGGTCTGCAATCCTGCCTTTCCCCATTATATCTTGGCTTACGATACTTCCACTGCAGCCAGGAATTCTGGGTAATGACATGCACATGAGCAGTCACAGTCAGTCACCTTCTGCTTCATGTCCATTGTAACATGAATCCCTGTAAACTTATAACACATCATACAGCTTTCCAGCACAGCCTGCATTAAAGCAGTGCAGAGCCAGTAACCCTGCTCACAGACAGCTGTTTCGACCTTTTGGGTCTCATCAGTGTGAGGCTGGTTATACTGGCTTTGCAATGTGACGCTGTGATAGGTTTCAACCACACATTAAATAAGTTATAGTGGGTCATTTTGCTAGATAGTTTGGCCCCAAAAGTCTGATTGCGCTTTTTGCGGGGGCTTCTAACTTTTAAAAAAAAAGTTTGAAGGACAGCAAATCTGGGCACATTCCCACATCACAGTGTAACCTGCCCCCTTTATCACACAACTACAAGTCCATTCCCTCTCACAAAGAGGGAAAGTGAATTCGCAAGCTGGCATGGAATGGGCTATTTTTTAACCCCTTTGCGGTAAGAGGTGCCTGCAACTCCTTGTAGGGCCCTCTAGTAGCAAAGGGGTTAAACATTGATAACTGCTTCTGGTTGTAACCCACATAATCTTCTTGTGTCGGGTTTCCAACCAGCTCCATAACAGAAAATCTGCAGCTTAACTATGTCAAAGCCGCCTCTGAGTGGGTTTTCTGACTCTGCACTTCCGTCTCCCAGGCTTTGATGTATGAATGCATCAAGGCAAAACCTGTACGGAAACTGTGTGTACAATGGAGGGGAAGCTAAAGAGTCACACACCTAGCTTGCTTATTTACATAGCATTACACAAGAGTGATTGTGTGCAGCTTAACTGCTGTGTGATGGGACTAAAGGTGTGGAGGAAGCAGGTTTAGGGACACATGGAAGACATGCAAATACACTCATGGTTTCCTGGTCATTGCTATAAATATACCCCAAGTATACAGTACATTAAATTAGGTAGGAGTCAAACGAGTAAAGCTGTGGAGCCTCCTAGGACCAAAATAAACCAACGTCACTCACATGCTTCAGGGGTGAAATATTGGTGATTGATGCCTTTATTACAGAAATCAAACACCTATTGTTATTTATATATATATACTCAGTGGTTGACAAATCACCAAAAAATCTACTCGCCACACAAAAAAATCTACTCGCCACCTAGTACCAAACGTGTGCTGCTTGGGCCAATATTTACTCGCCCGGGGGTTAAATCCACTCGCCGGGGCGAGCAAATGTATAGGTTTGTCGAACACTGTATATACTGATAATTGTGGGTTGTTAAAAAGAGGAATAAGTTGCGAGGGGGTTGATATAAGTTTAAATTTGCTCTTAGACTTCGACCATACCTCCCATGTACATCTCATCGGTCCCAGCTCAAACTGTTTCACCTGTAGCTCCTTTTTTTCTAGGGTCCATAAGGACATCGGCAGAGAAGACATTCTGGCATACTGAGATTCAATGGCTAACCAGCAATATTGAGCTGGGTCGGCACTCCAGATCACCACATGCCGTAATTGGGCCGCCTGGTAGTACTTTTAAATATCTGGGACGCCCATGCCCCCTCTTATTTTTGACGTGAGCATAACTGATCTGGTTGTCCTGGGCCTTTTGCCCTGCCAGATGTAATGGAATATTTTATTTTGTAGGTTTTTTTAATTCAGATCCAGGTATCCGGACCGGTATGGCCTGGAAGTGATATAATAACCGTGGGAGTATATTCATTTTGACTGATATTATTCTTCTGATCCACGACACCTGGAGTCCCTTCCAATCTGCCAATTCTTTTTTAATCTTATTGAATAGGGGTGGGTAATTGCTTTGATATAGAGAGTGGTAGTACCTGGTCATATTTACTCCCAAATATTTAATATGAGAGGAACTCCATCTGTAGTTGAAATTCATTTTTAACAGTTTAACCTCAGGGTCTGGGAGATTCAGGTTTAGGGCCCCTGACTTATCTTTATTGATTTTATACCCTGAGATTTTCCCAAAATCCGTTAAGACTTTTTGGAGATTGGGTAGAGAAGTCTGGGCGTTCGTTAGTGTTAAAATAATATCATCTGCAAAAATAGAAACTTTGTAATTTGTTTTTCCAATTACTATACCCCGTATATTTTCATTTGTTCGTATATTCGCAGCAAAGGGTTCAATCGTTAGGGCAAGTAGAAGTGGGGACAGTGGGCATCCCTGTCTTGTGCCTTTTTTAATTTTTCTTGGGTCCAACCCATTCCCTGTTAACTTAACTAAAGCAGTAGGGTTTTGGTATAATGCGCATACTCCTTCCAGAAACGCGTCTTTAAATAAAACATTGCAGAAATTTGTATCTAAGAAAACCCAGTCTATTCTATCGAACGCCTTCTCTGCGTCTAGACTTAGAAGGATAGCTCTGGTTCCAGTGAGATGTACATGGTCCACTATATTTATTATTTTTGAGTGTTATCTGAAGCCTGTTTACCTGACACAAATCCCACCTGGTCTATGTGGATCAATCTTGGCAAAATAGGATTTAGCCTGTTCGCCAGGATTTTGCTGTATAATTTCAGATCGTTGTTTAGAAGAGAGATCTGGCGATAGCTACTGCATATTGTGAATAATGGCCAGATTAGCTGTTGACATGGTTGAGGGGATTGGTTTCCCCTCTAAGAATGAGTTTTACATCTCCAGTAGGAATGGGGAGAGTATAGCTAGAAATGTTTTATAATAGACGTTGGTGAATCCATCAGGGCCAGGGGATTAGATTACAGATATTTTTAGTGCTTTAACTGCTTCAGCTAGTTTGGTTTGAGTAATCTTTCCATTTAAAGCCTTTGATTCATCTTCGGTAAATTGGGGGAGATTACAGTCTTCTAAGTACTTAGTTATAGCCTCTGAGTTTTGTGGCAGTGAAGTTCCTCTAGAGGAATTCTTGCGCGATTCTCTTCTCGTCGTATACAATATTGCCCTTTTTATCCTTAATTGCCGTTATTTGTGATCTCATCCGCACCCCCCTTAGCTTATTAGCTAATAGTTTGTCAACCTTGTTTCCTTTGTCATAATATTGTTGATTGGTCCATTTCAGAGCCTTCTCAACATCCTCCAATTGAATTTGCCTTAGTTCTGATCTAGCCGTCATCAGGGATCTGTACAGTTTCTTTGTTGACTTAGTTTTATGTAATTGTTCCAGATTTAAAAAATTTCCAGTTAGTTCCTTGTATACTTTTATCTTAGCTTTTTTCCTATGGGATGCAATGGAAATAAAATCACCCCTGATAGGGGCCTTATGGGCTTCCCAAAGCATCGCCGGGGAGGAAACTGAGTCCTTGTTACTATTGAAAATTTTTCTTAGAACCTGCTTGATTCTGTTCTCTATTTCCGGAATGGTTCAGAAGTGAGTCCAACAGAAAGTATCATTTTTTGAAAAGGGGAGGGTGAGAGTGAGATCAATTGGAGCGGGGTCCGACCACGTGATGGGCCCGATATTTGCGTACGAGGTGGCCTGGAGAATATTTTTTGTCACGAATAAGTAATCTATTCTTGAGTAGGTCTGATGGGCGGAGGAATAATGGTATAGTCCCCCTGGCCCTGATGTTCTGCTCTCCAGACGTCCGTTAGGGAAAAATCTTTTCAATGGTCCTTCAACTCCAGTTACTTTCTTGGGAAACTCAAGCTTCTCCACTACGTAACCTAGATAAGGCTAGCTGGCGTCACGGAGGCTCCAAATGACCAAAACCTGCAGTGGTTGCAACGGCAAGTGTTTTAGGTACCAGTCGTATCAGGGCTTGAAAATGATTTTGTGGCCCACACTCTAAGAGGATGTTTCATACTTGTCCCTCAATCTTCACTTTAACTTGCGCTGAAGGGCGCCAGTAGTCCCCTGGGTAAGTGGGAAGTAGAATGATCTCTTGCTGGTTCTGTCTGAACAGCGTCTTCGGCACTCAGGGCCCAGTATGCTCCTTTACTGGGTCCCCAGGTAATTTCCCAAGGCAGGACGAGAACAGATGAATTGCTTCACTACTTGCGGTAGATTCTCTCTGTTCCGGCACTGACTGGCATAGTATCCTTCTTCCCTGCATCTATTGCAGAAATTCGTCCCTCCGGCTTTGGGATCAAGATGTCTCCATGGCTTCCTCCCCCACCTGGGGGTTTGTTCTTTATGGGATGACTACCATACTTCTTCCCGCCGTTCCTCTTGACTATTTGCATTAGCCACTTCTCCCATTCGCATGGCTTTCATAAATTCCACCACCTCTATTATGGGCTCTCCTGCTCAGCCCGTGCTCGGCTTCTCCTTGCTTGACCTATGAGGGGTCATAGCCCATGTTGTCCTTCCTCATCGGGCCAGGTGCCAGCTGTGCTATCTCCTAATCCCCATTGGCTAGCTGCTACTACGCTCTTAGCAGACCACCATGCAGAGCACCAGCTTTAAGGTTAAAAAAGGACAGTCCCTCTGATTGTTAGAAGGGAATGTAGGCAGGCTTCCAAAAACTACAGAGAGGCAGTGTTGTGAAAAACAGGGACACTCTCACTAATTACAGTGGTGGTTTGCTGTGTAACTACAATAAATCAAGTAATAATACATGGGGACATTATAGCCCGATTCTATATGATTGTCTTCTCTTAATATGTCTACTGTAGGATCCCGAAGCCTGAGCCAATATTTATTTAAGTGCTGCTACTGTATCTCTGTACTTAATCCTACAAACCCATAACTTTGCTCTGTATTTGAACCAACAAACGGTAAAAAATAATAACACAAAGAAGAACAATTAACGAGCCTGACAGTTGCAGTCTTCATTAATTACCAGGGGGAGAAACACACTGTAGAAGAACAACTACATCCCCCCTACCCCTGTTCTCCCGTCTCCGAGCGGGGGCTTTTTTTTTTATTGTGTGTATTTTTCATAATTGTGTGTAATGTAACACATTTTAGAGACTTTACAATTAAAAGTTCTGTCTTATGTTTGATTAGTAACTAATGGGTATTGCCTGAATACCTGTATTTTTCATCGGTGTGTGTAATATTTTCAGTCTACATCTTTTAGAGACTTTATAATGAAAAGCTATGTTTTATGTTTGATTAGTGACTAAACCAGGGGTTCTGAACTACAGTCCTCAAGCCCCCCCCCCACCACCACCCCAACTGGTCAGGTTTTAAGGATATACCAGCTTCAGTACAGATGGCTCAGTCGAAGAGTAATGGGTATTGAGTGCACACAAGAAGGGGCTCTATTTCAGTGTTTCTTTTCCCAATTTTCTATTCAACAATTCCCTTAGTGCACCTACAGTACCTTATGTACTAAGGTTGAGCGAGTATCACTGTATTTGTGTGAACTAGAGGTTGAGTGTTAGGACTTGCAGAAGAGGCGGATACCTTGATGTGGTTTGCAAGCTTATAATGCTTTGGCCAAAGAATTCGCACTTATGAGAAGAAAAATAGATAAGTATTTAGTTTAACTATATAATTTGTCTTATTGGATGTAGCACTGAGGCTTCTTGTCTTTTGTTGTATACCCGAGGTCACAATCTCAGGAGCACTCCTTTTGAAACAAAAATATATGGTGCGGTGGCTTTGGGTTCTGAGCTTGCAGGGACGGTGTGTGTTTATTTATTTATATCAACATTTATATCGCGCCCTTATCCAGGTTAGTAAAACTTGCTTGGTTACTGGACAGGGGTTGGGGTACTGGATTTAGTCTTGTCGGTGGCATGGTGATGGGTCTGACGGTGGGGCCGATTGGATCGGTGAGGTGGGTGACTTTGGAGGGTTTTGGCGAGACATTAGGAAGGGGTGAGGGTAGGGGAGATCATGGGCGTTGAGGAGGATGGGGTGAGGGAGTGGATGCGATAGGAGGTTAACGGGATCGTGGAATGTGATGGAGAAGAGATTGATTTTGAGTTGGCTTCTTAAGACTGAAATGTTGGACTAGAGGTTGAGTAAACATTTGATTGACAAGCCCCCCCCCCCCCCCCTCATTAAAGTGCCTGATGAAATAAAATTCTTCATTACAAAGAAACCAAAACATCCAAACCGTTGTATTTAACCCTCTCAGTGCCTGACGGGCCGCAATACCAGAGTGTCCCAGCCCCTCACGCACATCGCCGGACCGCTCCTTGGCGCGATCACATGACCGAGGCCTCATTGGTGATGCGAAACAGAAGAGGCGGAGTCCTCCTCTTCCGGCTATAGTGTGTTCAGCGCTTCACAGGAGCGCGGAATGGGATCTCCACTAGAAATCGAGCTGGAAGCCCATGAAGTAGCCACTACGTTCGTGAGTCCCCTGGCGTGTTAGACCTCATGTACTGGTGGCTACATTATGGGGCACTCAAAGGGTTAAGGGAGACAAGTACATAGTTTGCACCTTTGTTGCAGGAAGGGGTTAAAACACCACAATAACACGCTGGTAATTGATAATCCCGGTGCTGTTGTTCAGACTATAATTGTGGCCCACCATAACCTTGCAATGAGTCGCTGGCCCCTCTGGTAGGGAAGGGGTTAGGCTGCCTTCAAGCTAACAGGTTGCTTCTGCTTAATGATATCTAGGGTCCCTAAGGCAGGGGTGCTCAACTCCAGTCCTCAAGACCCCCCCAACCGGTTAGGTTGTAAGGATATCCCTGCTTCAGCACAGGTAGGTCAATCAGTGGCTCAGTTGAAGACTGAAGCCACTGATTGAGCCACCTGCGCTGAAGCAGGGATATCCTTAAAACCTGACCTGTTGGGGGGTGGGGAGGGGGGGGGGTTGGAGGGCGGGTTAAGGACTGGAGTTGAGCACCCCTGCCATAAGGGTAATCCTCTCCTCCTCGTTGTGGTGCTGCCTGTTCGTGGCCTCATCTCTCTGCCTCTGCAGGTGACCTCCATGTCCTGTGATGTCACCCCCCTCCTGCGGGGGTCCCGCTCCTGCAGCACCTCGTCCAGTCTCACAGGCTCGCTGCAGCTCCTCCTGTACCACCCCTTCCTGCCTCCCAGACCCCTCTCTGACTCCCAGTTGACGTTCCCAGGGGGTCAGTACTCTGCGGAGCAGCTCTGCATCGTGGCTGCCAATTCCTGCGGTGAGAGGGGCCCTGCGGTCAGAAGCATATAGGCACATCTGTATACAGTGTCATCTCTTTATAGGGGAATCTGTATGTAGGGGATCTGCATATATAGGCATCTGCATATAGGGACACTTGTACTGTATATAGGGCAACCTGTATAAAGCTGTACATGTATATAAGCGAATCTGCATATATCATTATCATGCTACATATAGAGGCATGTATATAGGGATATATTTATATAAGGGAAGGTGCTATAGTTGCATCTTTATATAGGGGCATCTTATTTAAGGGTTTTTTTTATAAAGAGGCAGCCTCCTACATAGGGCTATATTACTGTATGGATATGTTGACTCTGGGGACATCTTTATATAGAGACACATTCCTATCAGGACATTATTATTAAGGGGAATCGTTGTCAAGGAATATCATTAGATAGGTGCTCCTATGTATACTGTAGGGACAGTTTTATATAGGGACATCTTCATTTGGGACATCACAATATAGACAAATCTCTAGATACAGTATGGGGTTCCTTCCCATGTACATCTTTATACAGGTGCATATTTATATAAGGACACCTTCCTATAGATTCCTATCTCTCTCACCGCAGGGATCCTGCCTGTGTATCACTCCCTGTTTGCGCTGGCATCACCGTGTCTCCAGGTCTGGTATCCTCCTAACCACATCTTCACCGTGGACGGCTCCTTGTCTCATGTTGTGGTTTACAGAATCAGGTGCCTTATTGTCCCTGCTGCTAGGCTTTGGGCAGAGTATGAAGTGTGTGCGTATATACAGTGAGAGTGTGAAGTGTGTGCGTACATACAGTGAGAGTGTGAAGTGTGTGCGTACATACAGTGAGAGTGTGAAGTGTGTGCGTATATACAGTGAGAGTGTGAAGTGTGTGCGTACATACAGTGAGAGTGTGAAGTGTGTGCGTATATACAGTGAGAGTGTGAAGTGTGTGCGTACATATAGTGAGAGTATGAAGTGTGTGCGTATATACAGTGAGAGTGTGAAGTGTGTGCGTACATACAGTGAGAGTATGAAGTGTGTGCGTACATACAGTGAGAGTGTGAAGTGTGTGCGTATATACAGTGAGAGTGTGAAGGAGAAGCGCTGACTGTTGTCCTCTTTGCATGTAAAGGTTCTTCTTCCCTTGCTGGATCTGGACGGGGAGCCGGAAATCTTTCCGCTGCAGCCTCCTGAACCTCCCGCCGAGCCCCCTGCTCAGCTACCAGGTCATAGATTACCTGTTTGCCCAGGTTAGGACCGTGCAGTGCGGGACTCAGCAAGAAAAAGGGATGTAGTGTGTGCCTGTGTAGTGTGTGCTTGTGCAGTGCGTGTGCCCGTGCATGAACCCGTGCAGTGCTTGTGCCCGCGCAGTACGTGTGCCCGCGCAGTGCGTGTGCCCGTGCAGGAACCCGTGCAGTGCGTGTGCCCGCGCAATTCATGTGCCTGCGCAGTGCTTTTGCCCGTTCAGTACGTGTGCCCGTTCAGTACGTGTGCCCGTGCAGTGCGTGTGCCCGTGCAGTGCGTGTGCCCGTGCAGTGCGTGTTCCCGTTCAGTACGTGTGCCCGTGCAGTGCGTGTGCCCGTGCAGTGCGTGTGCCCGTGCATGAGCCCGTGCAGTGCGTGTGCCTGTGCAGTACGTGTGCCCGCGCAGTACGTGTGCCCGTGCAGTGCGTGTGCCCGCACAGTGCCTGTGCCTGCACAGTGCCTGTGCCCACGCAGTGCGTGTGCCCGTGCAGTGCGTGTGCTCGTGCAGTACGTGTGCCCGTTCAGTACCTGTGCCCGTGCAGTGCGTGTGCCCGTGCAGTGCGTGTGCCCGTGCAGTGCGTGTGCCCGTGCAGTGCGTGTGCCTGTGCCCGTTCAGTACGTGTGCCTGTGCAGTACGTGTGCCTGTGCAGTACGTGTGCCTGTGCTGTACGTGTGCCCGTGCAGTGCATGTGCCTGTGCAGTGCGTGTTCCCGTTCAGTACGTGTGCCTGTGCAGTACGTGTGCCTGTGCTGTTGATTTGGAGACGGCAGGAATTTTCTCCCACTATACCCTGCAGTGTCGCAGTGATTTCCTAAATGGTCAGATCCAGCTGCCCATCAGCCTGGAGGTACAGGAGGAGTGTCTGGCCCTGGCAGTGCTGGACATGATGAGACTTGCACAGGAGAACGACAAAACCCTGAAGGAGATCCTACACAGCGTCAGGTGAGCCCGGGGGAAAGTGATGAAGAATCCAGTGAGGGTAGAGGCAGTGTGCAGTGAGATAATAGTGTTTCCAGTAATGCAGTGTGTGCAGTTAGGTTGGGTGCAGTTCTGTGAGGCAATATGCAGTGATGTAATAGTGTTTCCAGTAATGCAGTGACTGCAGTTAGGTTGGATGCAGTTCTGTGATGCAATATGCTGTGATGTAATACTGTTTCCAGTAAAGCAGTGTGTGCAGTTAGGTTGGATGCAGTTCTGTGATGCAATATGCTGTGATGTAATACTGTTTCCAGTAAAGCAGTGTGTGCAGTTAGGTTGGGTGCAGTTCTGTGATGCAATATGCTGTGATGTAATACTGTTTCCAGTAAAGCAGTGTGTGCAGTTAGGTTGGATGCAGTTCTGTGATGCAATATGCTGTGATGTAATACTGTTTCCAGTAAAGCAGTGTGTGCAGTTAGGTTGGATGCAGTTCTGTGATGCAATATGCTGTGATGTAATACTGTTTCCAGTAAAGCAGTGTGTGCAGTTAGGTTGGGTGCAGTTCTGTGATGCAATATGCTGTGATGTAATACTGTTTCCAGTAAAGCAGTGTGTGCAGTTAGGTTGGATGCAGTTCTGTGATGCAATATGCTGTGATGTAATACTGTTTCCAGTAAAGCAGTGTGTGCAGTTAGGTTGGATGCAGTTCTGTGATGCAATATGCTGTGATGTAATACTGTTTCCAGTAAAGCAGTGTGTGCAGTTAGGTTGGATGCAGTTCTGTGATGCAATATGCTGTGATGTAATACTGTTTCCAGTAATGCAGTGTGTGCAGTTAGGTTGGATGCAGTGCTGTGATGCAATATGCAGTGATGTAATAGTGTTTCCAATAATGTAGTGTGTGCAGTTAGGTTGGATGCAGTGCTGTGATGCAGTGTGCAGTGAAGTACAGTAATAGTGTTTCCAGTGATGCAGTCTGTGCATTTAGGTTGCATGCAGTGCTGTGATGCAGTGAGGTTGTATGCAGTGTGCAGTGCAGTGAAAGTCCATGCAGTGAGAATCCGTTCCCAGCAGGATTTCCCTTTTCTCATCTTCCCTCCTGTGCTCCCCCTTCCCAGCTACAAGCACTGTGTCCCGAAGAGCCAGCGGCAGAGCATTCAACAGCTGAGTTTCCTGTCCCGCAAGAGGCTACGCAGGAGGGTGGAGAGCTCCCTGCGGAGGATCCGCGTCTGCACGCTCAGCGTCCCCCTTCTCAAACTCAAGTACTTGGTGGACCTGGAGAAGCTGGACCAGGGGTTCGGGACAGAGATCTTTCCAGTGAGGAGCCCACAGAAAGGGGGCAGGGAACTGATACTCAGGGTGTCCTGCAGCAGCGGCATCTCCTGGAGGGACCCAGAGAGCGAGGTAAGGAAATGTTAGAGAGATGTGAGAGCGCGAGGAGTGGTAAGAGAGAAACGTGAGGAGGGGTAAGGTTAGGAGGGGTGAGAGAGAGCGGTGAGAGCAAGGTAAGGAGGGGTGAGAGTGAACTAAGGAGGGGTGAGCGAGGTGAGGACGGGTATGAGAGCGAAGTGAGGAGGGGGGGCGAGAGAGTGGGCTGTGAGATGGTGAGGGGCACAGAGAGCAATTGAGGAGTGGGAAGAGAGCGGGGTGTGGAGGGGTGAGAGAGCGGGGTGTGGAGGGGTGAGAGAGCGAGGTGAGGAGGGGCACATACAGCAAGGTGAGGACTGATGAGAGTGGGGTGAGGAGAATGCAAAGAGAAAATTGAGAATGGGTGAGAGAGCGAGGTGAGGAGGGGACCATTGAGCAAGGTGAGGAGGACTGAAAGAGCAGATGAGGAGGGATGAGAGAGTTAAGAGTAAAATGGGTAGGGTTGAGAAAGCGAGGTGATGGGTAAGAGAGCAAGGTGAGGAGAGTGAGAAAGTGAGGTGCGGAGGGGTGAGAGCAAAGTTAGGACGGGTGTGAGAGATATGAGGAAGGGTTAGAGAGCAAAGGGGGGTGAGAGAGCAAGGTGAGGAGGGTGAGAGAGCCAAGTGAGGAGGGATAAGAAAGTGTGGTGAGGAGGGGTGCGAGAACAAAGTGAGGAGGTGTGAGAGATATGAAGAGGAGTTAGAGCAAGTTAAGGAGTGAGCGAGATGAGGAGGGGTGAGAGTGGGAGGCAGGGAGGGGTGAGCGAAGTGAGGAGGGAAATATGAGGAGGCGGTGAGAGAGTTGAGGAGGGTGAGGTGGGAAGGGGTGAGAGAGAGGGGTGAGAGAGGGAAGTGGGGAAGAGTGAGATAGGGAGGCGTGGAGGGGTGAGAGAGGGAAGCGAGGAGGGGTGAGAGAGGGAGACGAGGAGGGGTGAGAGAGGAAGGCGAGGAGGGGTGAAAGAGGGAAGCGAGGAGGGGTGAGAGAGGGTAGTGAGGAGGGTTGAAAGGGAGGCGAGGAGGGGTGAGAGAGGGAAGCAAGGAGGGGTGAGAGAGGGAAGTGAGGAGGGGTGAGATGGTGAGGGGTGAGAGAGGGAAGCAAGGAGGGGTGAGAGAGGGAAGTGAGGAGGGTTGAGAGGGAGGCGAGGAGGGGTGAGAGAGGGAGTCGAGGAGGGATGATAGAGGGAGGCGAGGAGGGGTGAGAAAGGGAGGCGAGGAGGGGTGTGAAATGGAGGCAAGGGGTGAGGAGGGAGGCGAGGAGGGAGGCGAGGAGGGGTGAGAGAGGGAGGCGAGGAGGGGTGAGAGAGGGAGGCGAGGAGGGGTGAGAGAGGGAGGCGAGAAGGGGTGAGAGGGAGGCGAGGAGGGGTGAGAGAGGGAGGCGAGGAGTGGCGAGAGAGCAAGGTGAGGAGGGGTGAGAGTGAGGTGAGGAGGGGCCAGAGAGCGAGGTGAGGAGGGGCCAGAGAGCGAGGTGAGGAAGGACGAGAGAGCGAGGTCAGGCGAGGCGTGAGAGAGCGAGGTGAGGAGGGGTGAGAGCGAAGTTAGGAGTGGAGAGAGGCGAGGAGGGGTGAGAGAGCGAGGTGAGGAGGGGAGAGAGAGAGCAAGGATAGTAAGGGTGAGAGAGTGAGATCAGGAGGGATGAGAGAGTGAGATCAGGAGGGGTGAAAGAAAGATGTGAGGAGGGGCAAGAGCGAGGTGAGGAGGGGTGAGAGTGGGTGAGAGTGGGAGGTGAGGTGGGCTGAGAGAGGGAGGCGGGGAGGGGTGAGCAAAGTGAGGTGAGGAGGGGTGAGAGAGCGAGGTGAGGAGGGGTGAGAGAGTGAGGTGAGGAGGGGTGAGAGCGAGGTGAGGAGGGGTGAGAGAGCGAGGTGAGGAGGGGCGACAGAGCGAGTTGAGGAGGGGCGACAGAGCGAGGCAAGGAGGGGCGAGCGTATGAGGTGAGGAGGGGTGAGAGTGAGGTGAGGTGGGGTGAGAGTGAGGTGAGGAGGGGCGAGCGTGTGAGGTGAGGAGGGGCGAGCGTGTGAGGTGAGGAGCGGCAAGAGAGCAAGGTTAGTAGGGGTGAGAGAGCCAGGTGAGGAGGGGCGAGAGCGAGGTGAGGAGGTGTGGGGGGGTGAGAGGGCGAGGGGAGGAGGTGCGAGAGCGAGGTGAGGAGGGGCGTGAGCGAGGTGAGGAGGGGCGAGAGAGCGAGGTGTGGCAGGGCGAGAGTGCGAGGTGAGGAGGGGCGAGAGCAAGGTGTGGCGGGGCAAGAGAGTGAGCTGAAGGAGCTTGTCTGTATATCTATCTATTAAGTATCAATCTCTCTATTTATCCATCGGTGCATCTGAGTATCTATCAGTCTGTATATCTGTCTACATATGTATCTGTCCATCTGTTTACCTACATATCTACCTATATCTATCTGTCTCTATATATCTGTCTGTCCGTCCATCTTTATCTATGCATAGAAATGATTATCTGTGTGCCCCTGTCCAGCTAATCGCCTCCTGCCTGTTCCCGTCACCTCTCCCCAGCTGTGGCAGCCCTTCTGTGACTTCCCGGAAATAGTGGACATCAGTATAACGCAGGCCAGCTGTGACAAGACGCTGACTGAGGGACGCGTGGTGACTGTTACCAAGCAAGACAACAAGGTCCTGGTGAGTGTGGGTGTCACCAAAGCACCATGTGCAGGGGAATAGATAGACAGACAGACATAGATGAATAAATACACATAGATTCATAGATTCATTTACCGTGGAGAACACATATAGCCCTCCTCCTCTTTCACTACTGCATCTCTTTCAGGCCAGTAAATAAAGGTATTTGGCCCGGCTGAGTGCCCCTCAGCCATATTGGGGAATTGTGATTGTCAGTTCTGCAACCCAATCGTGGCAGAAACACTGTGTTTTGTGATAAAACTGTATATGTACTATATGTCTTATTATTCCAGGAGTGTTAAGCAGCGGACATTTCCCTGCTTCAGCACAGACCAGAATAGTAAGACCGGGCAGGGGAATTAATTACATTCAGGTCCCCCAGTATATGTCCGCGAACCCCAGAACCAAGGGGGGTTCAGAGTAAAGTCATTTTTAAGATTATGCGTGTAGCAGGCTTCCCCCTAGCCCCCTTACCACCACTACAGGATCGCGCGTGCGCAGTAAAGATAGCGCACGCGGTCCCAATGCTAAAGAGGTCCTGAGTGGACTACAATTCCCAGCAGCCTCTGGGGATTGCCCTTTCACCCACATCACGTGCAGCCAGCCAGCAAATAGGGTTTTGCAGCGTCTCCTGTGGAGGAAGGATACAATGTTGCGGGGACCACCTTTGTCAGTTGGAGCTGGGAGCAGGAAGGGGGAGGAGGTGTGTAAGGAGCAAGGTTCTTACACTAGGCCAGGTTACCCCCAGGTACCAGGTAGGTCCCACTCCCCACTAGGTTAGTGGGTAAGTTCTTAGGGAAGGCCCCTTAGATAGGGACCCTGCCCTTAGGTGTGTGTAAGTCTAGTCAGTGGCACAGCTGCCTTGCTGTGTGCTCTGACTAGAAGATACAGTGTGGCTTTGAAGTGCAGCCACAGCAGTTATTTGGCTGTGTCAGTGAGAGGCCCCTCATAGGAAGAAGGGGGGTTGCTTTCTAGTTGTTCAGTGTGTGTTATATCACCAGTGCCAGTTGCACGTGGTGAGCTGCCAGAGTCTGGGATCAGACAGAAGCTACAGGGAGAGTTCTTCTGCGTGCAGGGACTAGGGTAGAGGTATACCCCAGGGCCCAGTTAGTCCCCTATGACACCAGAGGAAGCTGTATGGTATAGGGTCGGCCTTAGGACAGGGACCATATTTAGAGAGCAAGAGGATTTCTGTCTGACAGTACCGGACTGTCAGTACAGCTTGTATCAGAAAAGAATAGAGGCTGGGGCGCTCCCTTATTTATTAGGCTTGTGGTGTGGCCTATTTTTAATGTATAACCAAAATAAGGGGTAGTGTATACTTGCCCTTGTTGTTTTCTGCAGCTGGACCTGTAGAGAAGATAAAGCCCGGAATCTTCTTGAAATGGCAGTAGAATCAGTGGATTGGTCAGCGCACGGGTTTTTTGCTCCATGTGAGCAAAAAACCCGTGCGCTGACCAATCCACCGATTCTACAGCTTGTATCAGAGACTGTGTTAAAGGATCATTCTGGCTGGAGATTCTTTTCCCTGTGGAGTCAGCGTGTGCATCCATTCCTGCAGAGAGCAGCGCAGCACGCCGTGGGATCACTGTGCGGTGTTGCTGAGTTCCAAGGATTTTCCTGACCAGGACTGGTCAGGGAGGTAGTATACATTAAGTGCACCACCGGGCCCCAACACAGGGAAGCTCTATCCCTCACACTCACACTTTCTTTACTGTTGTGGACACTCAAGAGACTGAGGGGAATGTGATGATGGACATGTGGGTGAGGGGGTGGTATGCATTCAGAGTGATGCACTGTTATTCATATATTGTTTGATGTTATGCAAAGAGAGTGTTATTGAAGTTACAGTTCATGCTCAGCAAATACTGTTTATTCACACGGTGTGTATTTACTGTATGTGGGTTCTGGTGAGGGCACACTCCCACCCCGTTGGGATCCCTCATCAGTGGAGGAGTTGCACCGAGTGTAAGTACATACCCCAGGTTCCCCGTGGCGGAAGCTCAGCTCTCCTGGTTGCCAACAGGTACCGCACCACACTGAGAAGTAGTCAGATACACCTACCCACCCCAATCTCACTTAGGGAGGGGGGGAAGAGGGCTACATGTGTATAACTGTGGCAGGGTTTGCATGTAAGCGCGTGAAAGGAAAAAATGGTTTTAAAACCCAGTAGCTAGCAGCATAGCAGAAGGCTTTTTGTTAACTTTTGCTAGGAAGCTCCTAGCGCCGTGAGATTTGCTGTGGGCACTGTTCGGGTAAAATCAGGAACAATCATGTTGCACAATTTGTATAGAGTTATATAAAAAATGGATGCATTAAAGTGCCCCTATTTTAATTGTAGCCAACATGTTAGGCATATGGGGATTTTCATCTAACACGCCAGAGACAGAGTGGCTAATCCAAGCTTCAAAGGCAGTCCAGGATATGGGAGTGTTAAACCTTTTGTTAGCAACAGTTTCAAAGGCGATCCAGGATATGGAGGTGTTAAACCTTTTCTTAGCAAGGAAGCGAATTTCAAAGCCACCCTGGCAGATGGCTGCTCTGCCCAGACTGAGCGGCGCCAGGTAGAGGGGACGGGCCTCATATGCTAAGCGGCCAAGGTGCAAAGTTGGCAAATGCCCAGAGCAGACTGAGAAGCCCCTCTGCCATGTTTTAAAGGTACTGGCAAGTCTGTGATAGGGTTAAGGAAATATTCCCACAGAGTAGATTGGCTGCATGGGTTAAGTAAAGGCCTGTTTAGTGCATAAAAAACCCTGCAGCCCATGTGGAAGTAGTTCCATCTAAGTTCCATCATGTAACAAGAATCATCATGCAGTGAAAGATCCATCCTGTAATCAGATTAACATCGTAACTAGTAAGTGTATTTTTTCGTTGTAATTGTAAATCAAGCTGTGTATGTTCATTCTGTAAATAAATTACAATTTATTTTATCTCTTGCTTTGTCCAATCAAAGGATCCGGGTATTTTAGTGTTAAAAGCATTGGTCTCCCGTGACACTTCCCCTCCTTCTTTCTTTATCTCTCTCCCTCTATAGGAGTCTGAGTTCCCGGTCCTGCAGGATGCTCTGTCCTTCGTGGCTCTCGTGGACGGTTATTACCGACTCACTGCCGACTCTCACCATTACTTCTGTAAGGAGGTGGCCCCACCTCAGCTGCTGTGGAACCTGGAAAACCAGTGCCATGGACCCATCACGTGAGCCACATGTGAAACACTCAACAGCTTTCCTCTCTCCACCTTTCCTTCTTACTTTCCCCAACATTGTATTAATCCTCGTCTAATCCTCTCTTTCTTTCTCTCTCTCCATTCCTCCCCCATCACATCCCCCCTTTCACTTCCTTCTCTCTCTTTCCTCTTTCTTCCTCCCCCCTATTTCTCACTCTGTTCTCTTCCTAGCTTTTCCCCTCTCCCCCTCTCCCTCTGATCCCCATCTGCTCGCTCTCCTTCATTTATAATATTAAAAAAATAGATATTTTTACCAGGAAAAAATACCTGCCTTTCATAACTGATGTACCTGTCATTTTCAAGTATGTCGTTATTCTGCCCCTCCTGTCTCCCCCCCCCCACACCTTTCTCTCTCACTTCCCTGTTTCTCCCCCCCCTCAGCTTAGAGTTTGCAGTGGACAAGCTGAAGAGAAATGGCAGCGTGGGAGGCAGCTTTGTCCTGCGTTGCTCCCCACAAGATTATGACAAGTTCCTGCTGACTGTGTGTGTGGAGGTCAGCAAATGCCTCTTTTCTCCAAGTGTCACATGCACACTGTGTGTACCAATGACAATATTCTTACTATCACCTGCCCTTCTCTCTTTCCCTGTCTCTCTTTGTCTTTCCCCTTGTTTCCCCTATCCCCTCTTTCTCCCTATTCATCAGTCTCTCTTGTTCACCTTGTCACCCTTCCATCACTTTCCTCCCTCTCTTTCTCCTTCTCACTTTATCCGTCTCTCTGCTGGCCTCACCTTTCTCTCTCTCTCTCTCTCTCTCACTCCGTTCTGTTGTTTCTTTCCTCCCTCGTTGCTCTATATTTCTTACTTTCACACTCTCTCTCTTCCTTGCTTTCTTCTCCCTCTCTTTCTTTGTCTCTTTTTCCCTGTCCTACCTACCCCCCTCTCTAACTTGCTATCACTCGCTCCTTTTCTTCTCTCACCCATTCTCTCCGTTTTTTATTCCTCCTCTCAGTTTCCCTCTCTGTCTTTCACTTTTTTTTTTTTTTAATTTTCCCCTCCCACCCCTCCCCTCCCCTTCTCTCTCCTTAGAGCCCCCTGGGAAAAGATTACAAAGGCTGCTTGATCCTGCGTGTGAATGACACCTTCTCCCTGGCCGGGGTTCCTCGTCACTTCTCCAGCTTGTGGGGACTTCTGGAACATTACCAGATCTGCAGCCTGCGTCTCAGTGGTGTCTGTACCCAGCTCACCACCTGCTGCCCCCCGCGTCCCAAAGGTACCAGTGCAAAGCTGCAGCAGCACGGGAAGACCCCCTGAGTCCTAATTACCGCAAGTTGCTCATCCAGGCAGAAAGGTGCCACCATTAAATTACCTTTTAAGTAGCAGGTTTTTCCATGTTCCAGTGCAGGACAGGCCTATTAAGACCATTCTCCCCCCACTGCAGAGGTAAATGAGAATGTTCACAGGTAGGGTTAGGACCTGCATACAGGTCATGCAGTGAAGTGGCTGCAGGCTTATAACGCTTTGGCCAAAGGGTTTAACTAAATGACCCTTACTTATGAGAATACTAACATTGCAGTATTTAACTATGTATTTTGTCACACTGGACGTAGCATTGAGTATTTTTGTCTTTTGTTGCCACCATTAAATGTTAACCGATTCACTGCCTGAGAGACCTGGAAGTTTCTATATGATTATGTGTATATACATATGTGTGTGAATGTGTCTACACGTGTTTGTGTGTGTGTGTATGTGTCTATATATACACCTCTACCACTGTAGACTCATTCAGTTAGCGCCTTTTATTTCCATTTCATTCGTCTATATATACAGTACATATCATCATCAACCCCTGTCGCTCCACTGCTGGATGAAGCCTCCCCAATGCTCTTCCTGGTACTGTGGTTGCCGTTGCTCCAACAAATTGTCTAATATACTCTCAACCTTCTTGTAATCAATGTCTTGTTCTTTTGATTTCCCTTGGAATCCTGTCAAGTAGCATCCCTGTCCAACAATGGGAATTTCCTCCTGCGATGTGTCCGGCCCACTGACATTTGAATTTCTTCAGCCTTGTGATGTTGTCACCGACTTGTGTTTTGCTCTCGAACCCATTCATTCTTTTTCCTCATCGGGTAATACCCAGCATGCATCTCTCCATACTTCTTTGAGCTTTCTGAAGCTTCAAAATTATCTTTGCATTTAGGGTCCAAGTTTCACATCCATACGTGAGAACAGATAGGATAAGTTATAAACATACAAATTAATTGTCCCAGGCGCTGTGATTAAAGTCCAATAACCCAAATACCGTGAACCAATTGGGCAGTCTTTAGTAATGGTTTCCTATGCCAGATAGATGATCTTGATAGTTGTTGGACAGACAGGGGTGTTGTCTATTGTGATGTGCTGATGTCTCTGAAATCACAGAAAAAAACAGCAGGGCACGCCCATAGCGTGATATGTTTTATCAATTACCCCCCTGCCTAGAACCCTGAAATCCTACTTACAGGATAAGGGCTCTCAGTGTACAGTGGAGAGAATCTGTTCCTCACGTCTCTATTTCTTAGAACGTCACACGGATCCCACGTGGTCTGGTCTGCAGGAGTCCCCTCACTTAGCGATGTTGGTAATGTGGATGATATACTCCAACGCTCCCACGGATTAATGTGTTCGGATGGGGGGGGGGAAACGGAGACGGGGAAGATATGGAACAAACTAGTGTGATATCGTACAGGGTTTTTAATGTTATAAAACAACGTAAAATCACACTTACAATGTTAGAAGTTTTCAAGTATAACTCAAACTGCCGTCCGCAACCTGTGTAGCTCCTGATGCTGCCAAGGGGAATGCCCTGATTTCCGGGATCGAGTGTAGCGCGCGGTGTTCTTCCCCTTGGCAGCATCAGGAGCTACACAGGTTGCGGACGGCAGTTTGAGTTATACTTGAAAACTTCTAACATTGTAAGTGTGATTTTACGTTGTTTTATAACATTAAAAACCCTGTACGATATCACACTAGTTTGTTCCATATCTTCCCCGTCTCCGTTTCCCCCCCCCCATCCGAACACATTAATCCGTGGGAGCGTTGGAGTATATCATCCACATTACCAACATCGCTAAGTGAGGGGACTCCTGCAGACCAGACCACGTGGGATCCGTGTGACGTTCTGAGAAATAGAGACGTGAGGAACAGATTCTCTCCACTGTACACTGAGAGCCCTTATCCTGTAAGTAGGATTTCAGGGTTCTAGGCAGGGGGGTAATTGATAAAACATACCACGCTATGGGCGTGCCCTGCTGTTTTTTTCTGTGATTTCAGAGACATCAGCACATCACAATAGACAACACCCCTGTCTGTCCAACAACTATCAAGATCATCTATCTGGCATAGGAAACCATTACTAAAGACTGCCCAATTGGTTCACGGTATTTGGGTTATTGGACTTTAATCACAGCGCCTGGGACAATTAATTTGTATGTTTATTTTTTATACGGATTTGGAATAGTCTGTTGATTTTTTTGTTCCATAGGCTGCTTTATTATTTTTGATCAAATTAAGGTTAATCACTTTAAGTTGTTATCATTGTTATCACTTTATCACATATTTATTGTAGGTCAGCGCTTTTTAGAGGGCTTAAGATAGGATAAGTTGCTGAAACACTTTCCTTTTGAGGCTCAGTGGAAGCAGGGCCAATGAGAGGGGCCCTCGTAGTATCTCTCGATAGTATCATTATTTGTCACTCCTTGCTACCGCTCCCCTTCTCCTTCTGAACCGCAGTGTCAAACGTCACCAATGTGACATCACGCGGCATCTCATTGCCATGGCAATGTCAAATGACGCCACAACGTTGTATTACCATGGCTACGCGACGCCGTGCAGCATCACGTTGGAAGCAGGAAGGCGGCAGCAAGGAGTCAGCCGCCACAGCTAAGAGCTGCTGTGGGGCTCTAAAAAAAATTGCCAGGGCCCGAACCTGTTCTCGGCAGCCCTGAGTGGAAGGTTCTTTTGTAATATCTTATATCTAGCAAATCTTCTCCATATTATCCTTATTCTTCTATTGATTTCATTCATAAAGTTTCATTCCAAAAGCAGCCGGGACATGTTGCTGCAGGGCAGCTCGCCAGTAGACAAGTCAGGTCTGCTGCACCCGACCGCTCCGAGAAGCCAGGTCTGATAAGTGCATGTTTATATGTCCCGCCCGGGACATTTAAAGATGGCACGTCAGAGTGGCAGGTCTAGGCAGTGTAGCAGTCCTACGCAGCACATTTAAACCAGCACTTATCAGACCTGGCTTGACAGAGTCGGCGGTCGGGTGTGGGAGCGCATGCGATGGACATCGCGATGAATTGTCCCGTCGGCGTATTGGTCACAGCCAAACATCGTAGATCATATACAGAGCTCTGTAAAGTTCTTCTTTGTGCCACCTTCTTCCTTCAGCGTTACGTCGTCCAATGATGCTGCAATGTCACATGGAAACGCGGTGTCACTTGATGTCACTGCGTAATTTCACGTAAAGTGGACACATTTGTTGAACATCACTTTGATCTTGCTGAGGCCCATCTTCTTACTTGCTTCGGCGAGTTGTCTGATTTGTTGCTGGAGGTCTTCTGGACAATGTATTCTGCAAATCGTAGGTGACTAGAGTATTCCCTTTTTCATTTAGGTTCCTTTTTCTTCCCATTTCAATGTCTTGAACAATTCTTCATCTGCTGCTGTGAAAAGCTTTGGTGACATGGTGTCTACCTGGTGTCACACCTTTGCAGATCCATATCCTGCTTGTATATATAAATATATATATATATATATATATATATATATGTATATATATATATATATATATATCTATCTCATCTTCAGCTCTTGTCAACCCACTGCTGGTTGAAGGCCTCCCCAATGATCTTCCAGATCATCCCCCCCCCCCCTCCATATACAGAGATACAGATACTGCGGTTACAAACCTCTCTTCTCCAAGTTGCCCCAACAAATTTTCAGATTTCATCTTAAATATATATATATATCCCCGGCTCCCGAAGGGTGTTACATATGGTAGTTCCAGAATATGTATGCACATACTCAGTCTCTCAGGCCTTCCTATAGGGTGCTGGCTGGGCGTGGATGAAAGTACGGAATAGAGATGGGCACCAGGAACTTTTCTAAAACAAAAATCGTGTTTATTGAACACAGTCTCGAAACACTTCATATACATAGACAGGGATGATACGAAACAAAACACGTGGCAAATAAAAGTGTTAGGGAATCATCCTCTAGTAGGTTCCGGGTATATTCAGAGGAGGTACTTATCATAGTTGCCCGTTGCAGAGGATGAAGTGGAGACAGTGATGCATTGAGAACCGATTGGGCCGATTTAACATAAGTTCAGGTTACAGTTTGCACAACTCTGAGAACAGTGCTGCATACTTCTCCTCATCTAACACGCGCTGACTAAAGAACAGGGCATATTACAAAACTGTCAAATAACAAATAGTGAGAGGACTTAACTTGCTGCAGAGTAGACAGATTGAACCTAATCACAGGACTCACATGAGGACCCCAGAATGAACTCTGCAGAACCTGCTTCTAGAACAAGGGTGTGGCTATTTATACCCTTCACACTGACATCACAGATCACGAGGTAGCAAGGGATGGGGCAGAACATGGTGAGCCCACACAGTTAACCACTTATAGTAACCAGTAGCCAACCAAGAGGGCATTACACACATATATTGTATATGTATACATTGTCTACGAGATCAGTGTATCTACAAAGTTTGCACAAATAAAAGCATTTTGTTAGCCACAGAACGGTATCTTCATTTTTGATTATATATATATATATCGTCAATCGGAAGAAACGCGTACACGTAGGGCACGTGGTTTCAAGGAGCTACGTTTGGTGGAATAGCTCATACGTCTGCTGCCAGGAGAGGGAGGACGTTCCCTGAGCCACACACAGCATCTAATGCTGGAACAACAGACTGTATATCTGAATTTCTGGAGGGACATCTGACTGTGATGCACCGGTAGCAGTGAGGTCTGATGTACTGAAGTAAACATTCGGCGAGCAGCTACTTGTTAGCGCATGGGTTGTATATAATGTATACCTTGTTCATTTATGTAACTATATTTGTAACCATGTATTATTTTGTTTTACTCTGTGCCCAGGACATACTTGAAAACGAGAAGTAACTCTCAATGTATTACTTCCTGGTAAAATATTTTATAAATAAATAAATATAATGCTTAATATGCATTGACAAATTGTGAGTGTGCATTTGTCTTGTGATTTTGTATAAAATTTTGTTACCAGATTTTACACATGGATCGGGCGCTTTTTCTCTTTTTTTTTTTTCTTTCTCTTGTTTCTCCAATATATATATATTATTCAAATGAATATCAGGTGCACAAGAACATAGGGATAAAGAAAAGGTGTCTAAACTATGCAGCCCCAATGCTGGTTTTAACACAACATCCACAATATCAATGATATAAAAAGTATCCAGTGCAATGCAGAAATATAATAATTGAAAGAAAATAGCAAGGATAATAAGACTGTATTATTTAAGGAAAATGTGATACTTATGATAGTCCCTAGTGTTTAAACAGGGATAGCACTAGCATTACATCAATAGTATACCAGCAGACAAGCAACTATGGGGCTTATGCAGAGAAGAACGTTATTTAATGTGAAAACGGCAGGAAAATAGCCACAGAATTGAAGTAAGTTATGGGCGTATGCTGAAAGCTGCGTTACCTCTTTTTTCTGATGAGATTCAAAATTGCCAAGTTTTTCTGGCTACATTGAACTCGCTATAATATAGGGCAGAATGGCGAGTTGCATTGCATCTGTGCTACCTGCATACCACCCTATTTTAACATGGTGAATTTACCAATCTCGCCACGTGTTTGGCAATTTTTAAAGTAAAGAAACCTGCTGTGGTGAATTTTATGAATCTCTCCATGTTCTCTGCAGAACAAGCTTCTCTGGTGCGTATTTTCGCCAAAAGATGGCGCTATTTCCCTTCTCTATCCTCTCTGCATAAGCCCCTATGTTGCATATACAATGAGTTCACTGTGGAAAGGATCAAAAAGGAACGTCTGAAAAAATTCACAATATCTTTATCACTGCACATGAGGAGTTCAATATTCTTGAGCTTTTTGGGGCATTCAGAGTCTTATATTGGGACTGATGTTTCGTAATGTCTCAATTGGGTCAATTTAAAAAGGGGACTTTCACGCTGCTGGCAAATGCCTTCAGATGTAATGTGCCTGTAAGTTGGACACAGCAGCGCCCTGGCTCTATGCCAAGTCGTCCTCTGACCCCACGATATACAACACAAACCTCTGCCTGGCGCTCCGCACCGCTTCCAAGGAAAGTGTGGGTACTGAGTACCTAATGATCTCTCAGTGTCTCTCTGGTTTCGCTCTGTCGCGTCTCCCCTTGCTCACCTCCTGAGAGTGGCTGTGTGCGTCTCTGTGGATGGCAGCTCACCGCATTCAGCTGTGTCTCCCCTCCTCACCGGTCCGTTTAGCTATCCTTGCCTGTTCTCCTACCAATGTATGTCGACAATGTGTTCCGCAAATCTGAGTTTGAGTTTTCTTGTTGTCCGGCCTATATATTGGATTGAAGCAGGGGAGCCTGGTTCAATTCCCAGTGTCAGCTCCTTGTGACCTTGGGCAAGTCACTTTATCTCCCTGTGCCTCAGGCACCAAAAACATAGATTGTAAGCTCTGTAGGGCAGGGACCTGTGCCTGCAAAATGTCTCTGTAAAGCACTACGTAAAACTAGCAGCGCTATACAAGAACATGCTATTATTATTATTAGTGATAAATACTGGGTAAAAGTTGCTCAAACCTCTAGTGATGACTTGTTTCCAAAAGTCCTCTAATAGAGCAAATCTCAAAAATCCAGAAGGAGCAGGATCAACCCAGAAAGAAAAAAACGTAATAGTGTACACTATATATAGAAATGTAAGAGTATGGACTGTATGTATGCTCACTTACAGGAGATAGGGGATAATAAAGCAGTTGCAACCACTGGCTGTTGTGTGCCTCTTTACTGCAATAATGGTTGTTGGATCCCCAGGGTATACAGGTGACGACACTGGTGTGCTCCAGGGTATATACTGTAGGAGTGAATGTACCTCAAAGTAAAAAGAGAGTGAGCACTATGTCTCTCTTTTAGACTAATACTCATTACTTTAGATTCGTTCCTAAATAAAGATTGGTCCCACAGGGATATCAAGAGCCTGCTTTAGGAAAACAAACTACTTATTGTATTAAAAATGCACATACAGTAGAAAGAAATACCTTATATTAAATAGTACTTCAACAATTTAGTGTGTTCTCAATTTTCTTCAGATATTAAGGGTGAGTGGAGGAGAAAAGATGCAATAAAACATAGTACAGTATTTATATGGATAATTCCAATTTAATACCTGTATTTTTAATTATTAATTTTTAGTTTTTAATGTTTAGTATTTAATATTAAACAAGTGTTCCAAAATCTGACAGTCCTGCGTTGTACAGCAATCATGTACATGTAATACTAAGTGTTTTACAGGCAGTCCTCGGTTATCCAACGGAATCCGTTCTGGAAGTAGCGTTGGATAGTGAAAACGTTGTAAAGTGAGTCCCATGTTAATCAGTGACGGAGAGCGTTGGATAACGCATTCAGGCATAGAAAAATTACCCTTAGGGTTGCATTGTAAAGCGTTGGATATGCCATTCGTTGTAAAGTGAAACGTTGGATAGCGAGGACTACCTGTATTTGAGAAATATGTATATATAAATCTTAACATTATCCCAGTGATTAATTATATTTTAACAACTATACTATTTAATAATATCATGATCTAATCCCCCTATATGAATTATAATGGTGTGGGTTCTAAATGTATAAATTACAAGTGACCATAAATAATAATAATTGGATATACCACATAATATGTGCTTTTTCTTCTTCTCTCTCACACTCTCTGTATATGTATACATATGTATATATAGCAAATGGAAATATTACTGTATGCTCATTTGCATGTCTTAGACAGGTCTGCAACCCCGCCTTTCACCATTATCACCCAGCACACAGCACTTCCACTGCAGCAAGGGATTCTGGGAAATGACATGCAAATTAGCACACAGTGCCACCTTTTGTCTCAAGAGAGATAGAGAGATAGAGCTGTACCGTGTTAGCCGAGCTTAATAATCAAAAACAAATAGTCGATACCGTTCTGTGGCTAACAAAATGAAACGAAAGTAAATTTCTTTGCTTAATCAATTGTAACATCGCCCGAAGAAGATCACTATATCTCGAAAGCTCACACAAATAAAAGCATTTAGTTAGCAACAGAACGGTATTGAGTATTTGTTTTTGAAAATCCCTGCTTCGTGGGGATAGAACAAAATGGCAGATGTAATCAGATGACGCTTTGCTGCCAGTCTGACAATGTCACTGCCATGTTAAACTGCCCCTTTAACATTTGCATGTGAGACCTGTCCTAACAAGACCCTCTCTCATTTCCATCTCTCTCTGCCAGAGAAATCCAACCTCCTGATAGTGCGGGACAGCTGTCCCCACCGGGTCCTGTCGCCCTGCAGGCAGCGCAGGAACATCCTGCACATGACTTTCCACAAGATCCACCCTGAAGACATCATCTGGGTGAGTGTGCGCTGATACCCCGGGTTTATCAATTTAAACTATGGAATACTCCGTGTTTATGAGAGGGAAGCAGTGGTGCTTTGGGATTATAAAATGGAAGAGGGAGTACTGTTTGTGTCACCTGCAGCTGGAGAGCCAGGGAAAGGGCTCCTTTACCAAAATAGTCCGTGGGCTCCGGAAAGACACAGAAGGGGACACGGGATGTGAGACTGAGGTTCTGCTGAAGGTTCTGGATGCCTCTCACCAGAACTGCCAAGAGGTAACAGCACTGCCCCCTTAACTGCCCCTGGGAGGGGTACAATTCCAACTGCCCCTGGGAGGGGTACAATTCCAACTGCCCCTGGGAGGGGTACAATTCCAACTGCCCACCTCAACTCACAGCTGTCACTAAGGGACTTAAAGAAGAAGTCCCAATTTCATTGTGTAATGAGCTGCACCCTTCTCCTCTGTCCATCTCTCACTATCTCTCAATACTTCTCGCTCTCTTTCTCTGTCTCTCCCCCCTATTTCTCTTACTTTTTCTCTCCCTGTCCCTTTCTCCCTCTCTACCCTCCTCTTTCTCCCTTTATTTCTCTTTTCCTCTCTCCCCCTCATTATTTAACCCTCTCTCTCTCTTCCTCCCCCCTCTCTCTCTCTCTCCCTCCCCCCCTCTCTCTCTCCCCCTCTCTCCACCCCCCCTCTCTCACCCCCCCTCTTTCCCCCCCTCTCTCTCTCCCCCTCTCTCCACCCCCCTCTCTCCCCCCCTCCCTCTCTCTCTCACCCCCCTCTCTCCCCCCCTCCCTCTCTCTCTCACCCCCCCTCTCTCTCTCACCCCCCCTCTCTCCCCCCCTCTCTCTCTCTCCCCCCCTCTTTCTCTCTCTCTCTTACACACCCTCTGTCTCACTCAGTCGTTTCTGGAAGCCGCCAGCATCATGAGCCTACTGTCCCACAAACACCTGCTCCTGCTTCACGGCGTCTGTGTGGGGAAGCAGAGTGAGTGTGCATTGCAGCGCTATGTCACGTTGTGTTGAATTGTGAGTCTCAGTTGTGTTGTCTAATGTCATAGCTGTCATGTGCACAAGTGTGTGTCACATGGTGATGTGTTGTGTTACATTCTGCTGTGTTGTCACATGGTGTTGAGTTGGGTCCCATTGTCTTGTGCCACATGGGGCTCTGTTGTTTTTTATTGTGTCACATTATGCTCTGTTGTGTTGTGTCACAGTTGTCATGGTGCAGGAGTTTGTGTGTCTGGGAGCCCTGGATCTCTATTTGAAGCGGCAGCACAAGAGCAGCACTGTCCCTGCCAGCTGGAAGCTCGAGGTGGTCAAACAGCTGGCGTATGCCCTCTGCTACATGGTACGTTCCACATACTAACCACCCAGGAGATGAGAAGAGGGCTATACCATCTGCCGTGCTGGGGAGAGTTCAACACATTGAATTAAAGATCTCAGTAACCCCTTCACTCCTATTGCTCCATATAACCGCTCCCTATAACTCCTCCTATTGCCCCATATAACCGCTCCCTATAACTCCTTCTATTGCCCCATATAACCGCTCCCTATAACTCCTCCTATTGCCCCCTATAACCTCTCCCTATAACTCCTCCTATTGCACCATATAACCGCTCCCTATAACTCCTCCTATTGCCCCATATAACTTCCCCCTATAACTCCTGTTGCTTCCTATCATTACCCCTTCCTCTGCCCTAATCCCTCTCTCCTTCATCACAGGAGGATAAACATCTTGTTCACGGAAACGTTTCGGCCAAGAAAATCCTTCTAAGCCGTGTGGGGGACTCAGGAACCCCGCCATTTATCAAACTCAGTGACCCAGGCGTCAGCGTCAGAATCCTGGAGAGAGAAAGTGAGTGTGAGGGGCAGGGCTGGGGGAACAATGCTGTTCATATCATTGTGTGTGTGCAAAGATACACTGTGGGCGAGGTGCAGTCCTGCCTCTTCTCACTGTCTCTCTGTGAGTCTCACTCATTTGGAGTCAGTCTCTTTTATTTTGAGTCTTACTGATTGTCAGGGTCTCATTGTATACATATACACTGCTCCTCTTGCAGTGCTGGTGGAGCGGATCCCCTGGCTGTCCCCAGAGTGTGTTTGTGACCCTGGTAAACTTGCGCTGGAATCTGACCGCTGGGGTTTTGGTGTCACCTTGTGGGAGATCTTCAATGGGGGCAACATGCCCATGAGTGCTGCAGAGCCATCAACGGTGAGACTGCCATCTCTCCAGTGAGCACAAGAGGGCACTGCCAGCCCGTGAACCGCATACAGAGAGAGCTCTGTGCTCCTACATGTCTTCAGCCTTTCCACTTCTGCCTGTCTCTATTTCTCCCCCCCCCCCCCCACATCCCGCCCCTCAACCGTCTTTCCGTTTCTCTCTTGCTGGTTTTCCTAAACTCACTTGTCTCATTCTCTTCTTCTCCCCGCTCCCACCCCCCGATCTAGCTATTGTTCTTCTTTGTCTTTCTATCTTCTTGTCTGCCTCCCACGCTCCCCCTGTCTCTTTCTCTCTTCTCCCTTTTAATTTTCTCTTTCAGTTTTCTCTTTCTCCCCATTATCCTCTCTTCCTCTCCTCTTGCTCCCTCACCTGTTCTCTCCCTCTCTTTCTGTCTTTCCCTTTCATGTCCCTCCCTGCCTTTTTCGTCACTTTCTTTTTCTCCCTCCTGCTATTCTTCTCCTATCTCCTTGTCCTTCCTTCCCATGCTCTCTTCTTCCCCTCCCTCTTCTTTTCACTTCCCCCTCTTCTCCCCCCTGTTTCTCTTCCACCCTACATTTTCTCTCTCCTCATCTCTCTTCTTCCCCACCTTTTCTTCTTCTCTCTTCCCACACCTGTCTCTCTCTCCCTGCCCCCTCCTCTCTCTGACCCCTATTCTCTTCCCATCAGAAGCTGCAGTTTTACAAGGACCAGCTGCACCTTCCTGCACCCCCATGGGCAGAGCTGGCCAGCCTGGTGCAACAGTGCATGTCCTATCCCCCGCTTCTGAGACCCTCCTTCCGTGCCATCATACGGGAGCTCAACAACCTCATTACATCCGGTAAGTTGGGGACACAATAAGACTGCAATGAGGGAGGGGGCTCTGAGTAAAATGCACACACCCCTGCAGTGTTGTTATTTCCACACTAATATGTCACTGTGTACATGCTGCACAGCAGAGCAGGCACAGCCCTGTCATACCTACCACGCGAGACATCAGGAGATCTGCCCAAGGTCACAGATAGCTGGATCTGGGTCTCAGGCAGAGCTCTGCAACTTCAAAGACCAGCTATTTCAATTGCAGGGCAGGTCCTCCTCTCAGGGAGTTCCTCCCTGTGTGGTTGCACACTCTGGTTGCACATGCCCTGCGTACACTGTGTGCGGCGATGCAGTGAGGGGTGTCTTGGTTTGTGCTGCAGATTACGAGTTGTTAGCGGATCTGTCCCCCAGTGAGCAGCAGCTAGGAGACGGGTTCAGGGGCTGTGCACGGGCGTGGGAATGCCAGGACCCCTGTGTGTACGAGGAGCGCCACCTCAAGTATATATCAGTGCTTGGCAAGGTGAGGGGCTTCCCTTACTGACACTCAATGTCTCTGCGATGCCTGTCTCTACTCTCAGCGCTGCCTGTCTCTACTCTTAGCGCTGCCTGTCTCTACCCTCAGTGCTGCCTGTCTCTACTCTTAGCGATGCCTGTCTCTACTCTTAGTGCTGCCTGTCTCTACTCTCAGTGCTACCTGTCTCTACTCTTAGCGCTGCCTGTCTCTACTCTCAGTGCTGCCTGTCTCTACTCTCAGTGCTGCCTGTCTCTACTCTTAGCGCTGCCTGTCTCTACTCTTAGTGCTGCCTGTCTCTACTCTTAGTGCTGCCTGTCTCTACTCTTAGTGCTGCCTGTCTCAACTCTTAGTGCTGCCTGTCTCTACTCTTAGTGCTGCCTGTCTCTACTCTTAGTGCTGCCTGTCTCTACTCTTAGTGCTGCCTGTCTCTACTCTTAGTGCTGCCTGTCTCTACTCTTAGTGCAGCCTGTCTCTACTCTCAGTGCCGCCTGTCTCTACTCTTAGCGCTGCCTGTCTCTACTCTCAGTGCCGCCTGTCTCTACTCTTAGCGCTGCCTGTCTCTACTCTTAGCGGTGCCTGTCTCTACTCTTAGTGCTGCCTGTCTCTACTCTTAGTGCTGCCTGTCTCTACTCTTAGTGCTGCCTGTCTCTACTCTTAGTGCTGACTCTCTACTCTTAGCGCTGCCTGTCTCTACTCTTAGCGCTGCCTGTCTCTACTCTTAGTGCTGCCTGTCTCTACTCTTAGTGCTGCCTGTCTCTACTCTTAGTGCTGCCTGTCTCTACTCTTAGTGCTGCCTGTCTCTACTCTTAGTGCTGCCTGTCTCAACTCTTAGTGCTGCCTGTCTCTACTCTTAGTGCTGCCTGTCTCTACTCTTAGTGCTGCCTGTCTCTACTCTACGTGCTGCCTGTCTCTACTCTCAGCCCTGCCTGTCTCAACTCTTAGTGCTGCCTGTCTCTACTCTTAGCGCTGCCTGTCTCTACTCTTAGTGCTGCCTGTCTCTACTCTCAGTGCTGCCTGTCTCTACTCTTAGTGCTGCCTGTCTCTACTCTCAGTGCTGCCTGTCTCTACTCTTAGTGCTGCCTGTCTCTACTCTCAGTGCCGCCTGTCTCTACTCTCAGCGCTGCCTGTCTCTACTCTCAGTGCTGCCTGTCTCTACTCTCAGTGCTGCCTGTCTTTACTCTTAGTGCTGCCTGTCTCTACTCTCAGTGCTGTCTGTCTCTACTCTTAGCGGTGCCTGTCTCTACTCTCAGTGCTGCCTGTCTCTACTCTTAGTGCTGCCTGTCTCTACTCTTAGTGCAGCCTGTCTCTACTCTTAGCGCTGCCTGTCTCTACTCTTAGCGCTGCCTGTCTCTACTCTTAGTGCTGCCTGTCTCTACTCTTAGTGCTGCCTGTCTCTACTCTTAGTGCAGCCTGTCTCTACTCTACGTGCTGCCTGTCTCTACTCTCAGCCCTGCCTGTCTCTACTCTTAGTGCTGCCTGTCTCTACTCTTAGTGCTGCCTGTCTCTACTCTTAGCGGTGCCTGTCTCTACTCTCAGTGCTGCCTGTCTTTACTCTTAGTGCTGCCTGTCTCTACTCTTAGCGCTGCCTGTCTCTACTCTCAGTGCTGCCTGTCTCTACTCTTAGTGCTGCCTGTCTCTACTCTCAGTGCTGCCTGTCTCTACTCTCAGTGCTGCCTGTCTCTACTCTTAGTGCTGCCTGTCTCTACTCTTAGCGGTGCCTGTCTCTACTCTTAGTGCTGCCTGTCTCTACTCTTAGTGCTGCCTGTCTCTACTCTTAGTGCTGCCTGTCTCTACTCTTAGCGCTGCCTGTCTCTACTCTTAGAGCTGCATGTCTCTACTCTTAGCGCTGCCTGTCTCTACTCTTAGCGCTGCCTGTCTCTACTCTTAGCGCTGCCTGTCTCTACTCTTAGTGCTGCCTGTCTCTACTCTTAGTGCTGCCTGTCTCTACTCTTAGTGCTGCCTGTCTCTACTCTTAGTGCTGCCTGTCTCTACTCTTAGCGCCTCTACCTCTCTCTACTCTTAGTGGTACCTCTCTCTACTCTTAGTGCTGCCTGTCTCTACTCTTAGTGCTGCCTGTCTCTACTCTTAGTGATGCCTGTCTCTACTCTTAGCGATGCCTGTCTCTACTCTTAGTGCTGCCTGTCTACTCTTAGTGCTGCCTGTCTCTACTCTTAGTGCTGCCTGTCTCTACTCTTAGTGCTGCCTGTCTCTACTCTTAGTGCTGCCTGTCTCTACTCTTAGTGCTGCCTGTCTCTACTCTTAGTGCTGCCTGTCTCTACTCTTAGTGCTGCCTGTCTCTACTCTTAGCGATGCCTGTCTCTACTCTTAGTGCTGCCTCTCTACTCTTAGCGATGCCTCTCTACTCTTAGTGCTGCCTGTCTCTACTCTTAGTGCTGCCTGTCTCTACTCTTAGTGCTGCCTGTCTCTACTCTTAGCGCTGCCTGTCTCTACTCTTAATGATGCCTGTCTCTACTCTTAGCGCTGCCTGTCTCTACTCTTAGCACTGCCTGTCTCTACTCTTAGTGCTGCCTGTCTCTACTCTTAGTGCTGCCTGTCTCTACTCTTAGTGCTGCCTGTCTCTACTCTTAGCGCTGCCTGTCTCTACTCTTAGTGCTGCCTGTCTCTACTCTTAGTGCTGCCTGTCTCTACTCTTAGTGGTACCTCTCTCTACTCTTAGTGGTACCTCTCTCTACTCTTAGTGATGCCTGTCTCTACTCTTAGTGATGCCTATCTCTACTCTTAGTGCTGCCTGTCTCTACTCTTAGTGCTGCCTGTCTCTACTCTTAGCGCTGCCTGTCTCTACTCTTAGCGCTGCCTGTCTCTACTCTTAGCGATACCTGTCTCTACTCTTAGTGCTGCCTGTCTCTACTCTTAGTGCTGCCTGTCTCTACTCTTAGTGGTACCTCTCTCTACTCTTAGCGATGCCTGTCTCTACTCTTAGTGATGCCTATCTCTACTCTTAGTGCTGCCTGTCTCTACTCTTAGTGCTGCCTGTCTCTACTCTTAGTGCTGCCTGTCTCTACTCTTAGTGCTGCCTGTCTCTACTCTTAGTGCTGCCTGTCTCTACTCTTAGTGGTACCTCTCTCTATGCTTAGTGATGCCTGTCTCTACTCTTAGTGATGCCTGTCTCTACTCTTAGCGCTGCCTGTCTCTACTCTTAGCGCTGCCTGTCTCTACTCTTAGCGCTGCCTGTCTCTACTCTTAGCGCTGCCTGTCTCTACTCTTAGCGCTGCCTGTCTCTACTCTTAGCGCTGCCTGTCTCTACTCTTAGCGATACCTGTCTCTACTCTTAGCGATACCTGTCTCTACTCTTAGCGCTGCCTGTCTCTACTCTTAGCGCTGCCTGTCTCTACTCTTAGCGCTGCCTGTCTCTACTCTTAGTGCTGCCTGTCTCTACTCTCAGTGCTGCCTGTCTCTACTCTCAGTGCTGCCTGTCTCTACTCTTAGTGCTGCCTGTCTCTACTCTTAGTGATGCCTGTCTCTACTCTTAGTGATGCCTGTCTCTACTCTTAGTGATGCCTGTCTCTACTCTTAGTGCTGCCTGTCTCTACTCTTAGCGCTGCCTGTCTCTACTCTTAGTGATGCCTGTCTCTACTCTTAGTGGTGCCTCTCTCTACTCTTAGTGCTGCCTGTCTCTACTCTTAGTGCTGCCTGTCTCTACTCTTAGTGCTGCCTGTCTCTACTCTTAGTGATGCCTCTCTCTACTCTTAGCGCTGCCTGTCTCTACTCTTAGCGCTGCCTGTCTCTACACTTAGCGATGCCTGTCTCTACTCTTAGTGATGCCTGTCTCTACTCTTAGTGATGCCTGTCTCTACTCTTAGTGATGCCTGTCTCTACTCTTAGTGGTACCTCTCTCTACGCTTAGTGATGCCTGTCTCTACTCTTAGTGATGCCTGTCTCTACTCTTAGTGGTACCTCTCTCTACTCTTAGTGATGCCTGTCTCTACTCTTAGTGCTGCCTGTCTCTACTCTTAGTGATGCCTGTCTCTACTCTTAGTGATGCCTGTCTCTACTCTTAGTGATGCCTGTCTCTACTCTTAGTGATGCCTGTCTCTACTCTTAGTGCTGCCTGTCTCTACTCTTAGTGATGCCTGTCTCTTTCTTCCATCTCTTTAAGCGATGCCTCCCTCTCTCCTCTCTCTCTCTCCTTTCTCAGCGATGTTTTCCTATCTCTTCTATCAGAAGTGCCTACCTCTCTCCCCCCTCTGTTTCAGCGGCGCATTCCTCTTGCTCTCAAGGGCGCCTTCTTCTCCTCCCTCTCCTCTCTCAACAATGCCTCTCTCTCCTCAAAGGTGCCTCCTTCTCACTCAGCGGTGCCTCCCTGTCCTCTATCAGCAGTGTGTCCCTCTCTCTCAGCGGTGCCTCCCTCTTTCCTCCCTCTCTTTAAGCGGTGCCTCCCTTTTGACTCTCAGCGGTGCCTCCCTCACCTCTCTCAGCGGTGCCTCCCTCACCTCTCTCAGCGGTGCCTCCCTCACCTCTATCAGCGGTGCCTCCCTCACCTCTATCAGCGGTGCCTCTCTCTCTTTCCTTTCTCTCAGTGGTGCCTCTCTCTCTTTTTCCTTTCTCTCAGTGGTGCCTCTCTCTCTTTCCTTTCTCTCAGTGGTGCCTCTCTCTCTTTCCTTTCCCTCAGTGGTGCCTCTCTCTCTCTTTCCTTTCTTTCAGCGGTGCCTCTCTCTTTTTCCTTTCTTTCAGCGGTGCCTCTCTCTTTTTCCTTTCTTTCAGTGGTGCCTCTCTCTTTTTCCTTTCTCTCAGTGGTGCCTCTCTCTCTCTTTCCTTTCTTTCAGTGGTGCCTCTCTCTCTTTCCTTTCTCTCAGTGGTGCCTCTCTCTTTCCTTTCTCTCAGTGGTGCCTCTCTCTCTCTTTCCTTTCTCTCAGTGGTGCCTCTCTCTCTCTTTCCTTTCTTTCAGTGGTGCCTCTCTCTCTTTCCTTTCTTTCAGTGGTGCCTCTCTCTCTCTTTCCTTTCTCTCAGTGGTGCCTCTCTCTCTCTTTCCTTTCTTTCAGCGGTGCCTCTCTCTTTTTCCTTTCTTTCAGTGGTGCCTCTCTCTCTTTTTCCTTTCTCTCAGCGGTGCCTCTCTCTTTCCTTTCTCTCAGTGGTGCCTCTCTCTCTTTTTCCTTTCTCTCCGTGGTGCCTCTCTCTCTTTCCTTTCTTTCAGTGGTGCCTCTCTCTCTCTTTCCTTTCTCTCAGTGGTTCCTCTCTCTTTTTCCTTTCTCTCAGTGGTGCCTCTCTCTCTCTTTCCTTTCTTTCAGTGGTGCCTCTCTCTCTCTTTCCTTTCTCTCAGTGGTGCCTCTCTCTTTCCTTTCTCTCAGTGGTGGCTCTCTCTTGGCTCATAGCAGAGCATCCATCTCTCTCAGGGGTGATTCCCATTCTCTCCTCTCTCAGTGCTGTCTTTCTCTCTCTCTCCCCTCTCAGCAGTGCCTCCGTCTCTCCCCCTCCCCCCTCTCTCAGCAGTGCCTCCCCCTCTCCCCCTCCCCCCTCTCTCAGCAGTGCCTCCCCCTCCCCCCTCTCTCAGCAGTGTCTCCTTCTCTCTCTCAGCGGTGCCAATCTCTCTCCTCTCCAGTTGTGCGTCCTTATTTCTCCCCTCTCAGCGGTGCCTCCCTCTGTCCCTTCTTTCTCAGTGGTGCCCCCCTCTCTCTGCACTCTCAGTGGTGCCTCTCTGTCTCCCCTCTGTCAGTGGTGCCTCCCTCTCTCCCCTCTCAGCGGTGCCTCCCTCTCTCCCCTCTCAGCGGTGCCTCCCTCTCTCCCCTCTCAGTGGTGCCCCCCTCTCTCTTCCCTCTCAGCGGTGCCTCCCTCTCTCCCCTCTCAGTGGTGCCCCCCTCTCTCTGCACTCTCAGTGGTGCCTCTCTCTTTCCTTTCTCTCAGTGGTGCCTCTCTCTCTTTCCTTTCTCTCAGTGGTGCCTCTCTCTTTCCTTTCTCTCAGTGGTGCTTCTCTCTCTTTCCTTTATCTCAGTGGTGCCTCTCTCTGCACTCTCAGTGGTGCCTCTCTCTTTCCTTTCTCTCAGTGGTGCCTCTCTCTCTTTCCTTTCTCTCAGTGGTGCCTCTCTCTCTCTTTCCTTTCTCTCAGTGGTGCCTCTCTCTCTTTCCTTTCTCTCAGCGGTGCCTCTCTCTCTTTCCTTTCTCTCAGTGGTGCCTCTCTCTCTTTCCTTTCTCTCAGTGGTGCCTCTCTCTCTCTTTCCTTTCTCTCAGTGGTGCCTCTCTCTCTTTCCTTTCTCTCAGTGGTGTCTCTCTCTCTTTCCTTTCTCTCAGTGGTGCCTCTCTCTCTCTTTCCTTTCTCTCAGTGGTGCCTCTCTCTCTCTTTCCTTTCTCTCAGTGGTGGCTCTCTCTTGGTTCATAGCAGTGCATCCATCTCTCTCAGGGGTAATTCCCATTCTCTCCTCTCTCAGTGCTGTCTTTCTCTCTCTCTCCCCTCTCAGCAGTGCCTCCGTCTCTCCCCCTCCCCCCTCTCTCAGCAGTGCCTCCCCCTCTCCCCCTCCCCCCTCTCTCAGCAGTGCCTCCCCCTCCCCCCTCTCTCAGCAGTGTCTCCTTCTCTCTCTCAGCGGTGCCAATCTCTCTCCTCTCCAGTTGTGCGTCCTTATTTCTCCCCTCTATCAGAAGTGCCTCCCTCTGTCCCTTCTTTCTCAGTGGTGCCCCCCTCTCTCTGCACTCTCAGTGGTGCCTCTCTGTCTCCCCTCTGTCAGTGGTGCCTCCCTCTCTCCCCTCTCAGCGGTGCCTCCCTCTCTCCCCTCTCAGCGGTGCCTCCCTCTCTCCCCTCTCAGTGGTGCCCCCCTCTCTCTTCCCTCTCAGCGGTGCCTCCCTCTCTCCCCTCTCAGTGGTGCCCCCCTCTCTCTGCACTCTCAGTGGTGCCTCTCTCTTTCCTTTCTCTCAGTGGTGCCTCTCTCTCTTTCCTTTCTCTCAGTGGTGCCTCTCTCTTTCCTTTCTCTCAGTGGTGCTTCTCTCTCTTTCCTTTATCTCAGTGGTGCCTCTCTCTGCACTCTCAGTGGTGCCTCTCTCTTTCCTTTCTCTCAGTGGTGCCTCTCTCTCTTTCCTTTCTCTCAGTGGTGCCTCTCTCTCTCTTTCCTTTCTCTCAGTGGTGCCTCTCTCTCTTTCCTTTCTCTCAGCGGTGCCTCTCTCTCTTTCCATTCTCTCAGTGGTGCCTCTCTCTCTTTCCTTTCTCTCAGTGGTGCCTCTCTCTCTCTTTCCTTTCTCTCAGTGGTGCCTCTCTCTCTTTCCTTTCTCTCAGTGGTGTCTCTCTCTCTTTCCTTTCTCTCAGTGGTGCCTCTCTCTCTCTTTCCTTTCTCTCAGTGGTGCCTCTCTCTCTCTTTCCTTTCTCTCAGTGGTGGCTCTCTCTTGGTTCATAGCAGTGCATCCATCTCTCTCAGGGGTAATTCCCATTCTCTCCTCTCTCAGTGCTGTCTTTCTCTCTCTCTCCCCTCTCAGCAGTGCCTCCGTCTCTCCCCCTCCCCCCCTCTCTCAGCAGTGCCTCCCCCTCTCCCCCTCCCCCCCTCTCTCAGCAGTGCCTCCCCCTCCCCCCTCTCTCAGCAGTGTCTCCTTCTCTCTCTCAGCGGTGCCAATCTCTCTCCTCTCCAGTTGTGCGTCCTTATTTCTCCCCTCTATCAGAAGTGCCTCCCTCTGTCCCTTCTTTCTCAGTGGTGCCCCCCTCTCTCTGCACTCTCAGTGGTGCCTCTCTGTCTCCCCTCTGTCAGTGGTGCCTCCCTCTCTCCCCTCTCAGCGGTGCCTCCCTCTCTCCCCTCTCAGCGGTGCCTCCCTCTCTCCCCTCTCAGTGGTGCCCCCCTCTCTCTGCACTCTCAGTGGTGCCTCTCTGTCTCCCCTCTGTCAGTGGTGCCTCTCTCTCTCCCCTCTCAGCGGTGCCTCCCTCTCTCCCCTCTCAGCGGTGCCTCCCTCTCTCCCCTCTCAGTGGTGCCCCCCTCTCTCTGCACTCTCAGTGGTGCCTCTCTCTCTCCCCTCTCAGCGGTGCCTCCCTCTCTCCCCTCTCAGTGGTGCCCCCCTCTCTCTGCACTCTCAGTGGTGCCTCTCTCTCTCCCCTCTCAGCGGTGCCTCCCTCTCTACCCTCTCAGCGGTGCCTCCCTCTCTCCCCTCTCAGCGGTGCCTCCCTCTCTCCCCTCTCAGCGGTGCCCCCTCCTCTTTTTAGGGATTTTCCCACATGTCCTGTCTCTTTTCCTCTCAGCGGTGCCTTGCCCTCTTCTCCCATTCTGCAGGGGAATTTCGGCAGCGTGGAGCTGTGCCGTTATGACCCCATGGGGGATAACACGGGGGAACTGGTTGCGGTGAAGAAGCTGCAGCACAGCACAGCCGAGCACGTCCGGGACTTCCAGCGAGAGAGCGTTATCCTGCGCTCGCTACACAATGACTACATCGTCAGTTACAAGGGCGTGTGTCACAGCGCCGGTGAGGGGTCTGCGGAGACCAGCAATAGGGGGGGAAAGAGTTAAAACAAGTCCCATATCTTACATATTATACTGAGACATCAGCCTTACAAACACGGCACTCCCTATAATTCCGCTTATTGCTCCCTATCTCTCTCTATTGATCTATAAACCCATACTATCACTGTGTTAAATGGGATAACTCGTAGCCGGAGTAGGGCTGCCCTTTGAAGTGGGTGTTTTCCTCTAAAGGCCGTCGGAGTTTCCAGCTGATCATGGAGTATATTCCGAACGGGAGTTTACGGGAATATCTACCGAAGAACCGATACGGACTGGGGTCCCCCCAACTCCTTCTCTACGCCTCACAGATCTGCAAGGTGCGTCCTGACCTCCAGACACATGTCACGTGGGATCACTTCAGACATGTCAATATACACCAGGCACGTCACTTGTCTGCCTCCAGGGGGCACTCTCGCATTGCTAGCTGTGATTTCTCTTCCCATTGCTTTACAACACTCAGCTGACATACACACATCCCAATGTAAAATCATCAGCTTTGTGAGTCTGCTCAGTAAAGGGAGTGGTTACCTGATGCATAGATTATAACTCCTCCTATCGCTCCGTATTACCGCTCCCTATATCTCCTCCTATTACTCCAAGATAATCACTACCTATAAGTCCTCCTATTGCCCCATATAACAGCTTATTATAAGTCCTCCTGTTGCCCCATATAACCACATCCATATATCTCCTATTGCCCCATATAACCTCTCCCTATAACTCATATTGCTCCATATAACCACTTCCTATAACTCCTCCTATTGCCCCATATAACCGCTCCTTATTGCTCCTCCTATTGCTCCATATAACCACTTCCTATAACTCCTATTACCCCAATATAATCGCTCCCTACAACTCCCCCTATTGCTCCCTATATCTCCTCCTATTACCCCAATGTAACCGCTCCCTATATCTCCTCCTATTGCCCCTTATAACCGCTCCCTATACCTCCTCCTGCAGGGGATGCTGTACTTGGGATCTCAGCGTTATGTGCACCGGGATTTGGCCAGTCGGAATATCCTGGTGGAGAATCGGAATCACGTGAAGATTGGAGACTTCGGTCTGGCCAAGATCCTGCCGCAGGACAAGGAGTATTATGTGGCACGAGAGCGCGGAGAGAGTCCCATCTTCTGGTACAGGAAAAAGAGCGGAGGGAGAGAGGGGACTCGTGAAAATGAAGATGACCGTGGGAGGGGGGAAGCATGGGGAGAGAGTATGGAGTGTGGGGAAAGAGGGAGGAACAGGAGGTGGATATAGGGAGAGGCAGAGCGGGGAAGAAAAGGGGATACAGGGAGACAGTGGTGGGCGTGCTGAGAGGGAGGTAAGTGTGAAGAGGGTAGAAGTGAGTGATGGGGGTACAGCAGTAGGAGGTGAGTATGAGAAGGTAGGGGGAACCAGGTGAGAGCATGGGGTGGGGATGCATGGGTAAGGAGGGGGGCATGGGAAGAGGGAAATGAGCATGGGAAGTAGTGGGTGCATAGAGAGAGGGGGGGCGGAGAGAGACCCATTTTCTGGTACAGGAGAGGGGGGTGTGGGGAGAGGGAGGAGATTGCAGTGGAGAGGGAATAATGTGGGAAAAGGTAGGGGAGCATGGGAGGGGGTGTGGGGAAAGGTAGGGGAGCATGGGAGGGGAGGGGGAGTGGGGAAAGGTAGGGGAGCATGGGAGGGGAGGGGGTGTGGGGAAAGGTAGGGGAGCATGGGAGGGGAGGGGGTGTGGGGAAAGGTAGGGGAGCATGGGAGGGGGTGTGGGGAAAGGTAGGGGAGCATGGGAGGGGTGTGGGGAAAGGTAGGGGAGCATGGGAGGGGAGGGGGTGTGGGGAAAGGTAGGGGAGCATTGGAGGGGAGGGGGTGTGGGCATGTCTCTGTTGTGAGATGTCTCTCTGTTTCAGTTCTGTGACTGGCACGCCTCTGAATCTCACATGAGATGTCTCTCATTCTCCCTAATGCTCTTATCGATCTATGTCTCAGGCACGCCCCTGAGTCCCTCTCTGACAGTGTGTACTCCCGCGAGTCTGACGTGTGGAGTTTTGGGGTCCTGCTTTATGAGCTCTTCACCTACAGCGAGAGGATCTGCAGCCCCCCCACAGTGAGTGACCCCTTCCCCATTGTGAGGGACCATTCGTCAACAGTTAGTCCCCCAAATACACACACACTTACAGTATAAAAGACACAGTCTTGAGCAGCATATCTGCCCAACCCTAACACATCTGTACAGCCACATCATCCCGCATAGTCTGGCGTGGTGTAAACATCAGCATTGGGTCTGTGATGAACCCTCTCCTCCCTGCTGCTTCCCAGGAGTACCTACGTATGATGGGTCCTCACAACGCCCTGCAGACCGTCTGCAGCTTGGTGGCACTATTACGGGCAGACAAGAGACTCTGCGCTCCCCCCAGCTGTTCTACAGAGGTGAGACCCTATTAGTGCCTGTAACACCCTCAACACCATCTACTTCTCCCTATAACTCCTCTTCTTGCTCCATATAACCTCTCCCTATAACTCCTCTTCTTGCTCAATATAACCGCTCCCTATAACTCCTATTACTCCATATAATCCCCCCCCCTATAAATCCTAATATTGCTCCATATAACCGCTCCCTATAACCCCTCGTATTGTTCCATATAACTGCTCACTACAACTCCTGCTATTGCCCCATATAACTACTCCCTAGAACTCCTACTATTGCCGCAGGGAGGAGGAGTGGCTCAGTGAGTAAAGATATTGAAAATGACACCGAGTTTGTTTCGGGGGAGTCTGGTTAAAATCCCGGTATCAGCTCATTGTGACCTTGAGCAAGTCACTGTATCTCCCTGTGCCTCTGTGCAATCATTGATTGTAAGCTCTGCGGGGCAGGGTCTGTGTCTGTACAAATTCCTAAGTGCTGCGTACTGTACTGTAATTGTGAGGCATTGGGAGAAAAGGGCTATATGCAGGGTTTGACAAAGTGCCCAAAAAGCTACTCGCCCAACCAAAAAAGCAACTTGCCACCTCGCCCTGCCCCTGCTCTTCCCAGCATCCCAATGCGGGAATTGAACCCCTTATGCTTCATATGTTAGTGCTATTCTCTAACTCAGCGGTGCGCAAAGTGGGGGGCGGGAGAATTTCCATGGGGGGCGCGGCGGCTACAGCGGTCCCGCGCTCTCCCCCAAGGCACTTAAATGAAGTGCCGGGGGGGGGGGGGACCGCGTGAGGCCTCTACAGTTTCTCTTACCTGATCTTCAGCGGCATCAAATGATGCCGTGGGGGGTCACATGACGTCACGTTGCCATGGTAACGTGACGACACATGACCCCGTGACGTCATTTGATGCTGGAGTCGAGGAGGAGAGGGGCCACAAGGCAGGAGATAAGGAGGGGGGAGAGGGGGCGCGCAAGTTAAAAACTTTACTCACCCCTGAGCCAACTACTACACCACAGCATATTCAATATTAAGTCCAGTAATACTAAATACTTCTCACATTGTTTAGTCAATAAAATTCCCTATTTAAGAGGGATACATCAGCACTTAGGTTATCACCATAAAGGAAAAACATGTCATTTAAAATGTTTCCTTTTGAATGTCAGTAAATAAAAATACAGGGGGTCTGTAACTCTGTATTTCCCCATTATCTCTTAGCATCGCCGCAGGCAGATTTTCTGGCCACCCTCCCCGTGTCCGCTGTCTTGCGAGACCCTCCCCCCCCCCCATTTTAAACCTTGGAGCGCCCTCTGTCCCCCCCCCCACTCTTCCCATGTATTTCTCTCCCCTCTGTCTCACTCCTCTTCCTCACTCACCCCCCTCCCTCAATTACCCCACTCTCACTCAATCCCTCCCCACCTCACATGTATTTATCTCCCCTGCGTCTCACTCTTACTCCCTATTTTCCTCCCTCTTTTCTGGTCACCAATGAAATACTTGGATACAAAACTACTTTATAAGAAGTCTAATAAAAGATATATTTTTCATTGTAAGTTTTTAGTAAATGCAATGTAAGCATTTTATCTGAGGTTAATGGTCCATGTTTTTTCAGAGTGCGCTTATTATATTGCATTAATAATTCTACATTCGTTGACACACCACACCCCAAAAACAGTCCCAGATAATCAGATTGATGTTTTTATATGCGATGTAAGCAATATTTCTTCCAGGGTCAGCAAACAAACAAACTCCCGTAGATGTCGCTGTTGACCATGAAATATATGTCCAACATTCATCACTTTCATTAACAGATCAATTCTGATCAGTAGGGGTTACTCTTGCATAATCACTAGACCCTTAACTTATCTACAGTACACATGTTTATCTTTGAAAGGCACTTTCTATCTGCTGCAGCTCTCCTGCTTATCTAGAAGAATCCTGTAGCATGAAAATCATGCCAGAGAATCAGCAGAAATTCAGGAACACCAGAAGTAGCAATATATGTTTTATTATTTTCCAAATGGGGGGCGGGGTGTGTGTGTGTGTGTGTGTGTTATATATGGTCTTCTTTAATAAATTCTACCTGTCCCTACTAAGAATTAAAAGCAAGGGGTGGATCCTGCTCCACAGCCTTACAAGCTGCCTTTAGAAATCCAGGCCAGGTATTGCATAGAACAGTGGAGGTTCTGCGGGTGGAGCCAGTTGCAGATCACCTGGGCCTAATTAACAGGGTTTAAAAAGGCCAGGCTTCTCCCCCATTCCTCTATTCCAGCTAACAGAGCTGGACGCTACAAACAGACACTTGTCTGCAGCAATCTTGTTTGGTAAGGCGGGAAGCCACCCAAAAAGATAGCTAGAGAACTTATGTCTAGTTAGTGCTCAGATAGAGCAAGAGTTTATTTTTATTCTTTTGTTTATCTTGTTTCATCTGCTGGTGTGTTAAAGCAAATAAAAACACTTGAACCAGAGCTAGATCTGTCCTGTATTGTGGCTTACCCTAAAAGACAGTGGGGTTTTAAAGATCCCAGACAAAAACCCTTCAGCCAAAAAGGGTATTTTGTCACTATATGTATATGAAAAACATTAATCTCATCCCATATTGCTCCACATAACTGCTTCCTTTACCACCTCCTTGTTTCAACTGTAGGTTTACCGGTTGATGCTCAGTTGCTGGGCCTCTCACCCTTCCGAGCGGCCATCTTTCAGTGATCTGGAGGCCAGCATGGAGAGACTGAGGGACATCAGCATCAACTGTGGAGGGTGACAGGGACAGAAGGTTGTGCCACCCCCACCTTCTATTAGCATCAAGAGAGGACCTGAGCTCACATTAACCCCTTCACTGCCAGAGGGGCCTGCAATGGATTGCGGTTCAATATAATAACATGCAGAGTGATATAATAACACGCAGAGCACTAACATAACATGCAGGGATGTAAATAACACGGAGAGCATAACATGCACAGCGATGGAGAAACACATCGAGCAAAGTAATAATATGGAGGCTCTTCTGCTACCGTGGGCTGATGAGTAAAGCAAGCAGGAACCGTGAGAGGGATTTCTATCAAGCCACAACTCTACTACTGAAAACTACTGTGTTACGTTTGACATCAAGTGCTCCAGATGGGTTACATTGTATAACACGCTTTAAGATATGCTTACAAGACCTTTCCATTGTGCATTGGAAAGACATATAGTTAAGAGTACCGCTGTGTAATCGGCACAAAGAGCAACAACACCTTGTTATATCACAGCACTCCCACTAGGATCATAGAGATATCGGACATAAGTTGCGGTATAAATTAAATACTTCCCTTCACTCCAAACACATATTCTTTATTTACATTTCACTTAGGAAGTAATTGCTTTTTCTACAGTAAGATAAGCTTTAGCACGCCCTTCTGAGTCATATGAATGGGAGTAAAGGTACTGTATGCCTAAGCTTTGCACCCTTTGTAAATCAATGTGTTGTTTGTCAGGTGTGCTAGGACCTAATGCTCTTTTTAACCACTGTACTAATTCACTGATACAGTAATAGATATAGAGACGCACATACTACACTTAGGGTTGCCAGGTGGATTCTTCAAAAGTTCCTGGCACAATGGTGAAAGGTGCGACGCCCTCGAGATGCACACGCCTCCGCTCCATGCTGGCCCCACCCCCAGGCTACTGACACCTCCTGATTGGCTGATGCAAGGTAATGCAGCCAATCAGGATGGAGGAGTCTGCCCAGCCCCCTAGCAACAGCCCTGCTCTCTTCAAACTCAGGGTAAGCCCACGCCCCCCCCCCCCCTCAAGCCAGTCAGGTCACTGTCCAGAGAGTAAATACCGGGTACATGTCCAATATTACCTCTCATTTTTTATTGGACAGTGTTCAAATACAGGACAGTCCGGTTCAATACTGGACACCTGGCAACCCTAACACTGATACACACAATGACACTGACAAAGATGAGATATTAGGGGGTCTGGCATAACAACATAACAGCATTTAGGATGAAGCCATTTTGTGTGAATATTTCAATCCGCCATCTTGTCTTGTCTCTGTGAGTCTTAATTTCTGTGTTACATTTCTGTATAAACAAATGTGTGAAGCAGAGAAGGGAATTTTTTCGCTCCTAGCTAAATTTATTGACTCTTCCTCATCCAATCAGCTTCAAATTAAAAGAGTAAACAGGCTAAAAGTTATGAGAACCCATGAGATAAGCTTAGATTCTTGCAGTAGAACTTATTCTCATAACATATTGCTAGGCGACAGAATAGGCACATCCCATTTAACCCCAGAATGGTTTCTAGCTGACAGGCAGTTATACAATATTGTTATGTATTACTAAATGACATCGACTTTAATATTGTTATGTATTACAAAATGAGGTAATATTAGTGACGCGCAAGCCCCCATTGAGGGAGGACACTTTTTAGGATTTAGGGTATAAATATATGGCATACCATGTTTATTGTTTAGAGAGCTTTTGTTTTGAAGCTGTCTCCGTTGTGCACTTGACTTGAATAAATTCACGTGTTATTCTGTTTCAAAATAACCTCAGACTGTGTTTTTTATTTACGCTTTTCACAACACACATACCGTACAGGCACACTGATATACAAACAGACATACTGATATACACACAGATACGCACAGACACACTGATATACACACAAACACAGATACCATTTACAGCCTAAACTCTGACACACTGCTGGGCTGCGCTTATAGTGCCGGCGACATCACGGCAAAACAAATGTATTGCCGCCATCATGCGCGCTTATAGTAAGCGTGACGCGACGTGGTGGCGCGAAATTTGGAAACCGGTCAAATTTGATTTTTCAGAGGCTTTCGCCAAATGTGACAGCCTCTGAACCAATCAATGGCCAGGTCGCTTGCGACGTCGCTGCAAAGCGAAATACAACTTTCGCGGGTGGCAATGGGTGATGTCATGCGTCGCCATCGCACGCACTATAAGCGTGGCCTTACAATGATATACAGATCTTTGCACACTGATACTCATAGACTCACACATGTCATATACTGCTTACATTGGAAGCCTTGACTTTTTTTTACATATATCGGGTCCGACTTAGTTTTACAAAGCCGGGAGCGCCATTCAACCAACACTCCATGTTTTATATTACAATATGAGATTATATCACTTCAAACCACCTCCTAAGGCCTGTGATACAGTGTAGCTATATATATATATAAATAGGCCTTAGGAGGTGGTTTGAAGTGATATAATCTCATATTGTAATATAAAACATGGAGTGTTGGTTGAATGGCGATCCCGGCATATATATGTAGCCCTCTTTCCCCCTGACTAAAGAGACTACCGGTGCTGCCGTTACCTGTTGGCTCACAGAAGGCCTAAGCCTCCGCCACTGGGAGCCTGGGGTGGTATATTGATCACCTCGGTGCAGCGCCTCCACCTGCGAGGGATGCCAGCGTAGTGGGAGGAGCCCCTCACAGGAACAAATAGTTCTAATAAACAAACACACGTATATAATAACAGCTTTTACTGAACACACACATATAATATAATAACCCGTACCACACAGTACAATACCACACCCAGCCCAGTACCACCAATGAGTATCCCCAAAGTACATTGGGGGCTTGGCACCAATACCCTGATGTCCTTTCCCAATGTCCAGCCCACCCAAATGTGTGTGGAGTAGAGCTACCCCGCGAGCTGTTGGTGTACTTTGTTGAGGTACCTGCCAGTTACTCCAGCACCCTGTGCGGCTGACTTAGCAATGAGGATCCGTCTGATCCAACGTTGTCAGCGACGGCGTACGCCTCCACGTGGGGTGAACTCCCGTGGGATGGTATCACTATACAGAGTCTCTGAACGTAGGTGGTCTGGTCCCAAACCACAGGCCACGAGACACCGTGCGGCGTCTTCACTGTGTCCCTGACACTAAACAGTAAAATGGGGAAGCGTCTCTATCTAGAGGCCATCCCTGAAGCAACCACAAACTCCCTTGAGTGGGGCCTATCTGGGACCTAAGGGGGTTCTCTGGCCTAGTCTGAGTGCCACTGACACTCAGACTCTACCTTCCCCTTGTCTGTCTTGGCTCCAACTGAAGTCTCGTGCTCTGAGCGCGCCAAATGTAGCAATTCTCAGTAGCTTGCTGCAACCCTATTGGTTAAGCCTTGCCATGTGACCTCCTTGCCCCTAAGCACTATGGGGCTTATAGTTCCCCTGCGGAGCATTACAGAACATGGCCACCGCTGATTTGTCGCACTGCCCATGCGCCAGCTCCCTGCACACCTCCGGGTTGTCAGGACGTCTTCTCCGCATGCATGGCACTTTAACAATTGTGGCACCCAGCTAGGGCGTCCGCCGCGGAGCTCCCCGACACCGGAGCTCTCTCCTGCTCGGTCGCCGCAACTCCCAAGACGCCGCATTGGCCTTCCCCACGCCCGCAACAGAGGTAAGGAGGGACGGAGGTTAGGGGGGGCGCACGCGCACACGCACTCACACACTAAGTTATGGTGGGTGAAAAAGGCGATAAGAAACCTCCACAATATAGCATATAGCCAATAAAAAGATCACTTGTTATTCACACGTCTTAGGCAGGTCTGCAACCCTGCCTTTCACCATTATCACCTAGCATACAGTGCGTCCACTGCAGCAAGGGATTCTGGGAAATGGCATGCAAATGAGCACACCGTGTCACCTTTTGCCTGAAATGCATTTTACATGGAACCCTTATAGCTGTTAATACTGTTGGGAATCACATGCAAAGCCAGAGAAACCACTCACAGACATTTTTCAACCTTAATAGCTCTCATCAGTGTGAGGTTTCGTGTCACCTTTTTCACCCACCTTAACTTAAAATGCATATGGTAAATCCTACTGCCTTGAAAATTGCAAAGCAAGTATAACCAACCTCACTCACACTGATGATACCCATTAAGGTTGAACAATGTCTATAAATGGTTTCTCTGGCTTAGCATCTGATTCCCATGTTGTGCTTAAAAGCTGTGTTAACAGCGAGTATTAGCTTATAAGGGTTCCATGTAACAATGGATTTCAGGCAAAAGGTGACACATTGTGTGCTCATTTGCATTGCATTTCCCAGAATCCCTTGCTGCAGTGGAAGCACTGTATGCTAGGTGATAATGGGGAAAGGCGGGGTTGCAGACCTGTCTAAGACATGTGAATGTGCTCACAAGAGATCTGTTTATTTGCTACATTTATTTATATATATATATATATATATATATATATATATATATATATGTGTAGAGGTATCAGTACCGTGTTAGCCGAGCTTCAATAATCAAAAAATAAATAGATGATACCGTTCTGTGGCTAACGAAATGCTTTTATTTGTGCGAGCTTTCGAGATACACTGATCTCTTCTTCCGGCGATGTTACAATGAATGAAGCAAGGATTACTTAAAAACACAGATAACATTCCAAGAGACACTGTTTTTAAGTAATCCTGGCTTCATTCATTGTAACATCGCCGGAAGAAGAGATCAGTGTATCTCGAAAGCTCGCACAAATAAAAGCATTTCGTTAGCCACAGAACGGTATCATCTATTTATTTTTTGATTTTATATATATATATATATATATATATATATATATATATATATATATATATTGTTAGATATTGATCTGTCTTGTCTCAACTGTTGTGTTGGTAGCTTACTATTTTTAACCCCTTCTCTGTCAGATGGGGCCTGCAATGCATTTCTGAAGTTTGCGGGGTTAGGTTGCCTGAGTCATTTGGGTTTTCTAAGATTTCTCCAGAATTCCAATCCCTTCCCAACTCCCGCTCCCCCCACACACAAAAAAAGACACACATCACCTTATAACGTGCCCAAAAATAATGTATTTGATCTAAAAACAGAGCGTAAGCAACCTTTTCTGTGATTCATGGAGGCGTACCCCCTCTGCGGCGTTTGGAATTGATGAGGTTTGTTCCCGGGTAGAATTATTATTTGCTTGTGTGCTCTGATTTTATTACTGGAAGAATAAAATATGCTGCAGACGTACAATGCCATATGGTGAATGTCTTGTGTGTTTGTGCCAGGGGCAGTGTGGCTAACGGGGTCCAGTTTGTCCTGGGAGATGGTGATGGGGAGTGAAACAATGTGAGAGGCAGGGAGAAAGGTAGGAAGGAAAAGCAGGGGGAAGAGAGAGAAGGAAGAAAAAAAGGAGGGAGATACGTAGGAGGGAGAAGAAAAGAGGGAGAGGAGGGGGGAGTAAGAAAAGAGGGAGGGGAGGGGGGAGTAAGAAAAGAGGGAGAGGAGGGGGGAGTAAGAAAAGAGGGAGAGGAGGGGGGAGTAAGAAAAGAGGGGGAGGGGGGGGAAGTAAGAAAAGAGGGGGAGGGGGGGGAAGTAAGAAAAGAGGGGGAGGGGGGGGAAGTAAGAAAAGAGGGGGAGGGGGGGGAAGTAAGAAAAGAGGGAGAGGGGAGTTAAGAGAAAAGAGGGAGAGAAGTAGGAGGGAGAAGTAAGAAAGGAGGGAGAAGTAAGATGGGAGTAAGAGAAAAGAGGGAGAGGGGGGGAGTAAGAGAAAAGAGGGAGAGGAGGGGGGGAGTAAGAGAAAAGAGGGAGAGGAGGGGGGGAGTAAGAGAAAAGAGGGAGAGGAGGGGGGGAGTAAGAGAAAAGAGGGAGAGGAGGGGGGGAGTAAGAGAAAAGAGGGAGAGGAGGGGGGGAGTAAGAATAAATAGAAGTTAAGTAGATCGATAGATTGATAAAATCATACAAAGCACACAGAGAATAAAAGGTACCATTGTCTTAACCCGTTGACTGCCAGAGTAGACAATAATGCATTGCTGTCCTTTGTGGCAGCGACGGAGTTAATGTGCTGCTGGCCTCTAGCACTATAGGGCTTTTTAGCACTGCATGTCCTGGTCTATAGGGTGTCCCCACTAAATCAATATTGCAGAACTGCCAAGGGTCCCGTGTGCTGGAGGCTTCTTCTTGCTAGCGGAGGTGCTTTTTGTAGGAGAGGGGGAGTGCCGGTGGTGCGCAGTTACTCGGTGTCACTATAGGGCACGGCACGGCCGTCTCTAGCAGAACTTCATGATCTCACTTTTGGTGCAGCCGTTCTTACAGCAGGATCCCGCAGGCCCTGTGCTGCGTCTCATCCGCAAGGCGTCGCCCTGCTGCTCTTCGCCCCCCAGTTGGTTGAATAGGGCGCCCCCTATCTGCTCCATTGAAGGGTCCGGCAGTGCTGGGAAGGACAGACCCAGCATGCTCTGATCTTCGCTCACAGAGTTCAGATGCTCAGGATCCTCCATGAAATCCTTGTTCAGCCACTCAAGGAGATCACCTACAACAGGAGAATTAGAGTGTCAGCTCTGCGGGGCAGCAAACCCCTGCTTCCCTCATCCCTGCTGTGTATTATATATGTATTCTTCTGCATTTAGATTGTCAGCTCTGTGGCACAGTGATTCCCTTCTCTATACAGTTACATTTTATTACCGGTGCTTTCTTGTCTATTATATCCTTATTAGATTGTCAGCTCTGTGTTTCAGGAAATCTCTTCCTCCTACTCCTTCCTCTTATCCCCGCTGTGTATTATTTCTTCATCTTAATGCCGTCTTGCATGCCTGTATCTGTATTTAGATTGTAAGCCCTTCTGGTCAGCTACCTTGCTGCTCTTTTAATCAGCTCCTCAGAAAGGGTTAATCCTCCTTAAAATACCTGTTTCCCTCATTAATGTTCATCCCGTTCCCGTTTCCCTAGTTTCCTGCTCAACTGGATTTCAGCATATCAGCTGCTTGTGTTTATCTGTTTGACTAATGACAGCATCATAACACAATGAATGAAACTAAGACAAACACACTTGTGATATAAAGGCATTAGGTACAGAGTTAAAAAAAAAAACCTGGAGAAGCTTTTGTGGACTATAAAAATGTTACAAGTTTTAAAAAGAATTGTAAATATCTATAATTGTTCATTTATTTCCAATCAGCTACATTTAATAATTTAAACATGTCACTGTCCTTAATTCACTTTTACTCTATGGGGTTAACACTTAAATAAGACCAGTAGAGTCACCTCTAAGGACCAAGGTTTTTTTTTGATCAGTGAGATCTGTGAGAAGCTAAATTGCAGCTCTGTAACACACATACATACACACATTCAGACACATTGATGCACACACACTGCACACTAACATACTGATACACACACAGTGCAAACAAATGTAAACTGATTCACAACACTGTTCATTTATTTTAATGTAACCATGTATTGTCATCATAACTCTGTAACACATTTTATAAAAAAAAATAACAAACATTTCATTAACACATGGCTACACACAGCACACACACACATTAACACACTGAAACACAGTGCACACAGATTAACAGTAATACACAAACACCATAACACGCTGATACACTGCACACAAATTAACAAGAATGCACACATTAACACATTGCTACGGAGCACACACATTAACACGCTGATACACACACAGTGCACACAAATTGACGCTGATAGACACGCATTCACACCCACATAGAACACACACACACTGGTACACAAAGTGCACACACATTCATACACTACTGTACACACAGATTAGCACTGACACGCAGTCTAAACACATATATACAATTCTAAATATATATACACACAACTTTCCTCATGCACACACAGATACACACGTTATACTTTTATACGTGTACAGTATTGCGTTCCCCTCGTTAAGTGGAGGCGTGTATTTACTTAAAAATAAATGATGATACTATTCCCTTATACCGTGCCACATTGCACAACTGTATTGTTTACTCAAACCTTGGCCAATCCCTTGTATACGTTAGCACTGGGTGCTTTTCTCAAACAGCTCTGCCTTGAAGCTGCAATATCTTTGTTAGTGTTGCGTAACTGGATGTCTTGTGCGGGGAGGCCAATGTTAATTCTCTTACGTGACACACGAAACTTGGCATAAGAAGAGGCAGAGATCAGAGGGCAGCAACGGACCTAGTGTTCTCTTGCCGGTAGCGTGACCAGGAGAGGGGGAACGGGGATGGAAGGGTGCATTTGCACCCCCCAAGAATTTGATATATTTTCTTGCCGTTACAGAGGCCCCGCGCTCTTCCCCACAGCAATGGAACTGATTGCCGGGGGAGAGCACGGGGCCTCGAGAGCAGCCCACCTCCATCGACGTTGCGCCGTCATGTGATGCGATGTCACATGGTGACGCGTTGCCATGACGACGCGCCGTCACGTGACATCATGATGCTGCTACTTAGCAGGTACAATCCTGTACCTATGGCATTCAGTTCTTCTTGTTTAGCTGGCACTGTACCTGTTATGTCCTGTACCTATTACATTCAGCTACATCTACAGTATCGTACCTTTATCTGGCAGTGCCTGGAGTTTCAGCTAATTAAAGCAGCTGAGAGATTGATGACTTATCTGCTAACAATCAGCTGGTTAGGGTGGATTTAATACCTCTTTCTATTATGTGTGTATATGAGTACATACAAATAAATCTATAAATATGTATATGTTATTGGTAATATGATCTTCACATACATTAACGTATACGTGTTATTGTGTCTCCTTCTGAGGGGTCACTTGTCTGGAAGCTCCTCTATCCCACATTTACATACTGTAGCAACTTAAGTTTCTATGTGCTAAATGTTGAAGGGTCTGGTACATACAGTATATACTACAGCAGGAATGGCCAACTCCAGTTCCCAAGAGCTACCAACTGGTCAGGTTTTCAGGCTGTCCCTGCTTCAGCACAGGGGGCTCAGTTGAAAGGGTTAAGTGAAGCTAACACCAAATGGAGTGTTAAGCAGTGCGAAGTTACTTACGGTAAGGGTTAACCGTCTCCAGTCCAGGCTCCGGGGAATATCTCTTCCATCGGGATCCCCCGCAAGATATCACAACAGTCCGGATAAATTCCCTCCCGCACAGCTTCGTCCCGAGCGCCGGGCCGTCCCCCCCCTGGCAGCACGGTGGCAGCAGTAGGGCAAGCATGAGGGCAAGGGCACAAGGATGGAGAGCCATGGTTTGGGGTGTGTGCGAAAGCAGGATGAGGCGTTCTGTGGGTGAACGCCTGAGCAGGTTTGGGTCAGGGATGAGGCTCCCCACTGGTTTTATATGGGACAAATGAGAGCCGGACATTAGCAGCCCAAGGTCCAAGAGGGGGAAGTCACTTTGAGAAATAACCTTGGGAGGGAGGGAAGGAACGGACAGAGCCTACAAGGCAGCCTTGGAGCTAATGGCTTCAAGAACATAGGGAGGGTGGGCCTTAAACCAGTCAGCCTCCCCCATAACCCCCTTTATCTGCTCTTCAAATTAGATTGCAAGCTCAGTGGGTCAGGAGAACCTTTGCTGTGTTTTCTTCAGGAATAATGCAATGCTTTTCTAATACACATCCTGTGATGCCTTGTATATTTTAGACAGTGAGAAATGGTGTACAATAGCATGCAGAGCAGCAATATAATAACGTAGAGCAATATAATAAATTGCAGAGCGATATATTAACACAGAGCGATATATATTAACATGTAGAGTGACATAATAACAAGTACAGAGTATAATAACATGCAGAGGAATATATTAACATGCAGAGTGATATGATACACAGAGCGAAATATAATAACATGTAGAACACTATAAGAACCCACAGAGTGATATATTAAACAATATAAAATACAGAGCAATAGATTAATATTCAGAGTGATATATTAATATGCAGAGCAATATAATAACACGCAGAGCGAAATAACACACAGAGCAATGTAATAATACGCAGAGCGATATAAAAACACAGAGATATAATAATATGCACAGTGATATGATACAATGCAAAGCAATATAATAACATGCAGAGAGATATAATATATACAGTGAAATAACACACAGAGTATATTATGACAAAGAATACGAGGGCGCTCTCTCTGATTTGATTAAATGAAAAAATGAAACAAATGATAATAATAAAACACTTAAATTACCGTGCTAGAGGGCCCCTGTGTATACCGCAATACTGGTATGCGCCTTCGGAGTCCACTGTCCGCAGCTCAGAAACCCTCTGGGGAACCTTTCCTTGTTCCCCGATGGAAGTATTAAAGACAGAAAACAAGGGGAGCGCGAACCCATAAAGGTATGCAAAGTAAAATTCCATACAATCAAAAGGCAGACTGGTTACCAGTGTAACCAGACTTACCTAACACCTCAATGATGCACAAGGGTTAAAACCGAACCGCAGTCAATGCACTACTTGTGGTGTAATCTACACAGGGACGGGTTAGTGAAAAATGATATAAAATTGATACAAAACATAAGTACTCACACGGCCTTGTGTGAGTGCTGGATCATCAAAGGGTTCTTTTCCTGTTCTTTCTGGATCGTGAGGTCTCTGCTTATCCTCCGTGCGGCTCTTTCTTTCTTTCTTGAATACTCTCCCCGATTACCAGTGAGATGCAGAGAGTGGAAGTAAACCACTTGAAATGTATTAAGATACAAACAGTAGTACACACTTACATCTAAAACCTCCCGTTGGGTGCAGCAAAGTCTATGGGGCTAGTTACATCAGGGCGCTCTATGCATACCGCGCCCGGGCAGCAGTCATTGGAACACACCTTCGCTATGGTGGTCTCCGGGGGAAAAAAGTATTGCCGAATTAGAGCAACGCGTTTCGCTAGTCCAGCTTCCTCAGGCTTTCTGTATCACAGAACGCTATAATAATACGCATTTGTGATATAATAACATGAAGAGAGATATACTAACAGTCGCTGGTGGCTGCTGCATTTTCACAGGGCACATCCACCCCTAAAGTTGGATGGCCGCTTGATTTTGGCTACTTTCATGAGTAGTCATTTTTGAGCTTTTGCACATAGAATCACTGATTTTAACATTACTGTACTATGTGATGTTTTTTCTATTTTTTATGACTCAAAACACGCTCCCCTTATCTTTTGGAGAAATAGCTGATACAAGACAAGTGGAACAGTCTTTATTCAAGGGTTGCAGTGTGTTTTTGAGTCTCTTATTCACAATATTTTAGTGCACTTTATTATTTAGGCACGAATATTTATAATTGTTTTCATATCACATTCACGTATTTACACATTAAGTGCTTATTTGATATTTTTTTGGGTTTGTTAGAGCGCTATTTAGCACCTTTTTAAAGATATACTAACATGCCAGACAGATGTAATAACACGCAGAGCGATATAATAACACGCAGAGTGATACAATAACACACAGAGCGATATAATAACATGCAGTGCGATATAATAACACGCAGAGTGATATAATAACACACAGAGCGATATAATAATACGCAGAGCGATATAATAACATGCAGAGCGATATAATAACATGCAGAGCGATATAATAACATGCAGAGCAGTATAACATGCAGAGCGATATAATAATATGCAGAGCGATATAATAACATGCAGAGAGATATAATAACATGCAGAGAGATATAATAACATGCAGAGAGATATAATAACATGCAGAGAGATATAATAACATGCAGAGCGATATAATAACATGCAGAGTGATATAATAACACGCAGAGAGATATAATAACACGCAGAGTGATATAATAACACGCAGAGAGATATAATAACACGCAGAGATATAATAACACGCAGGGAGATATAATAACATGCAGAGAGATATAATAACATGCAGAGCGGTTTAATAACATGCAGAGCGATATGATAACATGCAGAGCGATATAATAACATGCAGAGTGATATAATAACATGCAGAGTGATATAATAACACGCAGAGCGATATAATAACACGCAGAGCGATATAATAACACGCAGAGCGATATAATAACACGCAGAGCGATATAATAACACGCAGAGCGATATAATAACACGCAGAGCGATATGATAACACGCAGAACGATATAATAACATGCAGAGCGATATAATAACATGCAGAGCGATATGATAACATGCAGAGCGGTATAATAACACGTAGAGCGGTATGATAACATGCAGAGCGATATAATAACATGCAGAGCGATATAATAACATGCAGAGCGATATGATAACATGCAGAGCGATATGATAACATGCAGAGCAATATAATAACATGCAATATGATAACATGCAGAGCGATATGATAACATGCAGAGCAATATAATAACATGCAGAGCGATATAATAACACGCAGAGTGATGCATTGCAGGCCCTCTGGCAGCAAATAGATTAAAAGAGGTTACACAGTATCAGGTATACACACTCCTCTTATGTTACACAGTATCAGGTGTACACACTGCTCTCGTGTCACACAGTATAAGGTGTACACACTGCTCTCATGTTACACATTTTCAGGTGTACACGCTCCTCTTGCGTTACACAGTATCAGGTATACACACTCCTCGTGTTACACAGTATCAGATGTACACACTCCTCTTGCGTAACATAGTATCATGTATACACACTCCTTTTGCGTTACACAGTAGCAGTTATACACACTCCTCTCGTGTCACACAGTATCAGGTGCACACACTCCTCTAATGTTACACATTATCAGGTTCACACTCCTCTCGTGTCACACAGTATCAGGTGTACACACTCCTCTCATGTTACACATTATCAGGTTCACACTCCTCTCGTGTCACACAGTATCAGGTATACACACTCCTCTAATGTTACACATTATCAGGTTCACACTCCTCTCGTGTCACACAGTATGTGTACACACTGCTCCCATGCCACACAGTTCAGGTACACACACTCCTCTCGTGTTACACAGTATCATGTGCAGACACTCCTCTCATGTTACACATTATCAGGTGTACACACTCCTCTCGTGCCACACATCAGGTGTACACACTCCTCTCATGTTACACATTATCAGGTGTACACACTCCTCTCGTGTCGCACAGTATCAGGTGTACACACTCCTCTCATGTCACACAGTATCAGGTGTACACACTTCTCTTGCGTTACACAGTAACATGTATACACACTTCACTCGTGTCACACAGTATCAGGTGTACACACTCCTCTCATGTTACACATTATCAGGTGTACACACTCCTCTTGTGTCACACAGTATCAGGTGTACACACTCCTCTTGTGTCGCACAGTATCAGGTGTACACACTCCTCTCGTGTTACACATTATCAGGTGTACACACTCCTCTTGCGTTACACAGTATCATGTGCACACTCCTCTCATGTTACACATTATCAGGTGTACACACTCCTCTCATGTCGCACAGTATCAGATGTACACACTGCTCTTGCGTTACACAGTATAAGGTATACACACTTCAGTCGTGTCACACAGTATCAGGTGTACACACTCCTCTCATGTTACACAGTATCAGGTGTACACACTCCTCTCGTGTCACACAGTATCAGGTGTACACACTCCTCTCGTGTCGCACATTATCAGGTGTACACACTCCTCTCGTGTCACACAGTATCAGGTGTACACACTCCTCTCGTGTCGCACAGTATCAGGTGTACACACTCCTCTCGTGTCACACAGGGCTCATCTCTCTCTGGTCTGCGGTTGCTCTACTTTCTCCCAGCTGGCAGGTCAGGGTCCCTGCCCTGTGCTCCTCACACATAGTACGCTCTGGAGGAGGCGAAGGGCGTGAAGTCATCCATGACATCATCAGCACACAGAGGATGGAAGGCCATGAATTGGTCAGCGCGATGGCATGAATGCTGTGTGGACACTGCACCTTATCCTGCTATACAGCTGTTCTGCTATTCCTGTGCTCCCCTCAACACACACCGCACCTCCATCTTGCCCTGCAGTTTTATTTGTTATAATACAGGGAACATGTGTACAATACAAAAACATCAAATATTACATATGATACAAGGAACAAAAATACACACATTTTTCAAATCTTCACATTTTCCTGCTCTGCGATATCACGGGAGATTGCTGACTTAATGCTGTTAACATTCACAGTGCCACCTTTATAGGCTTCAAGGGGTCAGTAGGCAGACACATCTTTCTCACAGTATCTGCTATTCCCTCCTCCTCCCCCTCATTTTTGGGGGCTTCTGGTGTTTCTCCCGCCTCCATATTATCCATAATGTCCCCCCCAGGTTAGTGCATCAAAAGTATTTGAGGTGGGGATCCCCGACAGCTGTAACAATCTAATGTGGCCTTTGCTGTAGGCCTTTGTCCTTGGTGAAGCTACATTTTCCCATCCTGCCCCTGTCGGCTCCTGTTCCCATCCTGCCCCTGTCGGCTCCTGTTCCCATCCTGCCCCTGTCGGCTCCTGTTCCCATCCTGCCCCTGTCGGCTCCTGTTCCTATCCTGCCCCATGTCGGCTCCTGTTCCCATCCTGCCCCTGTCGGCTCCTGTTCCTATCCTGCCCCTGTCGGCTCCTGTTCCTATCCTGCCCCATGTCGGCTCCTATTCCCATCCTGCCCTTGTCGGCTGCTGTTCCTATCCTGCCCCTGTCGGCTCCTATTCCCATCCTGCCCCTGTCGGCTCCTGTTCCTAGCCTGCCCCTGTCGGCTCCTGTTCCTATCCTGCCCCTGTCGGCTCCTGTTCCTATCCTGCCCCTGTCGGCTCCTGTTCCTATCCTGCCCCTGTCTGCTCCTGTTCCTATCCTGCCCCTGTTGGCTCCTGCTCCCCCTCCTGCTCAGAGGATATATCCATACCAGAACTCTCCTCTTTCTGGTCAGGGGCCTCACATGACTGTGGAGATCTATTCCCAAACTCATTACGGGAATAAGCGGTACAGGAAACAGCTGCGGCTCCTCTCCCTACTCCCTCCCTCCCGCTGTGCACATGTTATGCTCTCCTAGTACTGTCAGCAGGCTCCCCAGTATTTGCAGCACACAGGCCGTTCTCTGATAGGGAAGTCTCACTGATTACACGCACCCTCTCAGGTGTGTGAGCTGCTGTTTCCTGCTTCCCTCTCTGCTCAGACTCCACGTGTGCTCTACTGCTCTCACACTGTCCCACGCAGAGCTTCCGACTTCAGCGCATGCCAGGCCTCCCTCTCATGCCGGCGCGTGCCGGAAGATGTGCCAAGCTTACTTCCGGCACGCTGATGTCAGAGAGGCCCGTCGTGCGCCAGCGTCGGAGGCTTGGCATGGGACTGAGTCAGGAAGAGGCCTGCAGCTGGTGGAGAGCCGGGGCCTGACGGCAACTAATTTGTCAGGCCGCTGGGCACTCCGCAGCCACCGGGCCTGTCACTGCACCTCCATCCTGTCCTGCATCCTCTCTGCTATTCCTGTACTGACCCCACACATATAGTTCTGAACGCACCTCCATCCTGCCCTGTATCCTCTCTACTATTCCTGTACTGACCCCACACATACAGTTCTGAACGCACCTCCATCCTGCCCTGTATCCTCTCTGCTATTCCTGTACTGACCCCACACATACAGTTCTCAACGCACCTCCATCCTGTCCTGTATCCTCTCTGCTATTCCTGTACTGACCTCACACATACAGTTCTGAACGCACCTCCATCCTGCCCTGCATCCTCTCTGCTATTCCTGTACTGACCTCACACCTACAGTTCTGAACGCACCTCCATCCTGCCCTGCATCCTCTCTGCTATTCCTGTACTGACCTCACACATACAGTTCTGAACGCACCTCCATCCTGTCCTGCATCCTCTCTGCTATTCCTGTACTGACCCCACACATATAGTTCTGAACGCACCTCCATCCTGCCCTGTATCCTCTCTACTATTCCTGTACTGACCCCACACATACAGTTCTGAACGCACCTCCATCCTGCCCTGTATCCTCTCTGCTATTCCTGTACTGACCCCACACATACAGTTCTCAACGCACCTCCATCCTGTCCTGTATCCTCTCTGCTATTCCTGTACTGACCTCACACATACAGTTCTGAACGCACCTCCATCCTGCCCTGCATCCTCTCTGCTATTCCTGTACTGACCTCACACCTACAGTTCTGAACGCACCTCCATCCTGCCCTGCATCCTCTCTGCTATTCCTGTACTGACCTCACACATACAGTTCTGAACGCACCTCCATCCTGTCCTGCATCCTCTCTGCTATTCCTGTACTGACCTCACACATACAGTTCTGAACGCACCTCCATCCTGTCCTGCATCCTCTCTGCTATTCCTGTACTGACCTCACACATACAGTTCTGAACGCACCTCCATCCTGCCCTGTATCCTCTCTGCTATTCCTGTACTGACCTCACACGTACAGTTCTGAACGCACCTCCATCCTGTCCTGCATACTCTCTGCTATTCCTGTACTGACCCCACACGTACAATTCTGAACGCACCTCCATCCTGTCCTGCATCCTCTCTGCTATTCCTGTACTGACCTCACACATACAGTTCTGAACGCACCTCCATCCTGTCCTGCATCCTCTCTGCTATTCCTGTACTGACCTCACACGTACAGTTCTGAACGCACCTCCATCCTGTCCTGCATCCTCTCTGCTATTCCTGTACTGACCTCACACGTACAGTTCTGAACGCACCTTCATCCTGTCCTGCATCCTCTCTGCTATTCCTGTACTGACCTCACACATACAGTTCTGAACGCACCTCCACCCTGTCCTGCATCCTCTCTGCTATTCCTGTACTGACCTCACACATACAGTTCTGAACGCACCTCCATCCTGCCCTGCATCCTCTCTGCTATTCCTGTACTGACCTCACACATACAGTTCTGAACGCACCTCCATCCTGCCCTGCATCCTCTCTGCTATTCCTGTACTGACCTCACACCTACAGTTCTGAATGCACCTCCATCCTGCCCTGCATCCTCTCTGCTATTCCTGTACTGACCTCACACATACAGTTCTGAACGCACCTCCATCCTGCCCTGCATCCTCTCTGCTATTCCTGTACTGACCCCACACATACAGGTCTGAACGCACCTCCATCCTGTCCTGCATCCTCTCTGCTATTCCTGTACAACAACCCCACACATACAGTTCTGAACGCACCTCCATCCTGTCCTGCATCCTCTCTGCTATTCCTGTACTGACCTCACACATACAGTTCTGAACGCACCTCCATCCTGTCCTGCATCCGCTCTGCTATTCCTGTACTGACCTCACACCTACAGTTCTGAACGCACCTCCATCCTGCCCTGCATCCCCTCTGCTATTCCTGTACTGACCCCACACATACAGTTCTGAACGCACCTCCATCCTGTCCTGCATCCTCTCTGCTATTCCTGTACTGACCTCACACATACAGTTCTGAACGCACCTCCATCCTGCCCTGCATCCTCTCTGCTATTCCTGTACTGACCTCACACATACAGGTCTGAACGCACCTCCATCCTGCCCTGCATCCTCTCTGCTATTCCTGTACTGACCTCACACCTACAGTTCTGAATGCACCTCCATCCTGTCCTGTATCCTCTCTGCTATTCCTGTACTGACCTCACACATACAGTTCTGAACGCACCTCCATCCTGCCCTGCATCCTCTCTGCTATTCCTGTACTGACCCCACACATACAGTTCTGAACGCACCTCCATCCTGCCCTGCATCCTCTCTGCTATTCCTGTACTGACCCCACACATACAGTTCTGAACGCACCTCCATCCTGCCCTGCATCCTCTCTGCTATTCCTGTACTGATCTCACACATACAGTTCTGAACGCACCTCCATCCTGCCCTGCATCCTCTCTGCTATTCCTGTACTGATCTCACACATACAGTTCTGAACGCACCTCCATCCTGCCCTGCATCCTCTCTGCTATTCCTGTACTGACCTCACACATACAGTTCTGAACGCACCTCCATCCTGCCCTGCATCCTCTCTGCTATTCCTGTACTGACCCCACACATACAGTTCTGAACGCACCTCCATCCTGCCCTGCAATCGTATTGTTACAAAACTGGCAACACCTTTATACAATAAGAAAACATTTGTACAATACATATCAAAGAAAAAACACCAGGTCATTATATCACTACAGGAGTGCCAGATATTCATGATTTGTTTACAATACATATCAAATATATATATTTTAAAAATCATATTACATATATAAAAGGAGAAAAATACACAAATTCAATAATCTTTTTAAAAATTCACAGGTTTCCATAGTTGTCCCACTGTTTCTGCTCTGTTCTACTTTTCTCTCTTCTTGCTATCTGAACTGAGTAGCAATCATCTTTGTTTCCTCTGGAATTTCTTTCATTTTTACTGACACTAAAATCTTCGACGTCCAGAGATGGTATAATAATTAGAAATGTATCACTCTCAGGGTGCTGGGGTTGACATTTAAATATTTAGAAGCAAATTCAAGCACCATCTCTGCCTTTGTCTGTGCACTCCTAATATCTCTGCAACTCTCTCCCAACTGGCCTGGGAGAAGCTACTGGCCAATATAAGGCTTAGGTCCCACTGCGTCCGGCGGCGCGCGCGGCCGCGTGCGCCGCCAGTCCCTTACCGCCGGTCTCGAGGTCCCCGCTGTCTCCTTCCGGCGTGGCTGACTGCGTGCTGTGACGCGTCAGCCAGCCGGAGCTACAAGGAGCTTGTGGTTTCGGCGAGTGCCGCGTCACGTGGCACGCAAGGGAACCAATCACGGATTGGATCCCAGCAGCCATTCCGATCCACTTCCCCCCCCACGGATCCGATTCCCCGCCCTGCTCCGATTCCCCGCCCTGTTCCGATTCCCCGCCCTGCTCCGATTCCCCGCCCTGCTCCGATTCCCCGCCCTGTTCCGATTCCCCGCCCTGCTCCGATTCCCCGCCCTGCTCCGATTCCCCGCCCTGCTCCGATTCCCCGCCCTGCTCCGATTCCCCCCCCTGCTCCGATTCCCCCCCTGCTCCGATTCCCCCCCCTGCTCCGATTCCCCCCCTGCTCCGATTCCCCCCCCTGCTCCGATTCCCCCCCTGCTCCGATTCCCCCCCTGCTCCGATTTCCCCCCCGTTCCGATTTCCCCCCTTGCTCCGATTCACCCCCCCGTTCCGATTTCCCCCGTGTGTATTTGTGTATCTGAATGTGTGTGTGTCTGAGTGTGTGTGTGTCTGAGTGTGTGGGGCTGTGGGGCTGTCTGCAGTGCTGCGCTGTGTTTGTGTCTGTGTGATGGTCCCGCCCCCTCACCCATTTTGGCCACGCCCCCCCGCACCGGAAAAATTTCACTGCAGACCGCAGATCGAGGTGCAGTGAATTGCGCGCGGCCGTCAAGCAGGGCGGCCGTGCGGGCGCACGCAGCGGGGCCTTAGCCTTAGATGTTCTACTGTAGGGTTACCAGACTTCCCGTATATATATATATACGGGATTGCCGCTTTTTTCATTGTCTTGTCCCGGAAGGAAAGGTGTGTCGGGACGCAGAATGGTCACATATTTTAGTGCCTTGACGTGAAATGGAGATTAACGAAGGACTGTCCGATGCTCTCAGAAAAGAGGCATATCACTTTAATATACACACATGGTGCTGCTTGTAGCAGGGATAATATAATAAAGTCAAAACATCTTCAGGGACAAGACATATAAAAGTAATCAATCCGCTCATCTACAGGTGCGCCGACGAGTATTCTAAAACTTGCCTTGGAAAATCTGGGGCTATCACCAACAAGACCCAGGTACATGCTGGGTACATGCTGGGTACATGCTGGGTACATGCTGGGTACATGCTGGGTGCATGCTGCAACATTTCAGTGACATTTCTGCAGAGACTAATGGCCCGTCAGATTAACACAGCAGGGGTCCCTGGCAGTCCCATTCAGTTTGAATGGGACTGCCAGGGACCCCCGCTGTTAATCCGATTAGTCTGTCTGCAGAAATGTTGCAGCGTGTACCCAGCATGTGAAGGGTAGAAATCATCAAGAAGCGCAAATCATGTGGAATACAAAAGAAGACAACAAACTTATGGTGCAGTATTGTGTGAATTCGGTGTGTTAAATGGCACGGTTAAATGTTCAGAATACTCACAAACGTGAGAGGTAAGTAGGCATGTAAAGGTTTCTTTAACCCATGAGATGAAGCCTAGTATTCAGATAGGAACCCCGCTCCCATGCTTTAAAAATCTAAATTGATGTACGTGAGATACTCACCTGCTATGACATAATATATTTTTAAATACTACACCATGAGGTTTTGCGCTGTCTTTTCTTTTGTTTTTGTTTTAATCCGTTAATTGTTGGTTCTAGCCATACCCTGTAAAGGCACATTCCATACGTATTATGGCGTTAGATAAGCTCCAATTCAATTGTTTGTGTTCACCTTTTGGTGAAGCTTGATTGCAATCTGTCTTTAGGTGCATTGTGCTAGCACCCTGACGGATCTTTTGTTCGTATAATAAAAATGTGATCACGCTATGGGAGCCTGCGCTTCTCTTTCTCTGGTTTTAGATTTCTGCTTGGACGTGGTTATTGTCCAATGAAGCTGCAGCTCGGGGTGACCCTGCATTTTGAAGGACCCTGTTCCATATCAATGGACCATCTGATATCACAGCACTGGCTCATTCGTAACTACTCTATGTTATCAGTACTGTGCTATGTTATCAGTACTGTGCTATGTTATCAGTACTGTGCTATGTTATCAGTACTGTGCTATGTTATCAGTACTGTGCTATACTATCAGTACTGTGCTATACTATCAATGCTGTGCTGTTATCAGAACTGTGCTATACTATCAGTCTGTGCTATGTTATCAGTACTGTGCTATACTATCAGTACTGTGCTATGTTATCAGTACTGTGCTATACTATCAGTACTGTGCTATGTTATCAGTACTGTGCTATACTATCAGTACTGTGCTATGTTATCAGTACTGTGCTATACTATCAGTACTATCCCATGCTCTTCTTGGTGGACAAATTGAGAGATTAATTATTATTTTTTCGTGTTTAACTCACTGGGACTATTAAATTGAACTTTTCTAAAAGAGGAACATCTGGTAATGTTTGCTGAACTGCTTATGAGAGCAAGGAGGGTTGATTACTATACCATCTTCTTTATATATATTTCATCAAATATTTTATATCGCTTCTACTCTATTCTTTCCACATACTGTATAAGTGTGTTACATATCTTCCACTTTATTAGATGTACATTTGTCACGTAGATTAGTAACTATATCCCAATGTTGGTTTTACCCATTTCTTTTCACATTTATTTCACTCACATTGCACTGTATTGATCTAGCTAACACAGATTCTTGATCTTTTCGATATGAACCTGGGAGTGGTGGAAGAACCCAGCAGTTGAGTGGTGTTGTTGCCTAATACATCTGGTACCAAAAAAAAAAGGATGGCACAAAGCGATTCTATCGATTTATGCCAGTTTAACGTTGTGTCTAAATTTGATGCGTACCCAATGCCTCATAGTGATGAGTTGGTAGATTGTTTGGTAAAGTGATCTTGGTGGCAAGCTAATCAGCTAAACCCTTCAAGGTATTAACTTGGTGATTGAGAGGAACTGTGCAGTGCTTGGGCTACATCAGGCTCGTCAAACTCAGAATAGCATGGGGGGGGCGATTCTTAAGCCCGACAGAAAGACTCGGACCGCACCAGATTTTTTTTTTATAAACAGTCATTATAACTCACGTGTACACTTGTTTCTTGCATTTTCTTTTTAAAAAATACGTAAACGTCGCTAACATCTCTCTCCCCATCCCACCTCTATCTATCTCTCTCCCACATCCATTCACTCCCTCTCCCATCCCTTCTCTCCCCAATCTCTTCTCTCTCTCCTCCCAACCCTTCTCTCTTTTCCCCCAAACTCTTCTCTCATTTCCGCCAACCCTTCTTTCTCTCTTCAATACCCCCTTCCCCAGACCAGCACCCTCCTCCACAATAGCCCCACACAAGCCCCCCCCCACAATAGCCCCCCACCTGCCCACCTCCCGCACAATAGCCTTCCACCTGCTCCCCTTCCCCACATTAGCCGTCCACATTCCCCCCTCCCCTCATTAGCCCTCCACTTAACCCCTCTCCCACAATAGCCCACCACCTGCCTCCCTCCCCCACAATAGCCCTCCACCTGCCCCCTCCTGCCCCCACTCCAATAGTCCCCACCTTCCCACCTTCCGCTGTCACGGTAGGACCAGCTTATTACAACTTTTAATTACCGGGATCATTGATTGAGCAAGCAGAGAGATAAAAATAAATTGCGTTTATTCACCTAATGAATACACAAAAATACAGTAAAAAAGACACACTTACTTTGGAAAACTGGGATAACAAACCGAATCTTTCCTAATTGCAAACACACAGCAAAATATTCCAGGCCACTTTTCATTCCTCCGGCCATTCCGGTCACTTATCCTCTGAGAAAAGTAGACGATTTACTCAAGAGGTGGAACTTCTCCAATGGGAGTGAATCTCAGGTGAATCACACAAGGTGGAACTGATTAAACTCTTAGATGAAACTTTTAGAACAGAAAAATCAGACCTGTGTCAGGACTTTTCAAACCTCTGGTGTCCAGGTCCCAGAAAACCTGCAGCCCAATCAAAACACCTTAGCAACCGCATAACGACCAATCTAAAATACTCATACAGGGTTTCCCACCCCTGAGCCTTTTCCCCGGGCAGGTGAAATAGCCCCCTCTGCCCCTTCGCCCCCCCACGGTGCGAGGCTCCACAGTGGCTGGCTGTTTAGCAAAGGGTGTTAGGTTGCCTTGTTTCATGCCAGAATATGGGTGCTCTATAATAATGGCAGGGCCCATATGGCCTCACACCTAGGCATCTCTGAGCCCTTTCAAGTATGGCCCCTGGACAGACACACCGGAGCCGAGCTTGGTAACCATCTGTGTCTTCCAGAGTCTATAACTTAGAAAGCCCTCAGCTCATATACAGATCAGCAATATCTATACATATTAAACTATTCCCGTTTAATAAAAGATGTGGTGTCCTGTCTGCTGCATGCAAAAAGTTATGAGTTCCTATTCTGATGTCATGCATGGAGTGAGTGTATATCCCCAACAAATCACTAGCCTCATTCCTGGCACACATTAGAAACATACTTTTAAACACTGCAAATCTGCTCAGCTTCATAACCTTAGCGTGAGCACCTTCCTGAACCACTACTCTAGGCTCAGGATACCTGGGCATGTACAGTATGGGGGTACTTCTGCTATACTGGGGAGCCCCATGCTATACTAAGGTCTCTGTGTATACCTGCAGATATCTTTTAACCCCTTCATACCCATTTACCTTGTCTGGAAGATGCTGCAGCAGGGACTCTGGCAGTGAGTCGTCAGAGCGTTTTCAGGGTACAAGGTTGGCGGAATAATGCGCTTAGCTGTATCAGAGGATATCACTCAATCTCTGTATACAACTTTTGGAGTATCCCATAACCCTGTACCCCGCTACATATACGCATTCTGCAAAGACTTTCTCCGCCAAACCCACCCTGAAACTTACATCCTAGAAATCGCCCGATCCCAGCATCCCCGGAGAGGAAATAAAATCGCATCATTCTTTAATGTCGCAAAATCAGTATACAGTTGCAGTAATACATTTTTTACATCTGGGTCCCAGAGCTGACACTCTAAGACCCTAACACACGGGTCAGGGTTAACCAAGTGGGCCTGAACTTTATTATAAGCCCAGTTAACCCCTTCCCCGCCACACCCGCCCCCCACCCCAATTGCCCCCACCTTCCCCCCTCCTGCCCCCACCTGCCCCCCTCCTGCCCCCACCTGCACGCCACCCCAATTGCCCCCCACCCCAATTGCCCCCACCTTCCCTCATCCCACCCCCTCCTGCCCCCCACCCAAATTGCCCCCACCTTCCCCCTCCCACCCCACACCCCAATAGCCCCAACCTTCCCCCCTCCTGCCCCAATAGCCCCCACCTTCCACCTCCCACCTCAATAGACCCCACCTTCCCCCCTCCTGCCCCCTTCAAAACCCCACCCCAATAGCCCCCACCTTCCACCTCCCACCTCCCACCCCAATAGACCCCACCTTCCCCCCTCCCGCCCCCTTCAAAACCCCACCCCAATAGCCCCAACCTTCCCCCCTCCTGCCCCAATAGCCCCCACCTTCCACCTCCCACCTCCCACCCCAATAGACCCCACCTTCCCCCCTCCTGCCCCATCCTGCCCCAATAGCCCCCACCTTTCCCCTCCCGCCCTCCACCCCAATAGCCTCCACCTTCCCCCCTCCATCCCTCCATCCACCCACCCCAATAACCCCCACCGATATCCTCCACCTTCCACCCTCCATCCCCCCCACCCCAATAGCCCCCACCTGATAGCTGCCACCTTCCCCCCTCCCGCCTTTCACCCCAATAGACCCCACCTTCCCCCACCCGCTCCCCACATTCCCCCCTCCCGCCCTCACTCCAATAGCCCCCACCTTCCCCCCTCCTGCCCCCACCGCAATAGCCCCCACTTTCCCCACTCCCGCCCCCTCTTGCTCCCACCCCAATAGCCCCCACCTTCCCCAATAGCCCCACCTTCCCCCCTCCTGCCCCCCACCGCAATAGCCCCTTCCTCCCACCCACCCCCTCCTGTCCCCTACCCCAATAGCCCCCTCCTACCCCCCACTGCAATAGCCCCCACCTCCCACCCACCCCCTCCTGTCCCCTACCCCAATAGCCCCCTCCTACCCCAATAGTCCCCTCCTTCCCCTGTCCCACCCCAATAGCCCCCTCCTACCCCAATAGTCCCCACCTTCCCCCCCACTTACCCCTGTCCTGCCCCCTTCTTCCCCCTCCCGCCCTCTCCTGCCCCTCCTAACCCTCCTGCCCCCCACCCCAACAGCCTCCACCTTCCTCCCTTCCGCACCCTTCTGCCCCCCACCCCACCCCACCCCAATAGCCTCCACCTTCCCCCCTCCTGCCCCTACTGTCCCACACCTCAATAGCCTTCTTTTTCTCCACTCCCACCCCAATAGCCCCCCCTCCCCCCTCCCACCCCATTAGCACCCACCTTCTCCCACCCCACCTTCCCCCCTCCTGCCCCCTTCTTCCCCCTTCTTCCCCCTCCCGCCCCCTCCTGACCCCCACCCCAATAGCCTCCTCCATCCCCCTCCTGCCCCCTTCTTCCCCCTCCCGCCCCCTCCTGACCCTCAACCCAATAGCCTCCTCCTTCCCCCTCCTGCCCCCTTCTTCCCCCTCCCACCCCCTCCTGACCCCCAACCTAATAGCTTCCTTCTTCCCCCTCCTGTCCCCTCCTGCCCCACAACACAATAGCCTCCACCTTCCCCCCTCCCGCCCCCCACCCCAATAGTCTCCACCTTCCCCCCTCCTGCCCCCTCCTGCCCCCTCCTGCCCCTCCTGCCCCACACCCCAATAGCCTTCTCCTCCCCCCCTTCCACCCCAATAGCCCGCATCCCAATAGCCCCCCCATCCCAATAACCCACACCGGAATAGCCCCCACCTTCCCTCTCCCACCCCCTTCTGCCCCCCCAATAGCCCCCATTTCCCCCCTCCTGCCCCCCACCCCAATAGCCCCCATTTCCCCCCTCCTGCCCCCCACCCCAATAGCCCCCAGCTTCCCCCTACTGCCCCCCACCACAATAGCCACCTTCCCACTCCTGCCCCCCACCCCAATAGATCCCACCTTCCCCCCTCCTGCCCCCCACTCCAATAAACCCCACATTCCCCCCTCCAGCCCCCCACCCCAATAGCCCCCACCTTCCCTGCCCCAGCAGCCCACACCTTCCATCCTCCTGCCCCCCACCCCAATAGATCCCACCTTCCCCCTCCTGCCCCCCACTCCAATAAACCCCACATTCCCCCCTCCAGCCCCCCACCCCAATAGCCCCCACCTTCCCTGCCCCAGTAGCCCACACCTTCCACCCTCCTGCCCCTCACCCCAATAGCCCCCACCTTCCCCCTCCCAACTCCTCCTGCCCCAGTAGCCCACACCTTGCACCCTCCACCCTCCTTCCCCCACCCCAATAGCCCCCACCTGCCCCCACCCCAATAGCCCCCACCTGCCCCCCTCCTGCCCCCCAAATCTTACTTTTATGGGTGCTGCACGGCCTTCTTCTGGCATGCACCGGCTGAGGAGCATGCGGAGGGGGAGCAAATGGAGGAGAGCAGGAGCACCACACCAGCAGTGCTGGGAGGCGTGCAAACCAGTGGGGAGGAGGCAGCCAGGCAGTAACTTCCAGTGCCACCCTATGCATGGGATTCCTGTCCCAGCGCTCCCCGGGCCCCCGCCACCCTATGCATGGGATTCCTGTCCCAGCGCTCCCCGGGCCCCCGCCACCCTATGCATGGGATTCCTGTCCCAGCGCTCCCCGGGCCCCCGCCACCCTATGCATGGGATTCCTGTCCCAGCGCTCCCCGGGCCCCCGCCACCCTATGCATGGGATTCCTGTCCCAGCGCTCCCCGAGCCCCCGCCACCCTATGCATGGGATTCCTGTCCCAGCGCTCCCCGGGCCCCCGCCACCCTATGCATGGGATTCCTGTCCCAGCGCTCCCCGGGCCCCCGCCACCCTATGCATGGGATTCCTGTCCCAGCGCTCCCCGGGCCCCCGCCACCCTATGCATGGGATTCCTGTCCCAGCGCTCCCCGGGCCCCCGCCACCCTATGCATGGGATTCCTGTCCCAGCGCTCCCCGGGCCCCCGCCACCCTATGCATGGGATTCCTGTCCCAGCGCTCCCCGGGCCCCCGCCACCCTATGCATGGGATTCCTGTCCCAGCGCTCCCCGGGCCCCCGCCACCCTATGCATGGGATTCCTGTCCCAGCGCTCCCCGGGCCCCCGCCACCCTATGCATGGGATTCCTGTCCCAGCGCTCCCCGAGCCCCCGCCACCCTATGCATGGGATTCCTGTCCCAGCGCTCCCCGGGCCCCCGCCACCCTATGCATGGGATTCCTGTCCCAGCGCTCCCCGGGCCCCCGCCACCCTATGCATGGGATTCCTGTCCCAGCGCTCCCCGGGCCCCCGCCACCCTATGCATGGGATTCCTGTCCCAGCGCTCCCCGGGCCCCCGCCACCCTATGCATGGGATTCCTGTCCCAGCGCTCCCCGGGCCCCCGCCACCCTATGCATGGGATTCCTGTCCCAGCGCTCCCCGGGCCCCCGCCACCCTATGCATGGGATTCCTGTCCCAGCGCTCCCCGGGCCCCCGCCACCCTATGCATGGGATTCCTGTCCCAGCACTCCCCCGTGTCGGCTCGTGGGCCTCATGGATTCCCTTGAATAAAATCTCAACTCTTCCACTGTAGAACTCTACTTTCTAATTACGGACAGTTCCGGTTTCTCTTTTCACCTTTATTTATGTACAGTATAGCGCTATATTATTTGATGTATGTTCATCCCAGGCTTTTCTAGAATATCCCTTGATTGTGGCCTGGTAAGCTCGTCTTGGCGGTATTATTTGGGGTAGTTGTTGGTAAATATATGTAAATGATGGTGGCCCCACTTAGCTGAGCACAACCGGTATATTGGGTAAGAGCTCAAGGGATTCCTCCTGGACCCTGGATTATCTAAACCTCGCTCCCCATATAAAGCAGGGGCTACGCAGTGTCAGCATGGCGATTCCCTAGATCCACTCTAACCATGATCTGCCACTGCCACTTATCTCTCTGGCTCTATTAAATGTCCCTAATTGGTCTTACTATAATAATAATAATAATAATAATAGCATGTTTTTGTATAGCGCTGCTAGTTATACATAGCGCTTTACAGAGACATTTTGCAGGCACAGGTCTCTGCCCCATGGAGCTTACAATCTATGTTTTTGGTGCCTGAGGCACAGGGAGATAAAGTGACTTGCCCAAGGTCACAAGGAACCGACACCGGGAATTGAACCAGGCTCCCCTGCTTCAAACACTCAATGCCAGTCAGTGTCCTTTACTTACTGAGCCACTCCCTCTCCCGTAGTCTCTAATGCTGTGTGACCTAATTTACTAGTGCCTGGAAAGGCTGCCGACAGGGGGAGAGCCGGGACAACTGTCCCGGCCCCAGACCGGCCAGTCTAGACAGGAAACTGGGCCTGAGGGGAAGAGAAACTTCTTTAAAAGGGAATAAGCTCACAAATTATCCACTTGTGTTTTAAGCGTGTTACTCCCCTGGGGTGGGTAAGTGTAAATGGAGGTTGGCCTGTATGTCATTGTGCCTCCTGGTTATAATCACAATACAGAAGCAGGACATAGTGAAGTGCTCATATTTAAAAAAATTATCCACAAATTAATGAAAGCCACTAAAAATATTATAGTTGAAACAGGCATGTTTGGGGTAAGTCCCAGCACAGACTTAAGACAGACTCTCAGTGCGATGTTAGCTCTGCAGTGTGTTCTCCGAGTCTCCACCTGATGGCATCAGCAGACGGGGCGCCACGTGTGATGCTGTGGGGGTCTCGTTTCCTCTGTGTTCCCAGACATACTCAGGTAGTCCAGGGAATGAACCCTACCAATTTCACCTCAAGAAGCTCATCACCCTTGAAGAAACTTTTTGAAGTGAAACGCGTTTACACACATGCCGCACTGCCTGCTATTCCAGTATCGTCTTGCCCACGCTTCAGAGAAGCTGCTGGTGTACTTACACCACACAAATTGTAACATCACCACAACCCCAAATGTGACGCAGGAGGGTAGTAACTTTTTTTTAACCACCAAAAAAATGATTTCAGAAATAGTCAAATTTATTATACAGTATTGTATTGAATTGGCACAAAACACAGTGAAATATTCTATACAAATATAAAGGCTTTGTTGTTCTGTTTGTTTACAATTCTTGCAACTTTACTTCCTGCAGGTCACGGTGATTATTACAAAAATGTGCCACTCCCTTGCATGTTTATTTTTCAGTTGTTATATTCCACCCCATACCTTAATCATTTTTTTTTCGTCTCTCTGATTTTTTAAACTGTTTAATTCCTGAAACGTTGACCCCAAAACTGAAAAAGAGACTTATTAGTGGAGCTCAGCATAGGACAGTTTGACAAATCAGACCACTTTAGAAAACCACTCCGTGCTGCCTGCTCGAAGTGAGAATAAATAGCAGGAGATGCCATCTGGACACTCTACTATAGGCTTTGGGGCCTTTCACAAAAAGAATGTGATATTTAAAAACAATAAACACACAATTCCAGCAAGCTCTAAACCTAGAACCCACCTCACACACACACCAAAAGGAGCTGGCCAAATGTATACAAAAGACAAAAATACCCAATGCTACATCCATTATGACAAAATACATAGATAAATACTGCAATGTTAGTATTCTCATGAGTAAGGGTCATTTAATTAAAACCTTTGGCCAAAGCGTTATAAGCCTGCAGCCACTTCACGGCATGACCTGTATGCAGGTCCTAACCCTACCTGTGAACATTCTCATTTACCTCTGCAGTGGGGGGAGAATGGTCTTAATGGACCTGTCCTGCACTGGAACATGGAAAACCCTGCTACTTAAAAAGTGTGGAGGGGTGAGCTTAAACCCAGGGAGGTGGGGCCCCCAACATTTAATATCCATGTGTGAAAAAGTATGTGAACCTTTAGGCCATGGCCAGAGTGAGGAGACGCATGCGTACTCACTCACGCTTGGCGAATTTAAATACAAGTTACCTGATGCATGCGTCCAAAGTGCTGCTTCATGCACGCGCATATGTGCTTGGACCGGAGCTGTGCTTGGGGTGACAGCAGAATTTGTTTTTTGAACGTGATGGCGGGTCACATGACTGGCTAACAACCAATGAGAGCACAGCAGTCACAATAACCAATCAAATGGAGCCGAGGACGTGACATCAGTTCAAAAGAACTACCAGTGAATGTCTTTGCAATACTGTAGCAACACAGAGTAAGGTCGCATTTCATTAGCGCTTATCGCTGGAATGTTGTTTTTATATGGCTTTTAATTTTACTCAACGGTTTTTTTTGTGCAATTCCTGCACAAGGATCATTTTGTTCTGTTCTAATAAAATTTGATCGCGCGCGCTTCTTTTCTTTGTTCCTATACTTAAAAAGCAGTCTCAGAAGTTTTGATAAATATTTTCCATATACTTAGATTGCAAGTGCATGGATCTTAGAGCATTGCAGTTCAAGTTTTTTGCACTGGGCACACATCCTCCCAAGGGTTTTAGATTCAAATGGCAGTTGTCCAAAATGTAAACCTCCCAAGGCAGACCTCACTCACTGCATATGGCATTGCAGGAAGAAAGATTCTGGAAGAGTAAAGTAGTGGGCTACATTAAGAGACTCCTGGACACGTCCCTATCTTGTCAAAATGTTCCAATACTATTCAGAGATATAATTAGCTGGCCTAATAGAATATGTTAAAAGAATAGCCTATTAGATCGGATATTACTGATGGCAAAAAAATTTTTTTAATGATAAACTGGCTCAATGTTAAACTCCGCATGGTCAGCCAACTTGAAAACTTTTTATTTTGAATTATGTCTATCAAAAAGTCTGACGTCTCTCTGAATAGGGATATAGAAAGCAGTACATTTCTAAAGAAATAGAACATTTCATTTTTAAACTACTATTGGAAACCAGAGATTTCATTCTCAAACTATTTGATCACACAACGGAGTTTGCGGAAGCCAGACTGACATGAGTGGTAGAAAATCCCAACTTGGCCCTGGTCCTTCTCTACGTTACATTGTCATTGTAGAGGTAAAATTAATTAAGTGCATTTTTGGCAAAAAACAAAAAACAAACACTCACTAAGTGCACTTGGAATTTCTTGATATTTCTATTGGAAAAAAAAAATCCAATTAAGTGCCTATTTAGTCATCGAGCAGAGTAACCACAACATAAAACTCATTAAGTATGACTTTGAAATAATGTCAAAAAGAACATTCAGTCACCTTTTCCTCTGTACTCAAAGAATGCCTTACCTGTACAACGACAATATACTTATTTTTGCCTTGTTTTTTGTCCAGGTGGCTCGAATAGGTCAGTGCTATCCTAGCTCGTGTAAGGTGTGATAGTTTATAGAAATGTAGGTTAGTTTTAGGCGCTTTGTTTTGTTATATTATTATTTAGCTATCTGCCAAGTTCTTCTCTTAGGATAAATTCTATAATATCCAGAAAATTAGTGCATGCATAGGACAAACCATGAGCATCAGTTTAAAACCCGTGGAAAGTACACAAGAAGATGTGGAAGGCCTGGATATATGATATCGAAAAGTGAATAGGCTAATATGTTGTATTGTGTCATCATGTTGTACAACAATCCATGTGATGTATCTTATGCAAATATGTATGTTACTTTCTTTGATGCACCAATGAAGGAATTGAAGAAAAGAAACATTACAGACAAACACTGGACAGACTGTTACAGAATCACTGTGTAAACCCCCTCCCTCCTAAAAGATTACTAACAATATTGGTATATGCTTGACCCCACCCTTGTTGTTATGGGGATCCAGACATCACTCATGGGAGTATTGAAGGAAGAGGGGCTGTTCAGGAAGGGCAGGTTCCCCAAGTTCCAGAGGAGCTGAGCCTTGGGGAATGTAGATGGATATGTTAATAGGGTGATAAACAGGTGGGCCTGGCCTATGCTATGTTGAAGATAGGGCCAGTATCCCCTAAGTAAGGAGCCCCTTAAAAAAAAAAGTCCGGTACAGTTCAGTAAAAGGAATACGGACCTTCTCCCACAACTACCCATGCAATTAAGTCAGAGTACCTCCATATAAGTGGTACGAGTGGGTACAGATGGAAGAGAAGTATTGGTGTATGTCTTTGTATAAAACTCTGTACAACGTGTCAAGATAATGACTGAGTGGTCCCCAAGTAGATGACATGAATAAATGACAGTTGTACAATAAAAGTTCCTGACACCCAATATTTCACAACTTTGCTACCTAATCGCCCAGTCGCCTGAATGCCAGCACCCTGAGTTAAGGTAAATTATGCGGAGTAGTGTATTTAGATAGAAAAGATCCCATATGATGCACTCATCTCCACTAAGTATAAAATAACATTTTATTGATAATGTCGAAAACAAACTTGCAGGACCGCAGGAATAATCTGCAGGTACATTACTTGACACAGTAAGCAGATACTTTTAGACTTATCTAGGCTAGGAGGTTATACACTGGAGTGATTTCTCTGGACATACAGGTTCAGCTATACTCCGTAGCACAGCACGGCTAAGCGCTATCAGTTAGGTTTTAATTGAGTTTTGTTTTTGACATTATCAATAAAATGTTGTTATTTTATACTTAGTGGAGATGAGTGCATCATATGGGATATTTTCTCTCTAATTACACTGATACCCTTTATCTTTGATAACACCACTCCAATTTTAGTAATTTGGCAAGCTTAGCAGGACCACCCTCCCCTTCTCTCCCCCCACCCTATTTAATTACAAATTATGCGGAGTAGCCATACACACACCACACCAATATAATCTCCCTAGGAAGCCGAGCAGTTGCAACCAATTTCAATACATTAAAAAAAAATCTGTTTTAGTCAAACACCCTCATGGGAATAATTTAATGAAATATAAATGTGCAGCAAATACATGGAAAAAACCCAGATTTAAACAGAAAACCGATACTTTTGTTCAATGCATGTTACTCATATTACTCATATGGGGAGAATTAGAAGTAGTCCCAGCAGCAATCTCCATATACCACAAAGGTGCGTGTATGGAAAAAAAAATTCTATGTACAGTAGATATAGGTAGTGCCATAGCAAGGCTTGTACAGGCACCGGGCAAAGGCAGCTCGAGCGCATGCACTGTCGGCAAGTGCTCTTTGCGCATGCGTACTCCATGCTGCCGCAAAATTATGCATTGTTCACTCTTGAGAGCGGCCCCCCCACCCCAAGAGCACGGGCTATAGCTACACCCCTGGATACAGGTCGAGAGATTCCACGAAATCACTAGATTATCAAAAATTAAAAAAAAAGTACCAGTACATTTTTCTCATTTTTGATAATCCAGTGGTTTGGGGACTTTATTTTTGTAATGTGCCTTCCTCTTTTTGTATAACACACACATAGCGTGTCTATTAACCCTTAAAGGGGCCAAAGAGCCATTATGCTGCAGACCCTCCCCTCAGCATCTAAACACAGGCAAGTCAGACTGACTCAAGGTCATAGTCTAACAATAACACAGTCTTGTTTTTATTTTTGTAATACCATATGCTGGTCTTGACCGAACTGGATCACTATGGCCGTGCCCTGGAGTTAGTCCAATGACCAAGTCTCACCGGTGAAGCTGGTATTAACTTAGAAAACCTTTAATGCTTTATCTAAACCCCTTCATTACCAGCGAATCCCTCCAGTATTAAGCAGCAGATTGGAGACTCCACCCCAATAATTTGGTAATTTCTTCAGAATTATTCCTCTCTCTCGGGTAGTGCAGTCAGGATTCCACCCAAGAATAGGCTGCACAACAGCACCCTCCTGAAGTTCGTAAACTATCCAAACTGAGTAACTTCTGAAAATAAATATTTTCAGGTACATTTAATACGACCGTGTGAGAGGTCCGGTCTTCTTCTTCTCACTTGCATTTAAGATATTGTTTCAGGGAGAAAAGTTATATATGTGCAGTTGTACATGCACATACTGTATACTAATTTTTCAGATTATTATGAGGGAGTCTCAGACACATAGGGAAGACGTTTATCAAAAACGCTTCCTCCTCCACAGCTGTGTAAATAGAATGCGCACCCACTTCACATACCAAGGTAGACGCTACTTTTCTGGCCACATTCAAGATTCGGGTCCTGCACAGCCTTCCACATGACCAGCATCTCATAGGGCACAAAGCGGTGTACCATCAGCAGCTCCCTGTAATAGCAGGGATCGAAGGAGTCAATCCTTTTAGAGGGCACTCTTACCCCTACTGTACTCATGGCCATGTGAGAGGCTGGCACCAGCCCAGCCTTTGCCAGGCACATGCCCAGATAGACATCGTCAATAGGGAAAAGTTGGATCCCCAGGGACTTATGGTAGATGACACGGGCGGTGTACCCAGACATGAGGATGCCGCCCCCTCCACAGTACATGGGGTAGGAGTCGGAGGCTGTCACCTGCACTGGGACATAGTATTTGCTCCAGGACTCCCGGATGGGGCCAACGTTAGCAATCAGCTGACCAACAAAGAGGTGATGGTCCCCGCCGCCCTCCCCCAGGCCCTGCAGGTAAGTGACAACATTAAAGGTGTTAACAAAGACATCATCATCCCCATTGAAGATAAAGTGAGTTCCGGGACAACTGTCCTCCAGCCACTGGTGGAATAGAACCTGCTTTAGGGTCAGATTGAAAAAGGTGTCATGGAAATCCCACTGCAGAATGTCCCCGTAAGTCCGGCTCTCGATGGTCAGCAGCTGCCTCATACGTTTCTCCTCCTTCGGCTCTTTGGGAATCCCGGCAAGGAAGATCCTTCTCACCTGGGCACCTCTATAGGTCTCCTCCACCCCCCACGTCTGTCGGATGATGGCCCTGCGCTCGTAATTCCCAGGGGATGATTTGATAGCTAGCAGCAGGAATACCGCCTTGGATGCAGCCGCCCCCCCACACTTCATGGGGGAGTCCAGAATTTGAGGAAAGCTCTTGCAGTGTCGATACCTGAGGAAGTCCTGGATGTGAGCGTGCAGGGTGGAGAAGCCTTTAATGCTCGTGACGGAAGCATTCGCCTGGCATGTGGCGGGGGCCCATTTCAGCTTGCCGAGGGCTGGTGTGGCAGTAGTGAGGTGGGAGTCAGGCTCCTCTCCATACACAACGGGCAGTTCGTCTTCACTTCCCTGCATGATGAAGAAGAGACCTAGCATACACACGGTGAGAAGGACCACAATCTCCACGTGTCGATAGGACCGTCTCATGCTGACCCTGCCAGGGAAAACAAAGGCTAAAATGAGTACGGTGAGATGAAATTAAAAAGGATTCTTTCTACATTACAATCCCCAAAGCCACTGCTTTTTATTTATTTACACGTTAACCAGTTTACTGTCTTTATAAAGAAATATCGATTTGTTTTAGAAGGTGTCTGTCCCTGTGTGTTTCTATATTATATGTGTATGTATATCTTTATTGATCTAACGCCCACAGTGTAATCGGCCCTGAAAAGACAGACAATACATAACGGGGAATTATAATACAATAAGTGCAACAAACAAAAAATCAGACAATAGGAAAGGAAAGTCCCTTTATTTCCTTGAACCGTAGGCAGCAACATAAGATTGTAAGCTTGTAAGTGAAGGGTTCATTTTGCCTGCAATATTCTATGTACAGGTCTGAGTACACTGCCTACAAAGCATTGCAGACGTCTGACAGTGATGGTGGTATGCTGCGTATTCACAGGCGAGATATATTTAACCACTTCCCTGCCACAGAGGCTGCCCAGATGGAACATGTGAGAAACTTGTTAAGTGTTTTTCATTTGTCGCAGATTGTTATCAGAGTTTACACCACCTCCTTCTACCACCTCTCCCTATAACTCACATCGCTTCCTATTGCTCCATATAACTTCTCCTATTGCCCAATATAACCTCTCCCTATAACTCCTTCTATTGCTCCATATACGACAAAAAAAAGCGCAAAACGCAAATGGTGAAGTATATCAAAATTCTTAATTCAGTGATAAGGAGGTAAGTATTCTGCGTACATCATATATGAAAATCATAAGCATTCACGTGTAATACACGAGGTTACCGCACACTCATCGGCAAGGGTGAAGGTTCCAGAGAAGTACCCCAACAGATCCTTTCCTGTTGTCATTCAGACATCATCTGTCTCTCATACAGCGTCTGTGGTGCTGCAAAGGTGTGTGAAGAAACAGCACTGTCACGTCCTTTCTATGCTGTATCCACGTAATGGGAGATAGTCTCTGTGATCGAACAGGAGTCTCTGTAACCTGTCACACACGCCCGTGTGGTTATAGGCTCACAGTGAGAGCGCAGTCGGCATACAGCTGTGTTGTTCCACCTCGTGGCTCGCGCGCCTCGATGACGTCACTCGTCGGGCAGGAGACAGAGCAAAGAGTACCAGGGTGGAAGTGAAGGCAACCGCCGTGCAGGGAATAAGTACTAAGCACACAGGGCACTTAGAAACGCAACCGCATACAATACTAATACTCCGATTACAAAGGTATCATAACATTAATCAATCCAACGCGTTTCGAAGCTGCAACGCTTCTTCAGGGATCCCGCAACAGGGATTTCTGAAGAAGCGTTACAGCTTCGAAACGCGTTGGATTGATTAATGTTATGATACCTTTATAATCGGAGTATTAGTATTGTATGCGGTTGCGTTTCTAAGTGCCCTGTGTGCTTAGTACTTATTCCCTGCACGGCGGTTGCCTTCACTTCCGCCCTGGTACTCTTTGCTCTGTCTCCTGCCGGACGAGTGACGTCATCGAGGCGCGCGAGCCACGAGGTGAAACAACAAAGCTGTATGCCGGCTGCGCTCTCACTGTGAGCCTATAACCACACGGGCGTGTGTGACAGGTTACAGAGACTCCTGTTCGATCACAGAGACTATCTCCCATTACGTGGATACAGCATAGAAAGGACGTGACAGTGCTGTTTCTTCACACACCTTTGCAGCACCACAGACGCTGTATGAGAGACAGATGATGTCTGAATGACAACAGGAAAGGATCTGTTGGGGTACTTCTCTGGAACCTTCACCCTTGCCGATGAGTGTGCGGTAACCTCGTGTATTACACGTGAATGCTTATGATTTTCATATATGATGTACGCAGAATACTTCCCTCCTTATCACTGAATTAAGAATTTTGATATACTTCACCATTTGCGTTTTGCGCTTTTTTTTGTCTTTTTTCTCTTAGTGCGTGGGAGTGCTGAGCCACTCTTTAATTCTAGCTGCATACGCTGACACCTACGGTTTTGTATGGTTTCATTTTTTTATCACTTCCACTGTAGGGTAGTGCCTTATTTAGTACTAGTTTTTACTAGACTTATGTTTTTCAAGGAATTAATATATGGTGTATGGTTTGACATTAATTGAACACATTAATTGAACACAGTTAAGTTTTGTTTTGGGTTGCGCACTTTATTTCTTTATTTCTATTGCCCCATATAACTGCTTCCTATAACTTTTCCTATTGCCCCATACAACCTCTCCCTATAACTCCTCCTATTGCCCCATAACCTCACCCTATAACTCCTCCTTTTGCTCCATATAACCGCTCCCTATAACTCCTCCTATTGCTCCATAAAACCGCTCCCTATAACTCCTCCTATTGCTCAATATAATCCCTCCCAATAAACCAACTCCTATTGATCCATCTAACCGCTGCCTATAACCTCTCATAAGGACACACCGCATATCTCAAGTTGACACACACAGGGACACAACAAACAGATGACAAATGCTTCTTGGCACCAATTTTATGACAAGTGAGGATGTTTATTGCTGCCCCGGGTTAGACATCAGTCTCATCATCTATCAACCCCTGATTGAGCTACCTGTGCTGAAGCAGGGATATCCTGAAAACCTGCCCTGTTGGTGGCCCTTGATGATTGGGAGTTGGCCCCCCCTAACGTATATAATGAAACATTGTGCTGTGTCGCATTTTGGGGTTTATTGTGCGCCAACGCTATTAATAAACTTTTTATGCAAATGATTTTGATGCACTTTTCTACTTTTTTTTTTTTATTATTACTAAATGGTGTGACCCAAGCCCCAGGCTAATACACGGTATTATATGCAAAGCTGTATTACATTAAGTACTTTATTGCTTCCTCCTGGCACTCTTCCACCCATATATAAACAGCTTTCACAATAGCTCTCTCAAGATCTAGAGAATTAATTCGAGGTGGAATTAGTGTCCGGGATGCCCCGGTGCGTAAAAATAAATAAAGCCCCCCCCCCCCCTCCTCCTTCCGGGGGGCCCAACCTGTGGTGTGGGTGCGGCAGAGGGAGCCCACCCAGACGGTGGTTGTCGAAGGTGGGTCCGACTTCTAGTAGGGCCCAAGGTCCGTGTTAGGAGCACCTGGGCAGGCACCCTTCGCCGCTGGGGAAGGCCCCGCACTGCAGGTAGGGCGCGGTGACAGAGTGTGCAGGGAGGTGGGACTTTAGAAATACTGGAATGATGTTCCGGCTGCTAAAATAAGTGCTAGAACGATGTTCCGGCCTGTGGAGGATGGGTCCTTAAAAAGGTGGTGGGGCCTAATGCCGAACCGACTGCACGTAGGGTAGTCCTGCAACTGGTCTTATTCCTCATCAAATCGAAATGTCTACAGCAGGGGTTTCAAACTCAGTCCTCAAGGGCCACAAACAGTCGAAGTTTTATGGATATCCCTGCTTCAGCACAGGTGGCTCAATCAGTGGCTCAGCTGAAGCAGGAATATTCATAAAGCCTGGCCTGTTGGTGAAAAGAAAAATCAAACTGTTGCCCCCGGGACAAATAAGAAATGGGGGGCATGACGGGATGGTCGAGATCCCCTTAAGAGAGATGTAAGCATTAATTGGCGATTGAGCTAAGAAACGAAGAGGGAGGAGGGAGGAGGCTGCACCGTGGCCATATACAGCCTTATCTAGAGGGATTAAGTGGTGGGGAAGGCGGCGACAGGCCTTGGCTAGGGTGGTGGGTCTGTCGGTGTCCTTCCTTAACCCTTTGGCTGCCAATAGATGTAGCCAAGTTATGGGGTTCTGCACTCCAGGGACCCCATGACGTGGTAGCTACGACATAATCTAGTTGCTTGTTTTCATAGGGGATGACACGTTCTGCGCTCCTATGACTGATCTATCAGGAAGAGGAATGCAAGGACACCTCTCCTTCCGTTCTGTCAGCAGTGACTGCGCGACCCCGTGATCAGTCACGTGACTGCGTGTGCCGGTGGGGCCGTGGAAATCTGGTGCCCGTAGCCCTTCAAAAAGGTTAAAGCAGCAATCTGTGCTGCTCGTTTTATTTACGGATATATTTTTGTTCCCCTAATGTGAAACAAGGGGGCCTCCCAGAGCTTGGCTGCAGTAATACAAGCTCCAGGGGACCCTCCATTCCTCAGATACTTCATAATGTCCGCACAAGAATTCTTGTCTGGGAGAAACAATATGACCACTGAGGTCAGCCTCCCTCTGGCAGCCAATAGAAAGCGGCGACCTCATCGCGAGAGGACATGGCAGCTTCCACATTGGTTGACCCCGCACTAATCTTGTTTTTTTTCCCTTGCAAGCGCTGGCAAAAGTTAAAAAAAAAAAACATTATATTCAGGGGTTTCCAGGAGCTCCAAGTGCCCCAGTTCAGTTCATACAAGGCAATATATACACACACACACTCACTGAAGAACTAATTTATAGAGAGATAGAGAGATAGAGATATATAGACATGTGGTAACCAGGGAAATCCTGATGGCAAAAGACAGCACACCGCAGTAGTAGTCCAAAAAATGTATATTGTGAACACAGGGCCGCCAACGTTTCGGTCCTCGTAGAGGGACCTTCCTCAGGGCAATATATATTTTTTTAGGGGCGGGGGTAGATTTGCTGTTGTTTTTTTCCCTTCTCAACATCCATGGACCCTGTGTTCCCACATACATATTTGAAAGTTTTTTAGGGTCTGCTTGAGACCCCCAAAAAACCATACAATACATGCACTCATTGTCACCAGGGAGACGCAAGGACACATCCACCACCAGTTTAAGTTCTTTCAAATCTAAGGCTGTCTCACATTTTAACCTGGTCTGTAACTGTTTCATACGCTCATAATATACATTTTCTTTAACTGTGCACGCAATGTCTTGTATATAATGTATACCCTGTTCATTTATGTAACTGTACTTGTAACCATGTATTATTTGTTTTACTCTGTGCCCAGGACATACTTGAAAACGAGAGGTAACTCTCAAAGTATTACTTCCTGGTAAAATATTTTATAAATAAATAAATATCTCAATCTCCCCATTAGGTCTTCGTTTTCTATTGGCTGCCGGAGAGAGACCCTTCTGTCCTTTTTGTGGTTAAAATGTAGAAACTTTTTGTGAACTGGGGGATCCCGCGAGGGAGGGGGAATGCGGGTCAGGTATTATTACAAACGAAATAATACGTTTGAATCGTTTGTCTCTGGGTTGGTTTCCCGGCTCTGCGCAGCTTTAACCTATGCTGTGCTGAAAAGCTGTGTAATAAAGCAGGCATAAGCTTTATAGGGGTCCTTGTTAAAATGGACAAGATGCAAAAGGTGACACTGTGTGCTCATTTGCATGTTATTACCCAGAATCCGTGTGAGACATGCGACTGTGCTCACAAGTGGTATTTTTATTTGAAAAACTAAACAAAAAATGAGCAGAGCAGACAGGTGCTTTAAAAAGATTAGGAGACAAAAAGGCTTTTGTACAAACTACTGTTGGTACACAGGGAAGGATACAGATAATCTATAGTATGCATATTTAAGATACATTTTGGAACCACATTATATCCAAAGATACTTCTAATGGTTCCAATAATTAAGAATAAATGATGAATTTTGTGAGCAACATGGAAGAAAAATGTAACACAACAGTTCGATGCTGTACATACACACTGTGTTGCATTTATGCTCTAGTTCTTTTGGTGGGAATTGAGGGGTCAGGGCACAGCCTTATCCCGCCGGTATCCCATTCATCATGTGTTGCCAGTAAACTTACTTCCTGATTATCGGGAGTTCAAATTACTGTAGTTTCCTGAAACCTGCTAGACACTAGAGGCCAATACCAACAAAGAAAGAGCAGCTACACTGGCGACACAGTTTATTGCACTGCGGCCAGATCCGCAAGCCGGGAGATTTCCCGGCTTGCTAGTGGCCGCCCCTCGGCGTGCCGCGCGTCATCGACGCGCGGTCACGCGTCATCGGGAGCGTGTGCCCCCTGCACGCGCGTCCAGGGCTCCCCGATATGCTCGAATAAACTCGGCCGCAGCAGTATATGGAGTAATATTTGTTATGGCCAGTGGTTATATGGAGCAATATGAGGAGTTATAGGAGGGGTTATATGGAGCAATATGAGGAGTTATAGGAGGGGTTATATGGAGCAATATGAGGAGTTATAGGAGGGGTTATATGGAGCAATAGGAGGAGTTATAGGGAGCGGTTATATGGAGCAATAGGAGGAGTTATAGGAGCGGTTATACGGAGCAATATGAGGCATTATAGGGACAGGTTATATGGAGCAATAGGAGGAGTTATAGGGAGCGGTTATATGGGGCAATAGGAGGATTTATATATTTATTATAGCAACCACGGCGACTTAAAATTACAAAACAAACAAATGACTATGGGGTGTAGATTAGCAAGACCAAACAGGTGTGAGTCAGCTGATGAGATAAGGCTCAAATAATGAGATTAATATCCTCAACACACACCCATTATGTGAGAGCAGTGGGTGGTACAGTACACAGAAGAGGAAGTCGCCGTGGTTGCTATAATACATAATTATTATTTTTTGATATATATGTTTTGGATTATTGGTGTTGTGAGCTCTGACTCACTTTAGTGTGTCATTAGGTAGTGGTGATTTTACCTCACTTAATGGGACAATTGATATCCCAGGCTATTCTTGCTAATAATACTACTCTGAGTGCGGCTAACTGGGTTCTTTTCGTTATCCTAGAGTTAACGTGTTGTGTTATATATGTATTTAGTCCATTGCACCGTAGTCATTAATTTTAAAGGTATAGGGTTGAGCGTTGAGTTATTTCTTTAGTTGTTCATATGCTGTTAGGCAAGCAGCAGTATTCCTGTCATTGTTATCTCAGTTAGGGAAGTGTCCTATAAGATAGGGTTGTCCCTAACACAAGGAACTGACAGGCAAGCTCTTAAGGGAGAAGACCTGTGTTCAGCTCAGTAACAGCCTTACAGTGAAATACTTAAAGAATCCTACATCACAGTAGCAGATAGTTTCTATCTGCAGCACTAGGAAGAGACCTGGGTGGATTGCAAATGATTTCCAGTTAATGGGCTGGGTCTGCGACTTGGCAGGGCAAAAGGCACCATCAGTCACATGGTGAGAGGGAAGAAGTATGGAACTGCTGAAAACCTGCCCTGTTGATGCCCGAGTTTTGCTGCTCTAATTAACCCAAGTTACAAGTTCCTGTCGCCCTCGTATTCATCACCATTCCTCATACAAGCCAGCATGGATCCAACTGCCCTGAGAGGATCCTAAAACCTGTCCTGTTGACATCAGGTGAGCCGCTCTGCACTGACATCACTTTAAGCAGGTCCCAAAACTGTTTAAAGCTACAGAGACTATATAACAACACTCCCTTTTCACTGTACACCCTATCCCTCATGCTGGGGTTTGATAGGGGTGTTACATACGCATCTCACAACTTCCCCCAGTTGTATAATGTATATCCAGCTCTGCAACAGCTAAACAAACCAGCTTTGCACTGTTTTCCAGTATCTGAGCCCGACTCTGTATACAGCTCCGTTGACCTGACTGTGAGTGTAACTGCCTTACACATGTGGATACTTCAAACTTTGCTCAACCAGCATTAATGCGACGAGGAACAGATGGTTCCAGATTGCCAGGGGTGGGAGAAACCAGTACTGGGTTTATACAAAATATAGGGTATTTTTTATTACAACTTTTTTTTTTTTTTTTTTACAAACATTTTAATACAAAAAGCAACAAATGTAACCAATTAAAAATATACAACTTTACATCTTATTTACATACTATATCATGTTGGGTGACCTCCTGACTACAGATTATCGGGGGCAGACTCGGCCAGTCCTGGGTTTATGTTTAATGTAAGAAGGATAAACTTGATTTGGTAAGGAGAAGGTAACAAGTGGCACCCACACCTATTGCGTTAAAAAAAAAAAAAGAGCATATGCAGTCAATTCGATATAGTATTCGTTTTAGGAAGCATCTCTCCTGCTATTCCAATAAAATCATTCATAGAACACAATATATAGATAAGATTGGGAGGAAGGGGTCCCTGGGTTGAAGAGTATACACAATGCTACATATTACACTAGTAATCCAGATCTCGCTGGTACTCAGGAGCCGGTAATCACAGGTAATCACACTACCTGCAGGACACATTTTAATATACAATTCATATTGGGTGTTCCTCACTGCTTAAATAGTGTGTAATGTCGTGCTCTAATTGTTTGCAAAGTGTTACATGGCATTAAGCCGCAGGTCTCGGCACTGAGCTGGTAAATGAGACTGTCATATGCCTATATTGTGCCACCCTGCCTGCGCAGCTCACCCTATGTTCTACTCAGTGCCCCCCCCTTGTCACCGTCCCCCCCCCCTTGTCACCGTCCCCCCCCCCTTGTCACCGTCCCCTCTGCTCCTGGACTGTTTATTTTCTGTCACTGTCCCCCCTCCCAGGAGGGAAAGTGACTGCGTAACATTGAGGGAGAGGGGACCCTTAGGAAAGTGACACTTACCTGGTCTGGGTGCTGGCTATCAAATGACATTGGAAGGCGATTTCAGTCTGTGACCGAGTTTAAGTAACCTCCCCCACATTCCCAAGGTGTGAGGAGGGAGGGGAGGGGGGAGCACAGATTGCAGGACTATGTAATGTGGAGATACTCCTATCATACAGTGTGGCCAATGGCCATACTCTTCAAAATTATACAGTGTAGCATGTTATTATTCAGGGGCTGAAATTGTGTAGAGATACTCATTATCATTATACAGTGTTGCATGGTCAGAATGTTGGAGTATATATATATATAGATACTGTGTACTATTCTAAAGGTTGTAAGGTCATAATCATGCTAATGATACCCATTACCGTTATCATATATATTCCTGTTCAGGGGGTATATAGATAGTTAGTTCTCTTCTACTCTGTCTCCATATCTAAGTATACCGTACTTTAATTTACAATTAAACCTCTTAATTGCGAGTGTGTGTGGTGGGGGAGTTGAATGGGCCATAGGTCCCTTATATCTGCATCACTGGGTCCCACCGTGCTGTTAGAGGACCTGCCTAAGACATGCAGATGAGCATACAGTTGTATTTACATATTTGCTTTGCTGTGGAGGGTTTTTGTCACTTTTTTTACTCACCATAACTTAACTCAGTATGGTAACCCCCATCCTTTAGCTTCTTTGCATAGCCAGTTAATCAACCCCACACTGATGAGACCCATTAAGGTCGAAACAGCGGTCTGTGGGTGGGTTATCTGTCTATGCACCTTAACCTTGGCTGTGCTCAAAGCTGTGACCATGCAGCAAGCTTAAGCCTATAGGGAACCATGTTAAAAATGGTTTTTGAAGCGAAAAGTGGCACTGTGTGCTCATTTGCATGTCTTTTCCCAGAATCCCTTGCAGTGGAAGTGCTGTGTGCTAGGTGATAATGGTGAAAGGTGGGGTTGCAGACCTGCCTAAGACATGCAGATGAGCATACAGTTGTATTTACATATTGTGACAGAAACCAGGGGTTGGTAATAAACTCCATATACAGGGCTCCCAGGATACTGAACAGTTTCTGTCCTGTCTAAGCTGAACAGGGCAGCCTCGTGGTACAGGCACTCCATTCCACAGTTTGTCTGCTGCCTGTTTTCTGTCACCTGTCATGCTGATTAGAGTTCAGGTATATAAGACCTGTTTCCTGTTTCCTCTGGGCCCCGCCCAAGAGCCTGGAAGGCTGCTGAACTGCAGAGGGGTGAGAAAGCCTCTTTCCCAAATCGCTTCATTCATTCTGTTAGTTTGTCTAAAGACTGCAAAGGTATTTATTTTGTTGGTGGAAGTGGACAAGCCACTTCCAACTCTGAGTCAGGGACATCTAAGTTTAAGTTATCGCTCAGACGAGCAGCTTTTTGTTTGGCTTTGTTTTCTGTTTAAACTGTGGCAGTCTCAGTGCCTGGGACTGAATAAACCAGGCATAGCCTGTTTAAAGGAACAGTACGTGACGTCTCATCATTTAACCTACCCTAAAAGACCGTGTTCTAACAGTCCCGGACAGACGGCGGAGCCCCGGAGTAAGCCGTTTGTCACATATGGTGGAGAATGCGGGCAGAACACTGAAAGGTCTGGGGGTTAAAGAACTTTAAAAAAAAAAAAAAAAAAAAAGAAGGTTTTTTTTTCTCTCTCTCCAAACAAGATGGAAGACGTGGTGAGTGCGCTGGTACGCAATGTCGCTGTCCAGAAAGACGCGAATGAAGCCCAGCAACAGGCGAGTGAAACCCAGCGACAGCTGTTAATAGCCCAGCAAGAGACTAATGCAAACCAGCAAGAGACAAACCGCCTGCTGAGAGAGGAGCAAAAGCGGTTCGCTCAGGGCTTACAGCAGGAACTCGAGATCCTGAGGGGGACTATCAGTAACCTTCCACTGGCAGAGGCAGCCCCAGTTCCGAAAATGACCAGGGCAAGCCACTACCTTCAGAAGATGGGACCCTCGGATGATGTGGAAGCCTATCTTCTCACGTTTGAACGCACGGCACAGAGAGAGGGATGGCCAGAAGCTGAGTGGGCTGGTCTAATCGCACCCTTCCTAAGCGGCGAACCCCAGAAGGCTTACTTTGATCTAGAGCCAGCCGAAGCTAACGTCTATGCAAAATTGAAGTTCGAGATCCTCGCCCGCCTCGGCGTAACCACGGCTGTTCGTGCCCAAAGGTTTCACGCATGGTCCTTCACGATGGATAAAGCCACCCGAAGCCAGATGTATGACCTCATCCACCTCGCCCGGAAGTGGCTACAACCCGAGATCAACTCAGCAAGCCACATCGTGGAACGGTTGGTCATGGACCAGTTCTTGAGGAAACTTCCCTCTGCCTTACGCCGTTGGGTCAGTCGGAGTGACCCCCACAATGCGGATGAGCTTGTGGCCCTTGTAGAAAGGTACAGTGCAGCAGAAGAGCACCCGCAACCCACAGTCGTGGAGCAACCCCACTATCCGAGGTTCCAGGACTCTTCCAGAGACGGTAAAAGGGTACCGGGGTTAAGGGGCGCTGAAGAGCGGCGACCACCTTCACGCCGCTCCAGCAACAGTGGTTCGCACACTAAGGGCAATAGCCAACATGGGGAGCCGGGAAAAGGCTCTAAGTGGGACACAGACTATGTACCTAAATGTGTAAATTGTCATGAGAGGGGCCACACAGCAAAAATCTGCCCACTAAATGATGAGCCCATGCAATGCAACAGCGTGGAACCTTATTCGCTGTTGTCCCAATGTATGGGCCCTAGCCCAGAGGACCCCTTGAATAACCATCTGTGGGCATTTGTAAAGGTTAATGGTAAGAGGGTTCGGGCACTTCTTGACTCTGGGAGTATGGTCACACTAGTGTCCGAATACCTATTGCCCATTAAGAAGAAACAGGTAAACAGTTCACAAAGAGTGGCAATTTGTTGTATACATGGGGATAATCATGAATATTCCACTGTTGATGTTTTTTTTTAAACAGAATTTGGTTCTTTAGATTTCAAGGTGGGTGTTGTACCCAAACTGGCACATGATGTGTTAATAGGGACCGACTTTCCCCATTTTCTAAAAATGTGGTCCCCAGCTCAGAATAGCGCCCAGAGTTCAATAGCAGACCATAACGAAGTGTTAGAAGAAACAAATCCTTTCCCTTTTTCAGAAATGGAGGTTGACGAGGGCCCAAATAAGAAGGGGGAAAAGGAGGAGTGCTGTGAAATTCCCTTCCCCATCACTACTTTGGTAGGGAATACCCCAAATCAAGATGTTGATCAGGCACTTACCACCCCAGTACAGGATAAGACCCTCGCTGACCTAGAGGTCAGTCCTGGGAGTTTTAAGAAGGCCCAGTGGGAGGACCCCACATTAGCGGTAGCAAGGGGAAATATACGGGACCAGAATAGTACTCATGGCCAACCAGATAGGTCACTTGCTTACCCCTACTTCGAGGTAGAGAACGACCTAGTATATCGGGTTGATAAAAGAAAATCAGTTACAACTAAACAATTGTTGGTACCACGGACATTCCGTAACGTAGTATTACACCTCGCACATAGTCATCCATTGGGGGGACACCTAGGGGTGGAAAAGACAAAAGAAAAGGTTCTCCAAAGCTTTTATTGGCCTGGGGTTCTGGCAGAAATTACAAACTATTGTTCCTCATGCCCAGAATGTCAGATCACAGCCCCGTTCAAGGCATACCGCAGCCCATTGGTACCCCTTCCCATAATAGAGGTACCATTTGACCGGATTGCTATGGATCTAGTAGGACCCCTAATAAAGTCTGCTAGGGGACATCAGCATATATTGGTAATATTAGATTATGCTACCCGATATCCGGAGGCAGTTCCCCTACGTAGCACCTCTGCTAAAAACATAGCAAAAGAGTTAGTACTTCTGTTTTCCCGGGTCGGAATTCCTAAAGAGATCTTATCTGACCAGGGAACACCATTTATGTCCCAAGTAACAAAAGAGCTATGTAAACTCCTAAAAATCAAGCATCTCAGAACCTCAGTCTATCATCCACAAACAGATGGTTTAGTGGAAAGGTTCAATAAAACCTTAAAGAGCATGTTACGCCGGGCGGTCGATAAGGATGGGAAAAACTGGGACTGTTTGTTACCATACCTGTTATTTGCCATTAGGGAAGTTCCCCAGTCATCCACAGGCTTCTCCCCGTTTGAACTATTGTATGGCCGACATCCAAGGGGCTTACTGGATATAGCCAAAGAAACTTGGGAACACGAGGTTACCCCTTACAGAAGTGTAATAGAGCATGTTGCCCAAATGCAGGACCGCATTGCTGCAGTCCTACCCATAGTGAGGGAACACATGGAGAAAGCTCAAGAAGCACAAAGGAATACGTATAATAAGGGTGCTAGGGTCAGAATTTTTTTTCCAGGTGATAGGGTACTAGTTCTGGTTCCCACCGTGGAGAGTAAATTCCTTGCTAAATGGCATGGGCCATATGAGGTCTTGGAAAGAGTGGGAGAAGTAAATTATAGGGTAAGGCAGCCAGGTAGGAGGAAACCTGAGCAAATTTACCATATAAACCTACTCAAGCCCTGGAAAGATAGAGAGGTCTTGTTAACCCTAGTACCCCCAGGTCCGTCAGAGAATCAAGAAACTGACCCAGAGGTTAGCATAGCTGAAACACTGTCCGTGCATCAGAAACGAGAGGTCCAGAGTTTAGTGAGAAGGAACAAAGAAATCTTCTCTACACAGCCAGGTAAAACTAACGTAATTAAACATGACATAGTCTCTGAACCGGGGGTCCGAGTTAACCTTAAACCGTACCGAATCCCAGAGGCCAAGAGAGAGGCTATAAGTTTAGAGGTTAAAAAAATGCTAAAACTAGGCGTAATTGAGGAATCCCAAAGTGGGTGGAACAGCCCTATAGTTTTAGTCCCAAAGCCAGACGGTACAACAAGGTTTTGTAATGACTACCGGAAACTAAACGCGGTGTCAAAATTTGATACTTATCCTATGCCCAGGGTGGATGAACTTGTAGAGAGACTGGGCAAAGCCCGATATCTCACAACCCTAGACCTAACAAAAGGGTACTGGCAGGTTCCCCTCACAGAAAGGGCAAAAGAAAAAACAGCCTTCTCAACCCCAGACGGCCTCTTTCAATATAAGGTGCTGCCTTTTGGCTTACATGGAGCTCCCGCCACATTCCAAAGAATGATGGATAAAATTTTAAAACCACATGTTCGGTACGCTGCCGCCTACCTGGATGATGTGGTAATCCATAGTGAAGATTGGCAGTCCCACCTTCCAAAGGTCCAAGCTGTGCTCGACGCAGTTCGGTCTGCTGGACTAACTGCTAACCCCGCTAAATGCACTATTGGTCTGGAGGAGGCCAAGTATCTGGGGTATTCTATTGGTAGAGGGTTACTCAAACCACAAACACTCAAAGTAGAGGCGATACAAAATTGGCCAAGGCCAGTCACAAAAAAACAAGTAAGGACCTTTTTGGGGTTAATTGGCTACTATATTAGGTTTATTCCCAATTTTGCAACTAAGGCAACCCCACTAACCGACCTCACAAAAGCAAGAGGACCGCTAATGGTAAAGTGGTCCCCCGAAGCCGAACAGGCCTTTAGAAGCCTGAAAGAAGCTCTCTGTGCCCAACCAGTGTTGGTCACACCTGACTTCTCCAAAGAGTTCGTAGTCCAAACCGACGCATCTGAGGTAGGGCTGGGGGCGGTACTCTCCCAGGAGTCTCAAGGGGAGGAGCACCCCATCCTTTATTTAAGTAGGAAACTAAATCCCCAGGAGAAAAATTACTCCATAGTCGAGAAAGAGTGTCTCGCAATAAAGTGGGCTGTAGAGACACTCAAGTATTATCTGTTGGGGAGAAAGTTCCGATTGGTCACAGATCATGCACCCCTTACCTGGATGTGTCAAAATAGGGAGAAGAACGCTAGGGTGACCAGGTGGTTCCTAAGCCTACAGCCCTTTAAATTTTCTGTGGAACACAGGTCGGGGCACAAACATGGCAATGCCGACGGGTTGTCAAGGATGCACTCCCTAATATCCATGGTCGCTCACCCCTCGAGGTCTGAGCTGGGGGGGAGGATATGTGACAGAAACCAGGGGTTGGTAATAAACTCCATATACAGGGCTCCCAGGATACTGAACAGTTTCTGTCCTGTCTAAGCTGAACAGGGCAGCCTCGTGGTACAGGCACTCCATTCCACAGTTTGTCTGCTGCCTGTTTTCTGTCACCTGTCATGCTGATTAGAGTTCAGGTATATAAGACCTGTTTCCTGTTTCCTCTGGGCCCCGCCCAAGAGCCTGGAAGGCTGCTGAACTGCAGAGGGGTGAGAAAGCCTCTTTCCCAAATCGCTTCATTCATTCTGTTAGTTTGTCTAAAGACTGCAAAGGTACTTATTTTGTTGGTGGAAGTGGACAAGCCACTTCCAACTCTGAGTCAGGGACATCTAAGTTTAAGTTATCGCTCAGACGAGCAGCTTTTTGTTTGGCTTTGTTTTCTGTTTAAACTGTGGCAGTCTCAGTGCCTGGGACTGAATAAACCAGGCATAGCCTGTTTAAAGGAACAGTACGTGACGTCTCATCATTTAACCTACCCTAAAAGACCGTGTTCTAACAGTCCCGGACAGACGGCGGAGCCCCGGAGTAAGCCGTTTGTCACAATATATATATATATATATATATATATATATTTCGTTCTCACGCGATCAGCAAAATCAAGCTTCCCTGGGATCATATAATGGCAGCCTTACCGTTTCAATCAATCCTTCAGTCAGTGACTCAATAGCTACAATGTACCCTCGTGCTACTAAAGGTACCATTGGCTATTGTTACAGTTTAAACTGCTGGGAACATTTGCAACAAATTAACAGGAAAGTACCGTATTAGAAAGATCTTGCACTGCTGGGGAAATGTGCAAAAACCTGCTATAGAAATCAAAGGATGCTCAGTATATTGAAACGCATAAAAATGCTATTAAGAGAGACACACACACACACACACACACACACACACACTAGTATTATCTAATACTACAGAACTGATTTATCTAAAAACACAAATAAAACACACGTAGGCTATTGCATGGTTTGCTCCTTTAATTAGATCTCACCTCGATAATATGCCTTAATCATTCTGCAATTAGGTGTTCCTGTACCCGCCCATACTGAATTAACATACTCTGGTACAATACAGTGCCATATTTGCAATATAGGTCAGGAAATCGTGTTAGCAGCTGTTGACACATCCCCTGTCTGAGGTGAGGGGATAGTCCAATATTGTAAAGTCCATTGATGGCTGCTGCCAACAGTCAGGGCCGCCAACAGGGAGGGGGGGGGGGGGCGGGAAGGTATGGGTGCCCCGGGCCCGTGAGTCAGGCCCTGGCTGTTATATTTAAAAAAAAAAAAAGTGTAAAAAAAATGGCGGCGATTGCGCATGTGCAGAGCCGAAGTCCCGCAGGGTGTGCTGCCTGTGGGCCGGGCCTGGCCCAGACCGCTCCCCCCTTGCTTCCTCGATCCCCCTTCCACCCCCTGCTCCCAACGTGGGATGGAGGGCAGGGAAGCGCCAACCCTGCATCTCCTGCGTGCGCCTCCTGCCACATGCAGCAGCCACATGGATGCTGCAGTCGCCTGCCAGCCTCGCGCCCCACCCCCAGAGCTCATTTCTTGCACGCCAACCCAGCAGCAGCCGCGGAGGATGCTGCAGCCGCCCGGCATCTCGCGCCCCCCCTAGCTGCCCACCTCCCGTGCGCCCCCTGAGCCCACCTCCCATGTGCCCCCCTCCTGTGCATTCCGCAAGCCCACCTCCCACGCCCTCCCCCCCCCCCGTACCCACCTCCCGCCCCGGGCAGCTGCCAAGGGGACATCGGGGGCAGGGGGGCACAGAAGCAGCACCCACCCGGTCAAGGCAAGTCAGTCACTCAACCCAGTCACTGTCACCCACCACCCAGTCACTGTCACCCACCACCCAGTCACTGTCACACCCACCCACTCACTCTCCCCGCACCCACTCACTCTCCCCGCACCCACTCTCCCACCCACGCACCCAGTCACTAATCCACCCAGTCACTAATCCACCCAGTCACTCACCCAACCACCCACCCAGTCAACCCATGAATTAGAATGCTCACATTTCCCTCTTCCCGTGTGTAAGTAATCAATTTAAAAACATTTATTTTATCAACACATTTAAAACTTGGTTGACCAGAAGAACCCCACTGGTTCCAGGGGATTTTGGCAAAGAAAGTCTTTCATAATTGGAGATCTCGGTGGCACTGGCATTGTCTGCGACAGGTAGGGTCACATCGATACACAGTGTGCCTTGGGCAATTGACGTACACTGGCGACACACTTTATTCGAGCTCGGCTAGTCCCACGAATTCGGGTATACCCGGGTGTATTGAGGTTTGTGACTGTTTTCTGCCCGAGTGCATTGAGGTATTTTCCAAGCAGGGATTGAAGCATTTTATTCCCGCTGGCTGCAATACTGCACAGTATATATATATATATACTGCATTACAATTCATGAATTTATGCCATCTGTTAGACACGCGAAGCATTGCAGCCTATTAAATCCTAATCATTATCATTTAACAGATCAGCCGCCCATCAGCCAGGCATGAACCCAGGCTGGAAAGGCAAATGCAACGGGGCTTGTCAGAGGTGAGGGGCGGCGCATTCCAGGTATCTGCCAGGTACATACCGGGTATTTGCTCGAATAAAGTGTGTCGGTGCAGTATGAATGAGGCTGTCCGCTCTCATGCATGTTTCTTCGGACAGCAGCAAGACATTTCAAACTTTTTGATGTTTTATAATGGGCTGTAGACCAGTAACCTAGTCTCGCCTATTAGAGGTTGAAACGTATAGGGATTATTCACATCTCGAAAAGAAATATTATATTTCCGACACATAAAAGTAAAATGAAACATTGCAACAGCAAACTATACCTGAAAAAAGGCACTCGGGAGCAGATGGATGAAATGGTTCACTTTAATAAGAGGACCCTCAACTTCATTTAAGCCATGATAAAACACTTACTCCATTAGATGACTTACCATCACCACAAGCACCTATACAATGGGATAATCAAAAATATCCAAATGATTACTACTCATTCATCTATTACACTGATGGGTCAGCAGTTAACTCCAATAAAGATGGGGTCCATAAATCCTCAGGTGCAGGAATTGCCAAATATTCTAAAGATATGAATCTCATTCGTATGTGACAACTCCCTTTAGGAGATCATTCCGCTTAATATGCTGAAATTCAAGCATTATCTTTTGCAATGAAAGAAACTTTAACAGATACTGGTCCAGTGTTAATTGTTACTGATTCTGCCTATCTCACTCGCTCTGTTGTCAATGATATTCCTACGTTGAAATGTAATGTTTTTTGTTACGAATAAACGTAAGCCTCTCACTCACATAGCTAAATGGAAAGCTTATTCTGAAGCCAGGGTCACGTTTGGTATGAATGGCTCCCGATAGCATTAACACAGTTCCCTTTTAAATCACTCCAAGTCCTGTAATATTTCTTCCACTTTATTGGGAAAAGGGAGCAGGATACAGATACTTGTGGATGGTGTGTAGTGGTGATTATTAGTTAGGAACCGGTAAAAAGAGATGGCCTCACCAAGGGGGATAAACAGAGAAGGGGTTCTTTACTCACTGTCTCCAGGGTGGAAAAAGGAAGTGAGGTGCAGTGTGGGTAAAGGAATAGTCTAGGGGCAGACCATGTCTGAACAAACAGGAGGGGGGGGGCAGACTAGCCCATTCTGGTGAGGATCTCAGAAACTGCTGTAGCAGCTCACTGACTGCCTGCTCACAGGCAGAAAGGGCAACATATAGATACATCACACAGGCACGGTGTGTGTATGTGGAACCAATGCCTGTAGCTGAACTTAAGGAGCTGACAAGCAGAAGGGGGGTCGGGCAGGAATGTGATTCTTGTTCCATGACACTCCCCGTCTGGTATCTGGAGATACCACTATATAACTGGAATATGTGGAACATATGTGCAATGCATAACAAAGATAACATCACATTCTCAAACAATGCAAGAGTCCATGTCCACATAGCGATGTGACACCGGCCGGTATCACTGGTATCAAGGTCCCTTGGCCAAGGTTCTTTGGCAAAGGATGCAGGGTGGATGCACAGCTCCAGGTTTGCTGATTGCACCACAATGTCTTTGTATAAAAGTCTCTGGCACTGTTTCCTTTTAGTCTTGTAAGAGAACAGTCCTTTTGTCTCTGTAGTTTCACCCACAGAGTGTATCCCCTTGTAGGTATACCAGCCGTGGCAGCCTGTTGCTCTATCACCTGGCGTTTGGCAGAAGGAGAGGGCTTTTGGCTCCTTGTGGGAGCGGATTACTGTCCCTGGAAAACTGGTTGTCGAATGTAATCCAATAAAGGGGGCGTCGTTCAAGGAGACTCCCTGAAGCTGAGCGCTGGGGTTGAACATTACCCGGATTTGATTGGGTTCCTGAGGGTGGTAGGCCCCAGGTGATTGGAGGTACCGACATTCTTCGCCTTCCTCCATTAGAGGTGCTGGCTTTGCGTGGCTGGTAAAGAATATCTTCTGGATGAAGACCACAAAGTTGTTTTTGGTCTCTGGTTCCCTTTGTGGGCCGCAGAGGTGCGAGGTGAACCTAAAGATGGCATGTTCTCCATTGTTTGGGAAGCGCCTCCTTGGTGAACGGAATGGTAGCGGAGTCACCCGACTGCTTAGTCCGTCTTTAGAGAGCTCCTTGACAGTTAACCTCGGGAATCCTCTATCTTCCCTCGATGGTGTTTGTTTGTCATCGTTCCTTGTTGTCTGGAACGCTGTGCACCGTAGTTCATCGGTACATTTCTCTTGCACGAGAACATCTCCGCGTAGTTTGGTGAAACGCTTTTGTGTTTCTTTGTTGACTGCCATCGGGAGGTTGTTTTCTCCCTGGACATGATGAAGAACAGTCTCTTTTGTCCTTGTAAATCCTTTTGGGAAATGTCTCTGCAACTGTCCCCTCTTACGTGTTTGAACGAACAGTCCTTTTGACACTGTGGCTTCGCGTGTGTGGCGCAATCTTTTGCGGCTATGCCAGCCGTGGCAATCGGTTGCTCTGTTGCTTGATACTCTGTGGAGAGGAACAACTGTACGTCTTAATTGTGCCCTTGCTCGCGGGAGTATTGTCTGATTGTTTGTTGTTTTTAGGACGATCCCTTTGTCGGTCACCTTTGGGAGGTTACTCTCTTCCTTCGGTGGAATCGACTCATCATCCTTGGCTGTCTGGACTGCTGAGCATCCTAAGCCATTGTCGCATCCCATCAGCGTGAGGATGTCTTTGTTGGTCTCAGGGGTATGACCTTGTCTTTTCTCTTCACTTGGCCCTTCGGTCACTTGGAGATGGCCAAGACATGGTTCAGAGAGAGATGTGTGTCCACATTCGGTCACCTCCGTTCTGCGGGCAGCTACGTAGTCTTGCCCGTGCGCTTTGTTAGTGCAAGAGTTGCCCACTATCACCCATCCTAGGTCGAGTCTTTGGGCGTATGGCGCGTTGTGGGGTCCGTTATGCTGTTTACGGACTTTATGTACCCTCATGATGTCCCTACCGAGCAGCAGCAGGATCTTGGCATCTTGTTCCACTGGCCGGATGTGGTTGGCTATTCCTTTGAGGTGGGGGTAATGGAGTGCCACGTCTGGTGTGGGTATCTCGTCCCTATTTGTAGCCATGTGGTTGCACTCGATGAGTGTGGGAAGGGGCATGTTCACTTTGCCGTCTATTGAGCATATGGTGTAGCCATTCACTCTTCTCCCTGTGGTCTCCATTTGCCCTGCGCACGTTCTGAGAGTGTAAGGAGAGGCACCATCTTGTATGTTAAACATGTCGAAGAACTCTGACCTGACCAGTGATCGGTTGCTCTGGTCGTCGAGGATTGCGTACATCCGAATAGCCTTCTCAGGTTGTCCCTGGGGGTGCACTGCGACAAGGCATATTTTGGAGCAGGACATTTTGTCACCTTCTTTTCCGCAAACCCCAGTGCGCTGAGATGTGACGGATGTTGACTCTCCTTCTTCTTTCTCCCCGCCATGCTCCGCTATGGAGGATGGGTTCTTGAGTTGGTGGAGTGTCATCGCCTCTGGGTGTAACGCAGTCACGTGCTTGTCGCTCTCGCACACTGTGCATTTGATCTCTTCCTTACAGTCCCTGGCTAGGTGAGTCGTGGAACCGCAGCACTTGAAGAAAACTCCGAATTCTCCATGTCACCTCTTGCGTTCCTCTAGGGACTTCATCCTGAACCCAAAACACTTGTTGAGTGGGTGTGGCTTCTTGTGTATGGGACATTCCCTGTTTGGGTCCCTTGGTTCCTTGTCTCCGGCGACCGACTGATCGGGAGTAGTTTGGGTCGTGGGAGGCACGTCCGTTCTGCGGGCCGAGATGGGTGTTTGGGGGTTACCATATCTCGTCGCTGGTCTCTCGTTCTTCAGGCTGCTCGCACTGTATGTGGTTTGCGTACCTAAGATGAAACTGGGATCGTTCCTTGTCCTTGCCGCTTCGCGGATGAAGCTCACGAAGAATGAGAATGGGGGGAAGACAACCTGCTTCTCCCTTTTGTATTTGGAACCTTGTGAAAGCCACCTTTCTTGGAGGTTGAAGGGTAGCTTCTCCAGGATGGGTCTCACTCCACGAGCTGAATCTAGGGAGTTGAGACCTATTAAAGAATGGTCTTTCCTTGCGAACTCCAGTTCTTGCAGCAGGTCTCCAAGATCTCGTAACTTCGAGTAATCTTTAATTGTGATCTTGGGGAAGCTCTCGATTCTTTTGAAGAGTGAATCCTCGACTGCTTCAGGGCTGCCATAGGTCTCTTCTAGCCTTTCCCACACTAGGTCCAGACCTACTTGGGGTTGATGTGCGTTTGCCGTCCGAAGTCTCTGCGCTTGCTCCCTGGATACGTTCCCCAGGAACTTGACTAACAGGTTGAGCTCTTCCCTTGCTGAGAAGTCCAAGCTGTCGATTGCGTCTTTGAACGTGAACTTCCACGTCCGGTAGTTCTCAGGGCGGTCGTCGAAGCTGATGAGTCCTGCGTGCACCAAGTCGCGCCGGATCATGTACTTGGCTATGTCTGTCAGACCTGAGACATCGGCGCGTTTGTCCCGTTCTGAGGTAGTTGCTGGGACGGCCTGTGCGGTCGCCTCTTCCTTGGCGTGGACGCGTGATGGCTGCTGGCCAGTGTGAGGGGCTGTTTTCTCCCGTGTGGGTGTACCTGGATTGCGAGCCTGTCGTGGTGCATCCGTGTGCGTGCTGGCGTGTGGATCACTATTGTGGCTGTGGCTATCCCAGGCAGCATGTACCATTGTGGAACAGCATCTTCTCCTCGTGGGCCTAGCAAGTCTTCGTTGTCTGTGGAGTCGCTGCCTCCGTGTAGAGATGGTGCGCTGGTGTTTGCACTGAAGAGGCTCCTTACGTAGTCTTCAGTGCGTTGGGCTGGGTCCACTGAGGCTATCCGTCTGTACGGTAGCTCCCCGCCGTCCTGTTGTGCGGCTGCTTCTAGGACTTCATCTTGGGCTATGGCGGCGGCGGCTTCCTTCTGTTGATTAAGTGCCTCTAGTTCCGCATCAAATTCGGCCTTCCTACGCGCGGCAGCAGTGGCGGCATTAGCAGCGGCTGTCTGTTCTTCCTCTTCTATGCGCGCTCTTCCTGCTCTTATGGCTGCCTCTCTGCGACTATATTCGGCCCTGGCACGTGCGGCCTCTGCGGTGGCTCGCGCCTTGGTAGCGCTTGCGCTAGACGCGTGAGATTGCACTGATCTTGCTGACCTTGATGAGTGTCTGGATGTGCTGGAGCGCTGTGATGCAGTTTCCAGCAAAAGGTCCTTTCTCCTGCTCTCAGCCTCCGTGATAGTGGTACGCACGCGGCTGTCTCGTGCCAGGTCAATGTTACTCTGTAAGTCTCTTTCTTGCAGGCTTTCGCTGGTGTTGGCCCTGGTCAGGTAAGTAACGTATGCCTCTGACAGCTCTTGATAACGCGAGTGATCAGTCCTTAATTGCGTTATTGCCTGCTCGAGCTGTTGCGCATAGTTGCCAATACTAGTGACATTGCGTATTCCCAGTGTGGTTGTTTCCCAGGCCAACTCTAATTTAGCGCGGTGTGCTTCAATGTCAGTCTCATATTTTTCGCGGCCCTTTTGTGTCAGTGTGACTGTCCGTTTAGGCCTTGCGCCTGCCTGCGCCTGTTGCAGATGCGCAGCGGTCTCTGTGTCTGAGAGATCGCTTTCCTGCGTGATGTCTGGTGAGGCTCTGAGTTCTGCCATGCTGTAGGTGTGTGTAGGCCTGTTGCCAGTGCGTGTGGCGTGCGGTCTTTTACCTTGTCAGCGATGGGCGTCTGTCTCAGATGATGCCGAGCGGTGTCCTGCAGCGTGCAGCATTGTGGTAGCTGTACTTACAGGTGTCCGTTGGCTCCTCACTGTGGGGTTGAGCAGCGGGTGGACTCAGACAGAGAAAAAGGCAGTTAGGTATTGTAAGAGAAGCACTGTTTGTTGCAAGGCTGCTGTGCAGTTTGAGCTACTGTTTTTCAGACTGCAGGGAGTGCTCTGTGTACTATTAGCAAAGTAAGGCTGCTCACTGTCTTTGCATAAAGCTGTGGTTGTTTGCTGTGTAGAGGCTGGTGGCTCTGTGTAGCAACGTGCTTGTGCAATGTGGTGAGAGATTGCTGTTTATTTGCTATGTAAGCTGCTTGCTTGTATCTTTAGCATAAAGGCTGTGGGTAGCAGCTCCTCTGTGTGTATTTCCCAAGGCACACGGTCCTCTTTTTACTATTCTGAAGCCAGGGTCACGTTTGGTATGAATGGCTCCCGATAGCATTAACACAGTTCCTTTTTAAATCACTCCAAGTCCTGTAATATTTCCTCCACTTTATTGGGAAAAGGCAGCAGGATACAGATACTTGTGGATGGTGTGTAGTGGTGATTATTAGTTAGGAACCGGTAAAAAGAGATGGCCTCACCAAGGGGGATAAACAGAGAAGGGGTTCTTTACTCACTTTCTCCAGGGTGGAAAAAGGAAGTGAGGTGCAGTGTGGGTAAAGGAATAGTCTAGGGGCAGACCATGTCTGAACAAACAGGAGGGGGGGCAGACTAGCCCATTCTGGTGAGGATCTCAGAAACTGCTGTAGCAGCTCACTGACTGCCTGCTCACAGGCAGAAAGGGCAACATATTGATACATCACACAGGCACGGTGTGTGTATGTGGAACCAATGCCTGTAGCTGAACTTAAGGAGCTGACAAGCAGAAGGGGGGTCGGGCAGGAATGTGATTCTTGTTCCATGACAAAGCTATTGCAACTTATATTGTGCAAAAGCCTGATCTTGTTCATAAACTAGATCATCGTATGCACAGTTCTTCCGTCCATACCTTGGGTAACCAGCTTGTTGATTCACTGGCAGAATATAAATTCTTAATAACCTGTGTAATAACAGGAAGAATGATTTATAGTAAATCTGTCAATATTACAGTAGTTGCAAAGTTCTAAGTTGCTTATATATATGTTGTGGTCATTTTGGGGGTTCAATAGGAGCTTGTTAGGTGTCCAGTATGTTTTACAATTCTTGTCCAGCTAGTCATGGCTGATTGGAGGGTGGCAACCTCCTTCCTAATTTAAGCTCACCCCCTCCCACATTTAAATGGTTATGGGCTCACTCCATAGCATCTTCCACTCAGGGGAACTCGCCTGCTTGCAGTTTGGCTGTGACATCTCTAATACAGAGTGCTTTTCCTGGTAATGTACAAGTTAATAAAAGCTTCAGTCAGACTTAGAACTTTGCAACTAATATTGACAGATTTACTATAAATCATTCTTCCTGTTATTACACAGGTTATTAAGAATTTATATTAGCGTTAGGGACCCCTGATATGTGGTCTGCCGTGGCGTTGGCTCAGGGGCTTACAACAATTTTGGCCAAAAATGTCAAACTAAAAGACCATTTTACTTATTAGATATTTATACATATATATTTAGGCACTGTACTGTGTATGAGTCTCACTGGATGTGCTAAAACTGAGCTTTGTCTGTGTTTTATGTTCTGTCTCTGGTTTTAAATATATATTGCCATGCTCAGTAGCACTCCTCTGTGACACTCATATGCTTATATATATGTTGTGGTCATTTTGGGGGTTCAATAGGAGCTTGTTAGGTGTCCAGTATGTTTTTTAATTATTCTGCAATCAGGTGTTCCTGTACCCGCCCATACTGAATTAACATACTCTGGTACAATACAGTGCCATATTTGCAATATAGGTCAGGAAATCGTGTTAGCAGCTGTTAACACATCCCCTGTCTGAGGTGAGGGGATAGTCCAATATTCTAAAGTCCATTGATGGCTGCTGCCTACAATCAGGGCCGCCAACAGGGGGGGACAAAAGGTACGGGCGTCCCGGCCCCCGTGAGTCAGTTCTTCCGTCCATACCTTGGGTAACCAGCTTGTTGATTCACTGGCACAAGCTGGTCATTCAGAAATTTGCAGTCCATAAAGTAGTGGCTCGCTCTAAAGTTCGTACCAACAGCCTTAAGCTCGATGCAGAGTTAAATGCTTGCATGGATACAACCAGATCTAATCCATCTGGGTATCCTAAAACATACAAGTATACATTGAATAATGGGTAATGTTTTGTAACTATGAATGATTCCATGTTTATTGTTCCACCACAGAATGATAGAATCAGCTTGACTACAGAAGCACATGCAAGTGTTGGCCATGCTCATTTGTGTAGAGACAATGTTTTAACTACTCTAAAACAGAAATATTGGTGGCCAAACATGAGAAACTGTTACACAGGTTATTGGGAATTGTAAACCTTGTCTGTTGGTTAACATATCTAACTGTCAGGCTTTACCATACATTGTAAATATGAAAAAATGATTTCCATGGATGGGAAAGAAAAAATAAATTGTCCCAATAAAGTGTCAGCAGGCAGGGTCAGCAGCAGCAACAATAAAATAGTCTCACAACGCGTTTCGCCCGCTAAGGCTTCTTCACAGGTGGTCTGTGCGGGCAAAACGCGTTGTGGGACTTTTTTTATTGCTGCTGCTGCTGACCCTGCCTGCTGACACTTTATTGGGACAATTTATTTTTTGTTTCCCATCCATGGAAATCATTTTTTGTGGGTTGTGCTTGCCTGAGACTGCACTGCCATGCCAATAAGGAGCTGAGTATCTTCCTTTGTTTCCCATCATTGTGATATATGTATTTGGGTCACTGAAGTGCTTATTTAACATGTTTCCTTATTGATATACAATGTGTCATGGCAATAGGCTTACAGGTTTTTGTCATCTAATATCCTGCATATTGGTATAGCATATCTGTTATTTACTTTACAATATTGTACATGGTTTATTTTCAAGGGTTAATATTTAATTACCTTCAGCTCAGTATCATTTACTATGGCCGGCCGGTCTTTTGTTTTCACTGTGGGAACCATGTTCCCATAGTGATCACTCACTCTTTGATACTGTATCATTCATGCTGGGTTTACATTATTGTATTTTTATGTGTTGTTTTTGGTTTATTCGTATGATTTTCTGTTTTATTTAGTTAGGCAGGTTCTTCAGTCAGCTGTTTGTGTCTTTCATTATTTTTTGATTTAATAAATTACCATTACTATTTTTGCATATACTTGTCTGAGTGCTTTTTAGAGGTTTTCTTTTTTGTGTTCATATATTTACCCTTTCCTCTAGCACCGCCTAGCAGTTAACGTGTTTTCTGTGATTTCTTTCTCAGATTTACTTTTCCTGGTTAAGATAGGTTTAGACATTGCATATATTAATTGGTAGTTGATGCGGTATTCACCCCCTGTGTATGATATATATATATATATATATATATATATATATATATATATATATATATATATATATATATATATATATATATATATATATATATATATATATATATATATTGTGACAAACGGCTTACTCCGGGGCTCCGCCGTCTGTCCGGGACTGTTAGAACACGGTCTTTTAGGGTAGGTTAAATGATGAGACGTCACGTACTGTTCCTTTAAACAGGCTATGCCTGGTTTATTCAGTCCCAGGCACTGAGACTGCCACAGTTTAAACAGAAAACAAAGCCAAACAAAAAGCTGCTCGTCTGAGCGATAACTTAAACTTAGATGTCCCTGACTCAGAGTTGGAAGTGGCTTGTCCACTTCCACCAACAAAATAAGTACCTTTGCAGTCTTTAGACAAACTAACAGAATGAATGAAGCGATTTGGGAAAGAGGCTTTCTCACCCCTCTGCAGTTCAGCAGCCTTCCAGGCTCTTGGGCGGGGCCCAGAGGAAACAGGAAACAGGTCTTATATAGCTGAACTCTAATCAGCATGACAGGTGACAGAAAACAGGCAGCAGACAAACTGTGGAATGGAGTGCCTGTACCACGAGGCTGCCCTGTTCAGCTTAGACAGGACAGAAACTGTTCAGTATCCTGGGAGCCCTGTATATGGAGTTTATTACCAACCCCTGGTTTCTGTCACATATCCTCCCCCCCAGCTCAGACCTCGAGGGGTGAGCGACCATGGATATTAGGGAGTGCATCCTTGACAACCCGTCGGCATTGCCATGTTTGTGCCCCGACCTGTGTTCCACAGAAAATTTAAAGGGCTGTAGGCTTAGGAACCACCTGGTCACCCTAGCGTTCTTCTCCCTATTTTGACACATCCAGGTAAGGGGTGCATGATCTGTGACCAATCGGAACTTTCTCCCCAACAGATAATACTTGAGTGTCTCTACAGCCCACTTTATTGCGAGACACTCTTTCTCGACTATGGAGTAATTTTTCTCCTGGGGATTTAGTTTCCTACTTAAATAAAGGATGGGGTGCTCCTCCCCTTGAGACTCCTGGGAGAGTACCGCCCCCAGCCCTACCTCAGATGCGTCGGTTTGGACTACGAACTCTTTGGAGAAGTCAGGTGTGACCAACACTGGTTGGGCACAGAGAGCTTCTTTCAGGCTTCTAAAGGCCTGTTCGGCTTCGGGGGACCACTTTACCATTAGCGGTCCTCTTGCTTTTGTGAGGTCGGTTAGTGGGGTTGCCTTAGTTGCAAAATTGGGAATAAACCTCCTATAGTAGCCAATTAACCCCAAAAAGGTCCTTACTTGTTTTTTTGTGACTGGCCTTGGCCAATTTTGTATCGCCTCTACTTTGAGTGTTTGTGGTTTGAGTAACCCTCTACCAATAGAATACCCCAGATACTTGGCCTCCTCCAGACCAATAGTGCATTTAGCGGGGTTAGCAGTTAGTCCAGCAGACCGAACTGCGTCGAGCACAGCTTGGACCTTTGGAAGGTGGGACTGCCAATCTTCACTATGGATTACCACATCATCCAGGTAGGCGGCAGCGTACCGAACATGTGGTTTTAAAATTTTATTCATCATTCTTTGGAATGTGGCGGGAGCTCCATGTAAGCCAAAAGGCAGCACCTTATATTGAAAGAGGCCGTCTGGGGTTGAGAAGGCTGTTTTTTCTTTTGCCCTTTCTGTGAGGGGAACCTGCCAGTACCCTTTTGTTAGGTCTAGGGTTGTGAGATATCGGGCTTTGCCCAGTCTCTCTACAAGTTCATCCACCCTGGGCATAGGATAAGTATCAAATTTTGACACCGCGTTTAGTTTCCGGTAGTCATTACAAAACCTTGTTGTACCGTCTGGCTTTGGGACTAAAACTATAGGGCTGTTCCACCCACTTTGGGATTCCTCAATTACGCCTAGTTTTAGCATTTTTTTAACCTCTAAACTTATAGCCTCTCTCTTGGCCTCTGGGATTCGGTACGGTTTAAGGTTAACTCGGACCCCCGGTTCAGAGACTATGTCATGTTTAATTACGTTAGTTTTACCTGGCTGTGTAGAGAAGATTTCTTTGTTCCTTCTCACTAAACTCTGGACCTCTCGTTTCTGATGCACGGACAGTGTTTCAGCTATGCTAACCTCTGGGTCAGTTTCTTGATTCTCTGACGGACCTGGGGGTACTAGGGTTAACAAGACCTCTCTATCTTTCCAGGGCTTGAGTAGGTTTATATGGTAAATTTGCTCAGGTTTCCTCCTACCTGGCTGCCTTACCCTATAATTTACTTCTCCCACTCTTTCCAAGACCTCATATGGCCCATGCCATTTAGCAAGGAATTTACTCTCCACGGTGGGAACCAGAACTAGTACCCTATCACCTGGAAAAAAAATTCTGACCCTAGCACCCTTATTATACGTATTCCTTTGTGCTTCTTGAGCTTTCTCCATGTGTTCCCTCACTATGGGTAGGACTGCAGCAATGCGGTCCTGCATTTGGGCAACATGCTCTATTACACTTCTGTAAGGGGTAACCTCGTGTTCCCAAGTTTCTTTGGCTATATCCAGTAAGCCCCTTGGATGTCGGCCATACAATAGTTCAAACGGGGAGAAGCCTGTGGATGACTGGGGAACTTCCCTAATGGCAAATAACAGGTATGGTAACAAACAGTCCCAGTTTTTCCCATCCTTATCGACCGCCCGGCGTAACATGCTCTTTAAGGTTTTATTGAACCTTTCCACTAAACCATCTGTTTGTGGATGATAGACTGAGGTTCTGAGATGCTTGATTTTTAGGAGTTTACATAGCTCTTTTGTTACTTGGGACATAAATGGTGTTCCCTGGTCAGATAAGATCTCTTTAGGAATTCCGACCCGGGAAAACAGAAGTACTAACTCTTTTGCTATGTTTTTAGCAGAGGTGCTACGTAGGGGAACTGCCTCCGGATATCGGGTAGCATAATCTAATATTACCAATATATGCTGATGTCCCCTAGCAGACTTTATTAGGGGTCCTACTAGATCCATAGCAATCCGGTCAAATGGTACCTCTATTATGGGAAGGGGTACCAATGGGCTGCGGTATGCCTTGAACGGGGCTGTGATCTGACATTCTGGGCATGAGGAACAATAGTTTGTAATTTCTGCCAGAACCCCAGGCCAATAAAAGCTTTGGAGAACCTTTTCTTTTGTCTTTTCCACCCCTAGGTGTCCCCCCAATGGATGACTATGTGCGAGGTGTAATACTACGTTACGGAATGTCCGTGGTACCAACAATTGTTTAGTTGTAACTGATTTTCTTTTATCAACCCGATATACTAGGTCGTTCTCTACCTCGAAGTAGGGGTAAGCAAGTGACCTATCTGGTTGGCCATGAGTACTATTCTGGTCCCGTATATTTCCCCTTGCTACCGCTAATGTGGGGTCCTCCCACTGGGCCTTCTTAAAACTCCCAGGACTGACCTCTAGGTCAGCGAGGGTCTTATCCTGTACTGGGGTGGTAAGTGCCTGATCAACATCTTGATTTGGGGTATTCCCTACCAAAGTAGTGATGGGGAAGGGAATTTCACAGCACTCCTCCTTTTCCCCTTTCTTATTTGGGCCCTCGTCAACCTCCATTTCTGAAAAAGGGAAAGGATTTGTTTCTTCTAACACTTCGTTATGGTCTGCTATTGAACTCTGGGCGCTATTCTGAGCTGGGGACCACATTTTTAGAAAATGGGGAAAGTCGGTCCCTATTAACACATCATGTGCCAGTTTGGGTACAACACCCACCTTGAAATCTAAAGAACCAAATTCTGTTTCAAAAAAAACATCAACAGTGGAATATTCATGATTATCCCCATGTATACAACAAATTGCCACTCTTTGTGAACTGTTTACCTGTTTCTTCTTAATGGGCAATAGGTATTCGGACACTAGTGTGACCATACTCCCAGAGTCAAGAAGTGCCCGAACCCTCTTACCATTAACCTTTACAAATGCCCACAGATGGTTATTCAAGGGGTCCTCTGGGCTAGGGCCCATACATTGGGACAACAGCGAATAAGGTTCCACACTGTTGCATTGCATGGGCTCATCATTTAGTGGGCAGATTTTTGCTGTGTGGCCCCTCTCATGACAATTTACATATTTAGGTACATAGTCTGTGTCCCACTTAGAGCCTTTTCCCGGCTCCCCATGTTGGCTATTGCCCTTAGTGTGCGAACCACTGTTGCTGGTGCTGCGTGAAGGTGGTCGCCGCTCTTCAGCTCCCCTTAACCCCGGTACCCTTTTACCGTCTCTGAAAGAGTCCTGGAACCTCGGGTAGTGGGGTTGCTCCACGACTGTGGGTTGCGGGTGCTCTCCTGCTGCATTGTACCTTTCTACGAGGGCCACCAGCTCATCCGCATTGTGGGGGTCACTCCGACTGACCCAATGGCGTAAGGCAGAGGGAAGTTTCCTCAAGAACTGGTCCATGACCAACCGTTCCACGATGTGGCTTGCTGAGTTGATCTCGGGTTGTAGCCACTTCCGGGCGAGGTGGATGAGGTCATACATCTGGCTTCGGGTGGCTTTATCCATCGTGAAGGACCATGCGTGAAACCTTTGGGCGCGAACAGCCGTGGTTACGCCGAGGCGGGCGAGGATCTCGAACTTCAATTTTGCATAGACGTTAGCTTCGGCTGGCTCTAGATCAAAGTAAGCCTTCTGGGGTTCGCCGCTTAGGAAGGGTGCGATTAGACCAGCCCACTCAGCTTCTGGCCATCCCTCTCTCTGTGCCGTGCGTTCAAACGTGAGAAGATAGGCTTCCACATCATCCGAGGGTCCCATCTTCTGAAGGTAGTGGCTTGCCCTGGTCATTTTCGGAACTGGGGCTGCCGCTGCCAGTGGAAGGTTACTGATAGTCTCCCTCAGGATCTCGAGTTCCTGCTGTAAGCCCTGAGCGAACCGCTGTTGCTCCTCTTTCAGCAAGCGGTTTGTCTCTTGCTGGTTTGCATTCGCCTGTTGCAGGGCTTCATTCGCGTCTCTCTGGACAGCGACATTGCGTACCAGCGCACTCACCACGTCTTCCATCTTGTTTGGAGAGAGAGAAAAAAAACCTTTTTTTTTTTTTTTTTTTTAAAGTTCTTTAACCCCCAGACCTTTTAGTGTTCTGCCCGCATTCTCCACCATATGTGACAAACGGCTTACTCCGGGGCTCCGCCGTCTGTCCGGGACTGTTAGAACACGGTCTTTTAGGGTAGGTTAAATGATGAGACGTCACGTACTGTTCCTTTAAACAGGCTATGCCTGGTTTATTCAGTCCCAGGCACTGAGACTGCCACAGTTTAAACAGAAAACAAAGCCAAACAAAAAGCTGCTCGTCTGAGCGATAACTTAAACTTAGATGTCCCTGACTCAGAGTTGGAAGTGGCTTGTCCACTTCCACCAACAAAATAAGTACCTTTGCAGTCTTTAGACAAACTAACAGAATGAATGAAGCGATTTGGGAAAGAGGCTTTCTCACCCCTCTGCAGTTCAGCAGCCTTCCAGGCTCTTGGGCGGGGCCCAGAGGAAACAGGAAACAGGTCTTATATAGCTGAACTCTAATCAGCATGACAGGTGACAGAAAACAGGCAGCAGACAAACTGTGGAATGGAGTGCCTGTACCACGAGGCTGCCCTGTTCAGCTTAGACAGGACAGAAACTGTTCAGTATCCTGGGAGCCCTGTATATGGAGTTTATTACCAACCCCTGGTTTCTGTCACAATATATATATATATATATATATATATATATATATATATATATATACACAGTGGTTGACAAATCACCAAAAAATCTACTCGCCACACAAAAAAATCTACTCGCCACCTAGTACCAAACGTGTGCTGCTTGGGCCAATATTTACTCGCCAGGGGGTTAAATCCACTCGCCCGGGGCGAGCAAATGTATAGGTTTGTCGAACACTGTATATATATATATATATATAGTGCAGAATAAATGAGTTCTTCAGTATTCGGTGATACCTTTATCGCAACTGGACTAACACGGCTATTTTCTGATTGATATATATATATATATATATATATATATATATATATATATATATCAATGTGTTCGACAATCCTATACATTTACACGCCCGGGGCGGGTGGATTTAACCCCCGGGCGAGTAAATATTGGCCCAAGCAGAACACGTGCTTGTTTTTTTCATTTTCCCTGCTCGCGCTGAATAAATAAATAAATAACTCCCCCTACCTGATTGCTGATTGGCGCGCGCTCCCAGGCTTTGTGGGCGCGCAGCCAGGCTCTATATGAGCAAGCCCCCAGCGAGTGACCATTTTTTCTGGCCAGAGATCTGTTAGAGAGTACTAGAGTAAGTACTCTCCAATCCTACGTCCCCTCTGCTCCGTCCCCTTCTGCGTCCTCTGCCTCCTGCAGTTCCCCCTTACTCCCCGCTTCCCCCCCCCAATACCCGCGCGTGGCTGGAGATGGTAGCGAGGGTGTTCCGCCTTCTCTCCCCGGCCCCCGCTTATCCGCGCGGGGCGGAGGTGTCCCCTCCTTATTCCCCCCAGCTTCCCGCGCCACTTCCAGCTTTCCCTGGTCCCCGCGCGGGACGGGTGATGGTAGTGGGGGGTGTCCCCGCTTCCCGCGATACCAGCGCGGGACGGGTGATGGTAGTGGGGGGTGTCCCCGCTTACCTCCTTGGTCTCCGCTTCCCTGCGGTCCCGTGGCTGTCCACGCAGGGAGGGAGATGGTCGCGGGGGGGCGAGCGGGGCAGTGGTGGTGGTGCTCGGTCGCGCGGCCTTTCCTCTTCTTCCCCCTGTCGTGTGTGTGTGTGTGTGTGTGTGTGTGTGTATGGGAGAGTATGTGTGTGTATGCATGCATGTATGGGAGAGAGTGTGTGTGTGTGTGTGTGTGTGTGTGTGTGTATGTATGGGCGTGTGTGTGTGTGTGTGTGTGTATGCATGCATGCATGGGAGAGTGTATGTGTATGCATGGGAGAGTGTGTGTGTGTGCATGGGTGTGCGGGTGTGTGTGTGTAGGATACCAGAAGTGTCACCCCACCCAGTCACCCCACTCCAGTCACCCCACCCCAGTTACCCCACCACCCCACCCCAGTCACCCCGTCACCCCACCCAGTCACCCAGTCATCCCGTCACCCCACCCAGTCAACCAGTCACCCCACCCAGTCACCCCGTCACCCCACCCAGCCACCCCAGTCAACCAATCACCCCACCCAGTCACCCCACCACCCCAGCCAGTCACCCCGTCACCCCACCCAGTCACCCTGTCACCCCACCCAGTCACCCCACCCAGTCAACCAGTCACCCCACCCAGTCAACCTGTCACCCCACCCAGTCACCCCGTCACCCCACCCAGTCAACCAGTCAACCCAGTCAACCAGTCACCCCACCCAGTCACCCCAGTCAACCAGTCACCCCACCCAGTCAACCAGTCACCCTGTCATGTGTGTGTGTGTGTGTGTGTGTGTATGAGAGAGTATGTGTGTGTATGCATGCATGTATGGGAGAGTGTGTGTGTGTGTGTGTGTGTGTGTGTGTGTGTGTGTGTGTGTGTGTGTGTGTGTGTGTGTGTGTGTGTGTGTGTGTGTGTGTGTGTGTGTGTGTGTGTGTGTGTATGCATGTATGGGCATGTGTGTGTGTGTGTGTATGCATGCATGCATGGGAGAGAGTGAGTGTGTGTGTGTATATGTGTGTCTGTGCATGCATGCATGGGAGAGTGTATGTGTATGCATGGGAGAGTGTGTGTGTGTGTGCATGGGTGTGCAGGTGTGTGTGTGTAGGATACCAGAAGTGTCACCCCACCCAGTCACCCCACTCCAGTCACCCCACCCCACCCCACCACCCCACCCCAGTCACCCCGTCACCCCACCCAGTCACCCAGTCATCCCGTCACCTCACCCAGTCAACCAGTCACCCCACCCAGTCACCCCGTCACCCCACCCAGCCACCCCAGTCAACCAATCACCCCACCACCCCACCCAGTCACCCCGTCACCCCACCCAGTCACCCTGTCACCCCACCCAGTCACCCCACCCAGTCAACCAGTCACCCCACCCAGTCAACCAGTCACCCCACCCAGTCAACCTGTCACCCCACCCAGTCAACCAGTCACCCCAGTCAACCAGTCACCCCACCCAGTCACCCCAGTCAACCAGTCACCCCACCCAGTCAACCAGTCACCCCAGTCAACCAGTCACCCCACCCCGTCACCCCACCCAGTCACCCCATCACCCCAGTCAACCAGTCACCCCACCCAGTCAACCAGTCACCCCAGTCAACCAGTCACCCCACCCAGTCACCCTGTCACCCCACCCAGTCACCCCACCCAGTCAACCAGTCACCCCACCCAGTCAACCAGTCACCCTGCCACACCACCCAGTCACCCCGCCACCCCACCCAGTCACCCCACCCAGTCACCCCAGTCAACCAGTCACCCCACCCAGTCACCCCATCACCCCACCCAGTCACCCCGTCACCCCACCCAGTCACCCCATCCAGTTACCCCAGTCACCCCATTCCCGTCACCCTCTCTCTCTCGCCCCCTCTCTCTCTCGCCCCCTCTCCACCCTTTCTCTCTCGCACCCTCTCACACCCTCTCTCTCACACCCTCTCTCTCTCACACCCTCTCTCTCTCACAACCTCTCTCACACCCTCTCTCTCACACCCTCTCTCTCTCACACCCTCTCTCTCTCACACCCTCTCTCTCACACCCTCTCTCTCACACCCTCTCTCTCTCACACCCTCTCTCTCTCTCACACCCTCTCTCTCACACCCTCTCTCTCTCTCTCTCTCTCTCTCACACCCTCTCTCTTTCTCTCACACCCTCTCTCTCTCACCCTCTCTCTCTCCCACACCCTCTCTCTCTCCCCCACACTCTCTCTCTCTCCCCCACACCCTCTCTCTCTCCCCCACACCCTCTCTCTCTCCCCCACGCCCTCTCTCTCTCTCCCCCACGCCCTCTCTCTCTCCCCCACGTCCTCTCTCTCTCCCCCACACCCTCTCTCTCTCCCCCACACCCTCTCTCTCTCCCCCACACCCTCTCTCTCTCACACCCCCTCTCTCTCACACACCCCCTCTCTCTCACACACCCCCTCTCTCTCTCACACCCTCTCTCTCTCTCACACCCTCTCTCTCTCTCTCTCACACCCTCTCTCTCTCCCCCACACCCTCTCTCTCACACCCTCTGTCTCTCTCTCTCACCCCCTCTCTCTCACCCCGCCTCTCTCTCTCTCTCTCTCTCTCTCTCTCTCTCTCTCTCACATCCCCTATCTCTCTCAAACCCCCCCTCTCTCTCTCACCCTCTCCCTGTGTCTGTCTCACACTCTGTTTCTGGATCTCTTATTTACCCTATATATCTTAACTGCCCTATACTACACCAAAATAACCTATACTGCTTTCTTCTAGATCTGACTCAAGCTTCACACAGAAGACATCGGAACCCCCCTAACCCAGAAGACAGGTAGGGAACACCTAACATTGCGGGAATGAGGGTACCTGGACATTGAGGAACTGCGGATCAAGTAAGATCCCAGGTGGGATTGCTGCTTTAGATATTGTGAAGCGGAGACGTCCAGACACTGGTTAAGGGGTTCAGGAAACTAGTCATTCACACCTGGCTTTTATTTCTAGATCGACATTTACACACACACACACACACACACACACATACATTAAATGTATTTTATTTATATATTTTATTTTAAAGCGGGGTTGGGGGCGGGACTAGGGTTGGGGGTGGGACTGGGGGCGGGACTAGGTGGCGAGTAGATTTTTGGGTGATTTGTCAAACACTGTATATCTCTACTATATATTTGTGAAAGCACTGTATGTCTGCATGGCCTGTGTCCCTCAGGCCAATGAGATTGCTCCCTTGGCCCGCCCACCCCCGCACACCTCTCATTGGCCTGAGGCGTAGTGACGGGCCAAAGGGGGGGGGGGACTCTCTCTCTCTCTCTCTCTCTCTCTCGCATGCGGACACATACATTATGACAATACATATGCCCCCTGCTCTCCACACCCTTTCCCACCCCCCACTCCCCTTTCCCCCTCCCCCACTCCCCTTTCCCCTTCCCCCCTCCCCTTTCCCCCCCCCACTCCCCTTTCCCCCCCACTCCCTTCCCCCCCCCCACTCCCTTTCCCCCCCACTCCCCTTTCCCCCCCCCACTCCCCTTTCCCCCCCCCACTCCCCTTTCCCCCCCCACTCCCCTTTCCCCCCCCCACTCCCTTTCCCCCCCACTCCCCTTTCCCCCCCCACTCCCCTTTCCCCCCCCACTCCCCTTTCCCCCCCCACTCCCCTTTCCCCCCCACTCCCCTTTCCCCCCCCACTCCCCTTTCCCCCCCCACTCCCCTTTCCCCCCCCACTCCCCTTTCCCCCCCCCACTCCCCTTCCCCCCCACTCCCCTTCCCCCCCCACTCCCCTTCCCCCCCCACTCCCCTTCCCCCCCCCACTCCCTTCCCCCCCCCCCACTCCCCTTCCCCCCCCCACTCCCCTTCCCCCCCCCACTCCCCTTCCCCCCCCCACTCCCCTTCCCCCCCCACTCCCCTTCCCCCCCCACTCCCCTTTCCCCCCCCACTCCCCTTCCCCCCCCACTCCCCTTCCCCCCCCACTCCCCTTTCCCCCCCCCACTCCCCTTTCCCCCCCCACTCCCCTTCCCCCCCCACTCCCCTTCCCCCCCCACTCCCCTTCCCCCCCCCACTCCCCTTCCCCCCCCACTCCCCTTCCCCCCCCACTCCCCTTCCCCCCCACTCCCCTTCCCCCCCACTCCCCTTTCCCCCCCCACTCCCCTTCCCCCCCCCCCACTCCCCTTCCCCCCCACTCCCCTTCCCCCCCCACTCCCCTTTCCCCCCCACTCCCCTTTCCCCCCCCACTCCCCTTTCCCCCCCCACTCCCCTTTCCCCCCCACTCCCCTTTCCCCCCCCACTCCCCTTTCCCCCCCACTCCCCTTTCCCCCCCCCACTCCCCTTTCCCCCCCCACTCCCCTTTCCCCCCCCACTCCCCTTTCCCCCCCCCCACTCCCCTTTCCCCCCCCCACTCCCCTTTCCCCCCCCACTCCCCTTTCCCCCCCCCACTCCCCTTTCCCCCCCACTCCCATTCCCCCCCACTCCCCTTTCCCCCCCCACTCCCCTTTCCCCCCCCCCACTCCCCTTTCCCCCCCCACTCCCCTTTCCCCCCCCACTCCCCTTTCCCCCCCCACTCCCCTTTCCCCCCACTCCCATTCCCCCCCACTCCCCTTTCCCCCCCCACTCCCCTTCCCCCCCCTCCCCTTTCCCCCCCACTCCCATTCCCCCCCACTCCCCTTCCCCCCCCACTCCCCTTTCCCCCCCCCACTCCCCTTCCCCCCCCCACTCCCCTTCCCCCCACTCCCCTTCCCCCCCCCCCACTCCCCTTCCCCCCCCCACTCCCCTTTCCCCCCACTCCCCCCCTCTCCACTCCCCTTTCCCCCCCACTCCCCTTTCCCCCCTCTCCCCCCCCTCTCCACTCCCCTCCCCCCCTCCCCCCCTACCTCTCCCCCCCTCCCCCCTCTCCCCCTCTCTGCTCCCCTTCCCCCCCTTTCCCCCTCTTTCACCCCCCTTTCCCCCCCCCACCCTCATCGTATTACATTTTATTCCATCTTTCTTTTCAACATTATTATCCAACCTTTACAACAAATAGTCACCTATTGTTCCACCATTTATACATAATACTACCTATTACGCACTTACATCCGGCAACGCCGGGTCTCTCAGCTAGTAATATATATATATATATAAAGCAGTCAGCACTCTAATGTAAAGCAAAAGGCAGTTGCTAGTCCCATAGGAATCCACAAATCATACGAACCAGCCCAAAGACCAGTAAAGAGACAGCAACCAGCGAGGTGTAATCCAAAATAATCTGTATTGAAATGAACAGATACACGAAAGCCAACGTTTCGGTCTCTCAGGGAGACCTTCCTCAGGGCCGTGCAAACACCACACTAACAGTGACCCTACTTAGAAGGGTGCTCAGCTGCACAACAGGTAAATAATGACAGGTTGCTGGTGATTGGTTATGTTTAATTGGTTGCACTAGGAGTGTGGGTATATAAGTAGGGTCACTGTTAGTGTGGTGTTTGCACGGCCCTGAGGAAGGTCTCCCTGAGAGACCGAAACGTTGGCTTTCGTGTATCTGTTCATTTCAATACAGATTATTTTGGATTACACCTCGCTGATATATATATATATATATATATATATATATATATATATATATATATATATATATATATATATATATATATATATATATATATATATATATATATGTCAGAATTAGGCTAGACCCGTGACAGTAGCATACATAGAAAGGCCCTATTAGACATTCCTTTAGACTGCTCAGGGCCATAACAGAAGTACAAGTTCCTGATTCCCTCCTCTGGACAGCGTGGCTACCCGGGGTATTACCTGGTAACACAATTGAGTTGCCTATATGATTAAAGGCATGAAAGTGCCTTGCTACAGGTGTGTCACTCATTGGGTTGTGAATGCTGCTTTTATATTCCCTCTCCTTCAGTCTTTCGAATATATATCAGCCCACATGGACATTTGAGGAGGTCAATTACATAACTGCTCAAGCATACAAAGAAGACAAGGAACTTAAATTGCTAAGTAGTCCCCTGGCGTACAAACGTGTCCCTCGCACAGAAGTGTGCCAGTTACTAGTTTTCTGAGAAATGTCTGTACTTTTTTGGTTTCGTTAAGCTGTCGCCGTCTGTCCCTCAAGTTCATTGGCTACTTATTTACATATGTTTTCTTTAAATAAGTAACCCACATTCCAATGTTTTCAAATAGTCTCCTTGATCTTCTCTGACTGTAATGTGTGTGTCATCACTAGAAAGTCATGGCTGCCCAAAATGAAGCATATGGGAGAGTGAGTGTATCCTATTTGTGTCGACATACACATTAGTCAGAGAAGATCAAGCAGCCTATTTAGAAACATTGGAATCTGGGTCATTTATGTTCAGAAAATATTTGTGTGTATACATATATATTACAATTCTTGAATTAAAAGTTATGTTTTAATCGCCTGAGAGTGCACCACTCAAATGTGCTTCCTTTTGGGGCAACAGTCATCTTTTTAACTGTTGTCCTTGTTGATTAGATAGAATATATAATGAACATGACTGAAATATAAAAACTGTATACCTACAGTAGATCAAGCTATGATGAAAGTACTCTAACTAAACTCCCATATCTATAGTATACCTACATAATGGATCTGATAATGGCCCGTCTATCTGAAGGGCTGAAATATAGTAGATATGTTGGAATTTGGAATCCGAACACTATGGCCTGCAGTGATAAACAAATTAACACCCCTTTTTTCATCACCTAGTTCAGCAAACAGGCCCCACAAATTAGATCCATAATTCATAAACATTGGGGAGGTCTTAGTTTAGATCCAGAACTTAATACTTTAATAAAAATGGGTCCTAAATGTACTTTTAGAACAGCAAAAACATTAGCTACACATCTCTCTCCCAGCTTATACAGCTCAGAGGTGAAAAAAGTCCTCTCCAAACATATTCTGAAAGGCTTTAACAAATGTGACACTTGCGAAGCCTGTGACTATGCCCTTTCGACTAAACTCTGGTTGTCACAAAGATGAGGTTTGATTACACGATCAAACCCTTAATTGATTGCAATACACAATTCGTTGTTTACTACTTCTGGTGCGGATGTGGCAAAGGATATGTAGGAAGGACAATCAGGCCATTAAAACAAAGGATACTAGAACATATACGTTCGATTAAAAACAGACAATAGACATCCTGTACCGAGACATTTTATGCAATGTCCAAAGTGAGTACTAAATAATTTTCGGTTTGTGGGAGTGGAACATGTTAAAGTGTCTATTCGTGGAGGTGACACAAGGTGGTAGGAAAAAATAGGCACTAATACCCAGGAAACAAGAGAAATAAATGAGGTCCAAGAGAGCGTGTACCCATTTTTGCATATTCGTGGCGGTGATAGATTAAATCTGATGAACAGAAGGGAAATGTTCTGGATTTTTTCCCCTTGACATACTCAGTCCCTCAGGATTTAACACAGACTGAGAGCATCAACATTTCTTATAGAAGGATTATTAGCACCCCAGATACTGTGCCTGCTAGTCTAGACCAGATGCAGAAGAGGTCTGAAAACAGCAGTTTTCCAGTTTCACTCCTTAAGGAACAGCAAGCAAAGGCAGTGAATTCTCCTTAGAAACTCATTGCTTCAGAAGGGACTGCACTCTCCAAGGTCAAGAAGATAATTCTCTATCCCATTCGTATCCACATTTAGCACCTGGAGTGGTCGCATAAAAAATATTATTCTACGCCATTGGCATTTATTGAACACGGATGCCACATTGGCCCCCACACTGTCCACCAAACCCCTTCTTTTTTTTTATAAAAGGAGAAAGAGCCTAAGTGATCACCTCATCAAAGCTGACCTAGGACTAACAGTCACTAAACAAACCCTTCTAGGCACGCCGAGGTTGGGCTGGTATAGAATCTGTAGTGCTGCACAATGCGGAAGCATGCAGGAAGGTGATTCATTTACTCATCCCATGACAGGCAGAAAGTTCCAGTTAAAGAGCTTCTATACGTGTATATGCAGGAATGCAATTTACCTAATTATATGTCCATGTGGTATGGGGTATGTGGGAGAGACCACTCAATGTGTAAAGGATAGGCTTAGACAACATAAGGCCGCTATTCGTAGGGGTGATGTGGAGGCTCCAGTAGCACATCTCTTCACACGAGCTGGACACAATGTTAGCCAACTACGGTTCTAAGTAATTGATGGAGTGGTAAAGAGGCGCAGGGGCGGGAACATGACCATATTCCTACTGCAGAAGGAGGCAAGATGGATCAGACAATTGGGCACTATGACCACAGAGGGGATCAACAAGGAGTTAGACTTAAGTTGTTTCTAGGGCATTCCTGAGGGACTATTACCTTATGCCCCTCTGTATGTATGATCCACTTGTCGGCGATAATTGGTATTATACTCTGAAGCCCAAGAACCTCTTTGCAGTGATACTATGCCCTTATTCTTTCTCCAGACCTGTGTTACCATCAAGTTAGGCCATTGTCCATGACGTTTGAAGCATGTGCACAGCATCTCCACACGACCATACACGTGATACTCTCCACTATTGGTTATTGATCTGCCCTTTATCACTGTGGTCTCCTCCCACCTCTATCCTTCCGTTACACTGAGATGCTCTATATAGGTAGGTGACACTGGGCAAGATATACGCGATCATCTTTTTCCACGCTGGGAGGACATACCCATCGCTATTACCCACAGTGTGTGTACACAGTATAGTGCTTTTTCCCTTTCTAATACATGTAATTATTTGTGCTCATCTTTACATGTATTTCTCAATCCTGACTGGTGGATGAACGCGAGTATCACCTAGACCATGGACACTGGCACCTACAGAGACGCCTGACAGGTTTTATCACCCCCTTTTCCCCACCTTTTGGAGGGTCTCCCCCCCCCCCTGTTTGATGTGTGTTAGGTCAGTACTCCATGTTATATTGTGGGCTCACTCTCTAATAACATATTTTGTTTTTGTGCTTCCCTTTTATGGAATCCTCATCCCTGCTGGGTCAATGAGGGCTCTTCGAGCTCTAAGCTCAAGGACATTTTGTGCCAGATTGGGGCACTTTACAACTTTAACTGAGGCTCGGAGTGCATAGTGACCTGACTTCCTGGCACTGAGCATACAATCCCCATAGCGACGTCAACAACGCTGGCCAGCCAATGTGTGCGCACCATTCTGGATGACCCGTGATGTCACGATGACGATCGAGTGTCCAATCAACTATCATCTCATGTAGCCACGCCCCAAAGTGATGTTGTCAACCTCCACAGCCTGAGTATGGAGACTGGACGGCCTGAATCCACGCCCCCTGATGACATGGACACTAAGGTTGCGCTGATAGTGCCAGCGATGGCGAATGATGACGTCGCCACTAGCGAAGGTTATAGTTTAGTTTTAAGTGACGTCCTGGGGACAAGGCCAGTTACGACAAGAAGGGGGCGGGCAGCGCTCTCTGATTGGTTTAGAGACAGTCACATGTGGCGACTGTCTCTAAAAAATCTAATTTACCCGGCTTCAAAATTTTCGGTGGCGACGTTGCTCCGTTGCGCTTACTATAAGCGCGTGCGACGGAGTCAATGGATTTGTTTTGGAGCGATGTCGCCGTCACCAGGCATTATATGTGCTGCCTAAGTCCCCAATCACACCAAAAACTGCAGAGCTGCAAAGCGATCCGGTGACGTCATCGAAGCCGTGCTACAAGTGCACATGCAGAAGAGATTTGTAGCACTGCTGCAGAGCGACGTGCCCAGTTCTTCACTTCCTGGTTTGTTGAAGATGCACTGTGATTGGCCATGCAAATCACGTGATGCGGCCATAGTGTGAAAAAAACAAAATCTGAAATCTCCTCAAGACACGCTCTGCAGCACGTAGCGCCGCTTATGTTGCGCTTGGCATGTACACTCTTCATGGTTTTGTTTCATTTGTTTTTCATGCGTGTGACATCACTGGACTGCTTTGCAGCTCTGCAGGTTTTGGTGTAATTGAGGCCTGAGAGGGCTAAACCGCTGCCATGAGTGAGCCACTGAAGCACTCGCTCAACTGCCAGCAACAGAGACGCCATTCCGGGATTCGGTCATGAGATAGACTTGCATTTTTTGCTTTAAGCTTGTGCCAAACCGGAATCTTTTTGGTATTTTATCTAATAGTGTCATCTTGTTCTGATTGATTTCTTCTCCCTATGTGAGCTGGGGATGTGCACTCACCTGTACCATAGTTCTGTATTACACTGCGTTCATTACAGTTGATAACTGAAACACATTGTCCTGATATATTACATGTGGTTGCAACATTTTTTTACATTATTTACTCTGACTTAATAGGTGTGGGTTTGCTTGGGCTTATCCCTATATGCAGTAGTGGGTGCAGCAGTTCACTATCTGTTTTTAGGAGGCTTTAGTTCAAGGGTAGGGAAGTACCATTGATCCCACAGATCATTGGGAATGGGCCTGAAGAAGGGGTTCACCCCCTCCCCCCGAAACATTGCCCTCTCTTTCCCCTTGATTTCATTGCCCTTGTTATCTTCCTCCCCATCCCCCCCTCTCCTTCCCTTCATTCCCCCATGTCCTTCGGTCATTTTTTTACGTGTCATTTATAAGCTGTAGATATTGCTTAGTGTTTGAGAGTATTCAACATCAGTGGCTGTGTGCGTAGGTCTATTATGTGGTTTTCAAATTAAATTATTTTCTGCTTATCTCTAGACCATAGTATTCTTACTGAGTGCTGGGAACTGATCCATTTGTTATAGTGGGTTCTAGTTCAATATTTGGAAATGTCTTCCATCTTTCAATATCTGTTTAGAAATATCCTTATCACGGCTCCTACTTCCCCTTTATAATAACGGAGTTATGTACCATAACTGCTTCTAATATAATTCTATTGGGTATGATAGAAGACAGACCGGAGTTTATGTGTCTATACACATTGATTATTCTTGTTTTTAGTAATCAATACTGGTTCATCTACATACAGTAAACTACTTTAGAAGGTAGCAATTAATGAGACAGGGGTCTGTGCACCATTTATAACCTTGCCCCCTAAGGTTGGTCTTTATCCATGGGGATGTTATTTGATGGGGTTTCTTCACCAACAATGTTACTGCAGGCCACAGTGCTCAAATTGCCACATATCTACTATATTCCATTTCTTTAGATAGATGGGGCATTATCAGACCCATTATGTAGATACAGTATAACTATAGATATGGGAGTTTAGTTACTTTCATCATAGCTTGTTCCAGGTATACAGTTTTTATATTTCATTCTTGTTAAACCCATCATGTTCATAATATATCATATCTATTCTTTAGGTTGCCATACATGCTCACAGATATGCTTTACTATAACTAATGTTGTGTATAGTCTGACTATTATATAGTACTGTATACATTCTCTATATTAAATTTGTTATTCATATGTTTATACTGTATATTGATGTCAATACACCATTTATTTTGTTTTGTTTGCTTTCACTCTGCACCATTATATATAATTGAATTTCTTAGATATATATTTTCATGTAATTTTGTGGCTATATCTTGCATATTGACATTTTCTGAATACATATTGGTTATAATGTTCATTGTTGCAGTCACTTTGCTAGTAAGCATAGCATTTAGACAGTTATGTATCCAATTGTACCTTGTCTACAACTCAAGTTAGGATACACACTCTAGTGAGGAGTCTTTTTTATTGGGCTCTCTTAGAAAGTATCAATTTTAACGTTTTCATGTGATACTATGTTTTATCTCTTTGTTTGTATTCCCAACATATATTATTATTATTTTTAACACTGTATTTTTTGTAGCTACTCAGATCACACTTATCCTGCGCGCACATTGCTCATCCACTACAGGTGTTACTTGGGTATTCCTATTGCAGGCGCGGTGCAGGCCAGGTGTGATCTGGGAATTGAAATCCTTCATGTTTGTCTGAGCCTTTACTCTTTGACAAAGCGCCAATGTCTGCGTAAAAGGCGTTAGAGTGGCTCTCTTCGCTGTGTGTATGTGCAAATAAAGTTTTTTGTGCAACCTGCACCGGCAATCCAGATCTGTTTTACTTGGCTGCGCACCACCACTACCTGCCTGTCTCCTGTGATATACTTCGGTAGGAGCACGCCAGCGACTCCTCGTGTACCGGGATCGGAGTGAGTAATCTTTATTTCTATTATGATTCCATGTCTGTGTACAATTGGAAGATATTCATGGAGAGATGAGCCGCAGGTTTTGTTTTCATTGTGATTTATAGCTTGAAGGGTTTACCTAGGCACGGAACATGTGGGTATTATTGCTCCCACCTCCCAGCCTACCGTTGGTGCCCTCACAGAATACATGTTCACAGAGTATAGAAAACCCCAGTTCCACTTCCCAGTTTCTCACTCTGCTGGAAAAGTTCCCTTTGTAAACGGACAACTGGTGTGTCTTATCAGTTTTGTATATTACAGTATAGTCACCATAAATAAAAAACAATGCCTAATGGTACATGCAGACCATATATCTAGATGCATTTTTGTGGAGTTTGCTCCAATACTTTTGGCCTCTAGGACTGCAGAAAGCAGGCCTGCAGGGACCAGCTGGGACTCACACCCAGGAAGAGACTTTGCCTAAATCTGAACAAACGAAGGAGAAACAGGTGCGCAAATCACATCAGGACATGGAAAAGAAAGTAGAAACACAGAATAGTGCAATATTGTCTACTCCAACAAAATAGCTTCAATGTTGGAAGTTCTATAGAATTTGCACTCACGTGTTTAACGTGTAATGAAAGCGTTACGGTTGTTCAAAGTTACCAACTTATGTCTCCAGACAGGTACTCCAGATCCACATAGAGGGGGGGAAATTCCATATACAAAAAAAGGGGAAAGCAAAATAGTATAGTACTGTTTTTAATGTTAAAAACACAAAATATTCCACTTACATAAGTGCCTTTGTTTATGAGCATTCAGACCACCCTGGGTCATAGGGTCAGACAAGGTATTCACAGCAACAGCATCTGTTCCACGGCCGTCACAGCAGGTACTGGGCTGATTAAAGTTGTCCTCCACCCTAGATGTCATCAACAAGGGCTCCTTAGTAGTCACTGATATCACCCAACGCGCATTTCCACTGCAAAGTCTTCATCAGGGGCTTATCAGATGCTGTTGCTGTGAATACCTTGTCTGACCCTATGACCCAGGGTGGTCTGAACAAAACCATTGTTAGCCATATGATAATAGTTGTCCACACAAAGCTTCCTTTGGAATGGGCTGGATAGAATTTAGACTGAGGTTTGAATAGTGCATGCTTCTGTACTAGAACAACGTCTCCTGCGGAGGGTAATAGATCTACATCACTCTGGCTTATAATATGTGTAGGTAGGGTAGGTCAGAGATGACCAGCAGAAAGAAATCCCATTAGTTTGCACTCAACTAAATTATTGAGTATAAACAATTATGTATCAAACCATATGGGTGACAGAAGGTTTAAAACAAAAAACAAAAAATTATTTATTATATATATATATATACACATCTAATTGATATCTCCTAAACTAATTAAAACTAATATAAAATCTCTAAAGATAGCGGTGACGGAGCACGTCAGCAAACCCCTCCAAAATGGGCGTACAGATGTATAACTAGTGTGGTATACAATATACTATCATGGCGATCCTGTAATTAGATAGATGTGCATATATACAGAGCTAATCAATATAAGTCTGTATATGGTTAATCAGCTATGTGCCGCAGGGTTGAAGTACTCCCGGCTACTTATATTCCATGCAATGACATATATATGCCCAGGACCGTCTAGAATGCGTCACTATACAAAATGCATTTATATGCCCTTAAAGTGTATGCTCCTCAAAGATAGGGCATAGTAGTCCATGAGAGTGCAGAGTGTTTATAGTGCGCTAAATATCACCCAAATCCAAGACGTGACTCGTGAGTAGGTGGGGATGCCTCACGCTCCGTCTTCAAGCTCCAAAGAACCGGCTGACATCATCGGTCTGCGCGTCGCCTTACACCCGACGATCGTTTCACGCCGCTTGGCGCTTCTTCAAGGGGGGAGGAGTGTATCATTACTCCTCTTTGGTATGTATTTATACACCTCCTGGGGGCGGGATTAGGGCGTTTTTAATTGAACGCAGAGTCCCTATTCGTTAGTCTGCCTCAGTTTGGTAGACTGATTAGACGGCTCATATTAATGTAGCCATTTCAATTGAAAAAGAATAGCATAGCATTGAATTCAGATTGATTGGGTATTACATATGACTCTTAGTGCAGGTGACTGGATGAATAAATATATATAGGAGTACTACGTGCTTACATGCATATAGAATTCTTGGGTCTAAAGATGATAGCCAATTTGTTAAACCGCAGATAGACTTACAATTAATTGTGTCAATATTGTTGAGATGTATCTCTATGTCTGTTGCGGTTTATATACATAAATCACATAGAAAGAATGTGGGTAAGTATACAAGATGGCTTAATTAAGTGCCATACCTAAAAGCTGGTAAAATTGAAGTGAGACATGTAGTGGTACAATGTTATGGGTACATACATATGTCCCATAATGTAGGGTGTAGGAATGACCTCTAGCTGGTTAGACCGCCCAAAATGGTCAATGCGGTCTTACTAGTGCTTAAAATATATTAAGGCTAACTACAGAGTAGTATATTAGTAGGTTATCCACTATATGTCTACCAGGTATATCTACATACATAGGGTCAATCATAGCCCATTAGAGCATTATATGACCTTGTAGCCAAAGCATTGTTGACAGGTGGGGTGGGATGGATAACCTACTAATATACTACTCTGTAGTTAGCCTTAATATATTTTAAGCACTAGTAAGACCGCATTGACCATTTTGGGCGGTCTAACCAGCTAGAGGTCATTCCTACACCTACACTAATTTATACTCAATATAGTTTTAAAATACTACAATATAAGAGTCATGCACTTTTCCCTTTTATGTTTTTTTTCTGTAGCATCTGAGAAGCCCAGCCAAATCTCCGAACAACACCAGACTCTCCTTTCCTCGTTGGATTAGGTTTTGTATTAGGGGTTAACCCATGTTTTACCCTTTTTTTGTGTTACTATTATCACTGATTATTCCCTATTTAATCATCAGCATTTTATTTTAAACTCATTTCACTACATGACCCTTATTTGTAGGAGCCTTTGTCGATATTGGAGTTGTGAAGATTGAGATAATGTGTGTGGCTCAGGCTATATGAAGACAGACTATCATCACCTCCATTTTGGCGCAGTAGCCATTTTGAGTGTTTGAATGTATGTATATTTGTATATGATTTGTGGATGATTGAGATATTGCAGTGTATCGCTCCTAGCTGTAATTTGCCCTTGTATAATTCCTACGAGTCATGAGAGAAATTGAAATTACATTCGTAAGAGGTTTTTCCTGCCTTAGATAACAGAACCTAAGGTCAGCAGAAATATCTGACAGATACAGTACACACAGAGGGCTAAACAGGGTTACTCCTTAAGTCAGAAGTTAAGGGGCCCACATTGCTGTAATATATAGGATAAGAATATAGCAATGTGAAGCATATTTATGTATTAATAAGGATTTTTGTATGTTATCATATTGTTTTTTATCTCTAAGCCAGCCCCCTTAAAGGGCGTATTACACATTTTGAAATGTATAAAAATGTGATACCAAGCAATATGTTTTCAGAGGCATGAGTTCATGTTTGAATTCTCTCTCGCTTGTACCTTGGTGCAGATAAACTCACGTTGATACTTTGAACCCTTGACTCATTGATTTTATTTCTATGCTTTCACAGAGTGATTAGGAGGGGGCACTGAGAGAGAGAGTTAGATAAAAGGGGGTCAAGAACATTGTACTTTTTTATTGCACTGTTTAGGGATTTGCAGGATTACTTCAGTAGGAAGATAAGTGTCTTATCAGAAAATGGCTCAAGTTTCTCTTTTTAGAAACAGGGTGTTGCAATTAGGAAAATGTAAGACTCGTGATTTATTATTTTTAATTATTTTTGCATTCTGTATTTTTTTTTCTATTCTCTGCGTAACCTACAGTATGTATTATCACTGATGTGGCGATGAAAGCCCATATTTGTGTATATAAGCTCTGTTCAGAAATTACCAAACTAGAGTTATTTTTTGACTTACCCTTCTGGCCACTTGTAGGTCATCAATAAATCTGCTTTTCATTGAACCAATATAATTTTATTCTTTGATTTCACACCTTCAAGCATCTAATTGAGCTCTATGCTACTAAACGAATAATTTCTATATTATTTAGTCACGGGTGCTAGTGGCCTTTACTACTATTTAAGATTAGTACGCTGCAATTGTCCTCCCCCCACCCCCCTTCATGCTGCTGTATTGCTTTGCATGTTGCTGTATTGCTTTGCATGTTTCTGTATTGCTTTGCATGTTAACACATTGCTCTTCTTGTGGCTATATTGCTTTGCATGCTGCAATATTGCTCTGTATTTTACTATATTGCTCTGTATGTTGCTATAGTACTCTGTATGCTGCTATATTGCTTTGCACTCTGCTATATTGATCTGCATTTTAATACATTGCTCTGTATGTTACTATATTGCTTTGCATGCTGCTACATTTCTCTGCATGTTATTATAGTGCTTTGCATGCTGCTACATTGCTCTGCATGTTGCTATATTACTATGAATGTTGCTATATTGCTCCAAAGGTTGCTATGTTCCTCCACCTGTTGCTATGTTTCTCCACATGTTCTTACATTACTTTGCATGTTGCTATATTGCTCTGCATGTTATTATATTTCTCTGCATGTTATATTGCTCCGCATGTTGTTACATTACTATATTGTTCTGCATGTTGTTACATTGCTCTGCATGTTGTTATATTGTTTTGCATGTTACATTGCTCTGCATGTTGCTATCTTTATCTGCATGTTATATTGCTCTGCATGTTACATTTCGCAGCATGTTGTTACATTGTTCTGCATGTTACATTGCTCTGCATGTTGCTATATTACTCTACATGTTACATTGCTCTGCATGTTGCTATATTACTCTACATGTTACATTACTTTGCATGTTGCTATATTGCTCCGCACGTTGCTACATTACTTTGCATGTTGCTATATTGTTCTGCATGTTGCTATATTGTTCTGCATGTTGCTATATTGTTCTGCATGTTGCTACATTGCTCTTCATATTGCTACATTGCTGTGCATATTGTTACACTCCTCTTCATGTTGTTACATTAATTTGCATGTTACATTATTATATTGCTCTGCATGTTACATTACTCTGCATGTTACATTATCATATTGCTCTGCATTTTGTTACATTACTTTGCCTGTTGCTATATTGTTCCACATGTTACATTATTTTATTGCTCCGCATGTTGTTACATTGCTCTGCATGTTACATTACTATATTGCTCTGCATGTTGCTATATTGCTCTGCATGTTACATTACTATATTGCTCTGCATGTTGCTATATTGCTCCGCATGTTGTTACATTACTCTATATGTTGTTACATTACTTTGCCTATTGCTATATTGCTCCACATGTTATATTACTATATTGCTCTGCATCTTGTTACATTGTTCTGCATGTTACTCTGCACTGCATCTTGTTACATTACTCTGTATGTTGTTACATTACTTTGCCTGTTGCTATATTGCTCCGCATGTTATATTACTATATTGTTCTGCATGTTGTTAAATTACTCTGCATGTTGTTACATTGCTCTGCATGTTGTTACCTTACTATATTGCTCTGTAATGTGGTGCTGGTTTCTCTGGCACTGATAGTTCTAGGAGTTTGATGTCTTTGGCAAAAAAACCCTCAGTTAAGCTGTCTGTGCCAACTAACACCTTTATATGACTGGCAGAGAATGTAGGAAAGTCTTATCCAATTGCGTTTTACAAGCTGTTCCTGGACCGTGTATGTGGTTACACTCTGCTGTCAATACCAAGAACATATAGAGAAAACTACCCAAAGTCTAGTCACCAAGATACAGAGGCAAAACACAGACATGCTGGCTGTCTATATGGGAAAAGGGTATGCATTATAGGAACATTGATTAACCGCTCCTCCCTAGAAATCCTATAAGCCCCCCTCCCCTCCCCCCCATAAGAACATCATCTCACAACCCTGAAGCTCCCATTCCTATGGTATGAACTGTGTTTAAAAGCACATCTTATAGCCCATGCTTTTTACGATGGGATGAATGTGCCTCTATATAAGAATATCTTACAGCCATGAAATGCCCCTTCCTACAGGACGAACCCCGTTACAAGGACCCCCCCATTATAAGAATATCTCCCAGCCCTGACGTGGCTCTTCTTATGGGATGAACTTTAATAAGAACTCCCCTCCTCATAAGAACATCTCAAATAGCTGAACATGCTCCTTGCTACATGATAAACACTGCTACAAGGACATCTCGATATACTAAAACAAGACAAGTTACCCCAGTTGTGGGCACTCTATCTCCCTAAATGGGTATATTCTAACATCTAAAATTACAGTTTATTCTCATAATCAATAAAAATAAAGGGTATTAAAATAAAACAGCGACGTGAAATAAATCTCTCTGATAACACTATGGTAAGTGTTGGGATAATTAGTATAGAACAGTGAAGTTCCGGGCTGTAGATAAATCCAGACTCCCTGGGCTGTGGGGCCCATCAAATATACAGTCTAATACCCCTGGTTAGTAATATAGGGATAAATAAGGGGTGAAAGTCCAATTCCAGTATGAGTCCCCAAAAGGTAGGTTGGTTGATAAGTATATGTAAAATATGAAACCACAGTAATCATAAGGGACACCACCTCCTGGTAAATAAGTAAACCAGTAATGTAATTGGTAGACAGCAGGATGGCTTAACCTGATAATGGTTTAGATGCGAGGGTGATGGTTCTCCTTTAGGCTACGGCCCCAGTGTTGGCTGCTACACGCTGGGACAACCTGTTTAGGCTGAGGCCCCAGAACCTCCGCTGCACGTGCGCCCGCGAGACTGGCGGCGCGTCCAGCCGATTTCCCGGTCTACAGTGAGCTGCAGGAAGAGAGACCCGGACAGGGGGGGGGGGGCGTGACGGGGGCGCAGCCATGACGTCACCCGGCAGGTTCGCCCTCGTTGGCTGAACCGCCGGGGGCGTGGCTTAGCGCTCCGTCGCGAGTCCTGCTCTCAATTCTATTGAGAGCAGGATCAACTCTCGCCACAGCGCTGCGGCCCCCCCTCGCAGCGGGCCCGGCACCATTGAGGGCAGGGCTCTTGTCCCTGCAGCGTCCGCCATAGCGGGCGCTGCAGTATCCAGCGGGGACCAGGCAGCAATGCAGATACAGAGCATCAAGGATATAGATGCTAGGTCCGCATTGCCAATAAAGACAGCAGTAGACTATATATAACAGGCTCTCATAAAGCATAAGCCAACAAGTTAGGTTAGAGTTTAGGAAGAAAATGCTGTAAAAATTAGTACCCAAAACAATCCGGTTAGAACAAGGATCAGGGGTATCAATAACCTAGTTTAAAGTCACTGAGCATAGTCTGTCTTCAAATGCAATGGTGAAAATCCATACAGGAATGAGGATAAATAATCATAATGCTGAGAGTAATAACTAATTGATTCTTCAATAGACCAGACACTCAGTGGCACAGACTCGCATGCACGAGCAGGGCTTCTCATTGAAGCCGCATATGGCGTCATTTACCCGCCAGCGGTTCCCTGCAGAGCGAGAGACTCGGCAGTCATAATCTACGGGCAAACCCGAGCACTAGGGGTGTTTTATCAGCAACTGCTTGCTCTATCCATACACGGGATTACAGCCATGGGCACTCTGCAACAATGTTACAATACCAATAATGATACTAATGTTGCGATTGCAAGAATGGATATTCTGGTGCCTGGTTCAACACACGTCCTGTTCTTCTTTGGCCACAGTGAACACTCACCTCATTTTATCCTTGTTTCCAGTTTATATCTTTTGATACTAGTATATTATCGACCTACAGGCCACACCGGCGGTGCGCGCGCCGCACACCATACATTCACCTCAATCAGGCAGGACCCAGTGGGTTCTGCTGTCTTGGTTCCCGAAATGCTGTGGCGCGTCAGCCAGCGGGGAAGACAAGAAATGTGTCTTCCCGTGCGGCAACGCAGTCACATGGTGTACTCGAAGTCAATGGCAGGGAAGGGGTGGGGGGCATCAAGCCAAAGCTCTGAAAACAGAGGGAAATCAGGGAAATCAGTGCCAGAAGAATGCTCTCTGTGTTGGTAAAAGACAGATGGCAGAAATACTGTACTGGATGCTTACGGTGCCACAGCAACTGAGACAGCTTCGTTCATTCACCCCCCCCCCTTGTTTTGGCCACGTCCCCCGCACCTCCCATCGCTACCTACAGACCACAGATCTTGGCTTTAAGATGTGCACGCGCCACCAGGACAACAGGTGAGCATGCAGCAGCCAACACTGGGGCCGAAGACTAAGGTCTCGGCCAGGCAGGGAGCGGGCGCGCTGGTGCTCATGTGCTGCACCCTGCTCAGTCGGGCGATTTGTGGCTCGTCTGGGGGCGTGGCCACGACATCACGGAGCTGGTTCCCCCTCTTTGGGCGAACCGCTCGTGTGACGCGCTTGCGAGTGGCAAAATCAAATTTGCTTGCTCTGCAAGCATCTAAGCGCCGAGCAGGCACAGGCGCTTGCTCATGCTGGCCACACAAATTGCAACAATGCGTTTCATCGCGGCCAGCGTGAGCGCGCCCGCTCGCTCAGCGCCATGCTGGCCGAGGCCTTAGGGGAACCATCACCCACGCATTTAAACCGTTATCAAGTTAAGACATCCTACTGTCTACCAATTACATTACTGGTTTAATTATTTACCGGAGGTGTTGTCCCTTATGATTACTGTGGTTTAAAATTTTACATATACTTATCAACCAACAAACATATAAAAGTGGGTTTAAAGACCCACTCAAAAGATCCTCATTGAGTGCACACTAGGCCAGGGATAGTATATACGGTATCAATACCTATCTACAATGATGGTTCAGTCAACCTTTACAGGGAAGCAATTGCTCACTGCATTGAGCGAGGACAATTGCCACTAAAATGCCATAGCCAAAATAACAAAATTTTATTAAATATCAGCAAAACTCACAACATAAACGGCGCATGCTCTAAACTAACTAAAACCAATTAAAATCTGGATCCGGGAAACAGTCTCAATTGTAGCGGTCAGAATAATTCACCATCTAGTAACCATATAGGTATATATAAATTGCCACCATTCATTGGCTATAATTGGAATGAATAGCTATGCAACCATATTGTGTAGGTGTGCATAGGATAAATGCACAACGTGGCAGCACAGGTAGAAAACAATACTTAAACGCCACCGTGGCTTGGTATCTCCAATAGTACTCGCAGCTGTTATGACACAATTATGGATTGTACATAGACTGACCGCTTAGGCAGCGGGGCGGCTCTAATCATTAGGCTTAAGGTATCGCCCTATGTGATCAGTGATAATGGATTATGCCCACTTATGATATTGAGTGTATAGGTGTGTGTGGAGCAAGTGTATAGTATTAGTGGCGCTGATAAACAATACAACTGTATACCGCAGTAACCCACGTAGTGTTCGCAGGGTCTCCAGCACCAGTGTATGTTACACCCCTCCAGCCGTTAGTATAGCGAAGCGGTTGCGCATAAAAATCCACACAGTAATACACTCTGTAGGTGTAACCTCCCACACACTTCAGTATAACCCGATCACATACACACTAAATACAAACGAACCTGTATATTGTAACCCCGCTGCAGCCCGATGCACGGACTGGTCTCACCGGATTCCTGCCTCC